>NC_133666.1:671119545-671451013 GCF_037893015.1 Macrotis lagotis
GTAGAAATATGCTTAACGTGTACATGTATGACCAATGGAGGGGAGGGGGAGGGGGAGAATGGGGAACTCAAAAGCTGGCAAAAAGGTAAATGCTGAAAGCTATCTTTGCATGTAATTGGAATAATAAATAAATAAACACATTTAAATTTTGAAAAGAGGAATGAGTTGGGAGTAGGAGGATCCAGATTCAAATCCTAGGTCTGCTAGTCACTTCCTTTTGCTGAGCCTCAGTTTCTCTCTGTAAAAATGAGGTGGAGCATAGATTCTGTTTCTTTTTTTCCAAGGCAATGGGTTAAGTGATTTGCTCAAGGTCACACAGCTAGGTACTTAATAAGTGTCTGAGGGCAGATTTGAACTCGGGTCCTCCTGACTCCAGCCAGTTCTCTTATCCTAGCTGCCCCTCTATTTCTCTCTCTCTCTCTCTCTCTCTCTCTCTCTCTCTGTTTTTTTTTGCAAGGCAATGGAGTTGTGACTTGTTCAAGGTCACACTGCTAGGTACTTAATAAGTGTCTGAGGGCAGATTTGAACTCAGGTCCTCCTGACTTCAAGACTGGTGCTCTATCCACTACACCACCTAGCTACTCTCTACCACATTCTCTGTCAATGTGAGATTGTCTCTGGACCTTTGACATCTCATCTTGAATAAGGTGCTGCAAGTCTATAAATTTAATTAAATATGTTAATATCTTGTCTGTAAGATCTGTATTCATTTTATCATCAATGATAGGAAAAGAATTTAAAGTCTACTCTCCTTTTTCTCTCCAGTGTTTGGGAGAGCGATCCATGCTTTAGCTCGGATTAGTGAGGACCTGTGGCTTGACCCAAATGAAAGAGGTGTAAGTAAAACTCAACTTAACAGTTCTAATATAAAAGCAAATTAAATCATTCAACTATATCTTCATCTAAATTCATCACTCACCAGAAGACAAAAATGCAAAGAATTATTGTAACTTTTTTCTTAAAAAAAACCCACCCCACCCCCATATAGCTACCCCGTATCATTCCATTCAATTAATAAACATTTATTAAGTGCCTACTATGTGCTCAGCACTTGTGGTACAAATTGAGGTTTAGCTGGATGTATTTGAGACATGTTATAAAGATGAATTCAACAGACTATGACAACAAATTGGATATAGGGAGTGGAGGTGAGAGATAGTGAGGAATGGAGACTTATCATTTTTCCCCATGTATAAGATGCACCCTTTTCCAAAAAATTTGGGGTCTAAAAACTGGGAGTGTCTTACACAGTGGTGGTAAATTTTTTTTACTTGTATCTCCCGCTTTTTTCTGTACTTGTCTTTCTACTCAGTGATTTGCGTTTGTTACTGGTATATTAGGTTATAAAACTGTTTTGCCACATTCTGCCCAGAAATGGCTCAGAAAAGATTTTCATACAGTGCTGAATTCAAGTTCAAAGTGATCCAGTTTGCAAAAGTGAATGGAAATCATACTGCTGAATGCCTATTTCATCCTCTTCTAACTGAGAAAACAATAGGAGACTGGCTCCAGGAAGAAGAAGGTCATGAGGAGCAAGGTAGTCAAATGGCCTAAGTTAGGGAATTGAAGAGATGGATTGAAGAGCAAAGTGCAGTTGGAATTCCTGTGTCCACAAAGATAGTTCAGCAGGAAGCAAGAAGAATTGCTGATGAAAAAGAAATGACTGTTTTCAAAGGAGGATAGCATTAGTGCTTCAGGTTCATGAAACAGAATGGACTAAGCATGCGTACACACACCAGACTTGCCCAAAATATGCCTGAAAACTATGAGGTGGAGGTCCTTGAATTTCATGATGAATAAAACTTGAGTTCAGTAACTTTATGTAATACATTTTTTTTTCAAATTTCAGGCCCCAAAATTAAGGTGCATCTTATACATGGGGAAATATGGTACTCATAGGTTTTGACCCTGGGAGACTGGGAAGATGATGTTGCCCTTAATTGTAACAGGGAAATTTGAAAGGAAGGTTGTTGGGGGGGCAGAGATAATAAATTTAGTTGTGGACATATTGCTTTTAAGGTGCTTACTGGAAATCTAGTCTGAAACGTTGGAAGGCAGTTGGAGATGGGAAACTAGAAATAAGATTAGAGGTTAGGGCTGGATAAGTAGATTTGACAATCTTCAATAGGGAGAGGATAACTATAACCATGGAAGGTGATGAGGTCACCCTATAATATGTATAGTGGGAGAGAGGGGGAGGGTTCAGCTAGATTATGTTTTTATATAGATGAAACTGTTAGAGCATAGTGTTTATATACAACAGTATTAAAGTATACATTATAAGTTTTATTGGTATTATTTTGTGTAAATTCATTTGCTGCTGTTGTTTTTTCAGCTTGTCCTGCGATCTGTGAATTCTTGTAAATCAGCTTATGCGAGTGTTTTGTTCCCTATTTCATTCTTTCAACTGTACCAGTGGTCATCTACATCTGAAACATGTGACATTACCATGCCATTCCATCTCAAATGTAAATTAGGAATGAAGGTAAATCATAGTGAACTGAAGGCAATGAGTTTTTCCCAGTGCATAGTGGGAATATTTGATATGTGGAAAAAAAACATAAATTCTTCACATTTGGGTTTAAATTAGAACATTCAATGCAGCAAATCACTTATGATGGGATTTCCGCTTCAAGTAAGCTTCCTGTCCTAGGAGTCAACAACTCCAATGAAACTTGTAGGCCAGTCAGGGGATATAACATGTATCAAAACTGCACTAAGACTTTAAGGATACCTTTAATTACTAGCAATATTTTTGTGATAGCAAAGAACAGGAATGATAAGCATATCACCTGGACACTGGCTAAACATGTAATCATAATAATATATTGTGCATATAAAACTATGATGACTACAGAGAAGAATGGAAGGCCTTAGATAAACTAACAGAGGGGCGGGTAGGTGGTGCAATGGATAGAGCACCAGCCCTAGAATCAGGAGGACCTGAGTTAAAATCCAACCTTAGACACTTAATAATTGCCTAGCTCAGTGACCTTGGGCAAGTCACTTAACCCCTTTGCCTTAGATAAAGAAAAAAATTTAAAAAAATATACAAAGTGAAGTAAGCAGGACCAAGAAGATAGTATACACAAGGTTTATAATCATATAAATAGAGAAAATATTGAAAAAATACTTGAATTCTTTGACATCAAGCTTCAGCCCTAAGAAGAGATTTTAAGATACTAGAAGACATCTTCCTTTCTCCCTCTTCCACATCTGCAAAAAGCAGAAGACCATGGATATGGAACACTATATATATAATTGTAGACTTTTTCAAAATGTTTTTTAGTTTTTCTTAACATTAATTTCTTTCAAAAGATTTCACTAAAATTTTATTTTATAAAAAGAACTCATCCATTAGCCTACCACATTGAACTGACATTCTGCAGATAGTCTGCTCATTCTAAAGCTATGCTGATTATTTTTAGAAATAACTTTATTGTCAATTCATTAAGATTAAATATGTGAATTTAGCACTTAAAATGTTGATATTTCCTCTTTGCAACTTCACTTTATTAGTTCTACTTGATATATTACTAATAATTAGGATTTGTTCTTAGTTGAGTTGGACTGTCTTGGTCATAGCAACAGGGATCAAAGAGTGAGAATTCCCATTGGTAAAATAAACTGAGAGGGAAAAATTATAATTATTTTCTGCTTTATATGATTATAAAGAGGGTAATTACCTCTTGACAGTTCTCTTGTCTGGGCTCATCTACTTACGCATTCTGGAGAAAAGCAGTTGCTGAGTGTTCTGAGATAGCATTTGTTGATTTATATATGATAGGGCAGTTACTCATTTTAAACATGTGACTAGTTGTTGAAAAAGAGAGCAGAAAAGATATAGTTTGTGCTCTATCCCCAACTCTTGCTGAAAAGAAAATAAAGTTATTTCTCTGAGGAGTTGTATCCATTATTCCTGAGAAGTGGAGAAGATGAATCTTGCTAAAGGTAGCATAGTTAGAGGAGATTTTTGTTAATATTAGGATAATATTCTGCCTTCCCCAAAAGACCAAACACTCCTTCAACTGAAGGCATCATTAAACCTGAAAGCACTGATAAATTTGGCTTAGAAACAGCTTAGAAGTAGAACATTAGAGAAGCAATGAATCTAACTGAAATGCCTTGCCTAAGAAGTATTAGTCCAGAAGGTTGGATTAACTCAGTTTAGCAGTGGAAACATTTTTTCACACAGATGCTATGCTCATCAAGAATCTTTTATGGATAGTTCCTGCGGCAGAAAGAGGATATTGAAGTTTATTGTTTGTAAGTTGTAAGGATCCCTGGCTACATATATTTCCTATGTGTGTAATTCATTACTCTGTGTCTTGATGTGTACCCATTCCCTCAGACACTATTTATACTGGGAGATAGTGATTTGGATTTAGGGATGGAATATTGTATAAATTTGATATTTGCTTTTCATTTTCAATTACTGTTTAGGAGTATTAGTAGCCTATTTATTTTTTTAAATCTTTTAACCTTTTTTTTTTTTTTTTTTTTTTTTTTTTAGATTTTTCAAGGCAGTGGGGTTAAGTGGCTTGCCCAAGGCCACATGGCTAGGTAATTATTAAGTGTCTGAGGTTGGATTTGAACCCAGGTACTCCTGACTTCAAGGCCGGTGCTCTATCTACCATGCCACCTAGCTGCCCCAGTAGCCTATTTATTAATGGGAACTTCATTGGTAGTAGGAATAATCACTCAAAAAGGTTAACTCAGCCTCTGAGAGTATTGAGATACTACATGTTTTTTAAAATGTTTGCACTTAAAAAGAATTAAGTAAATCATTCTAAAGATCTAGTTATTTAAGAAAAAACATACATAATTTGATAGCTTATTAATTCTTTTGGTTAATCACTACTTAATCTGGTTTTATCCTTAACTTTGACTAGGACCTTTTTAATTCTACTAGATACTTCAAGCCTTAGGCCAGTTTAATAGAAAAATTCCTTGCCTTTGTTCTCTCTATTCAAACAATCTTAAATACTTGTGTAAGGGTTGTGTGTGTGTTTGATTGTGTGTGTGTGTGTGTGTGTGTGTGTGTGTGTGTGTGTGTGTGTGTTTAAATGGATGAAGGAGGAGGGTGGTCATTACATAAGTAAGGGGAGAAAAAGCACACCTAAAAGTAAAACCATTCTCTACCAATTTCATCCAAATTTCCTAACTCACAGTCAAATAGATTGTTCAAGATATGCTGTCTGCCCCCATCAAGATGCAAGTGGGTCACTGAAAGTCTGAAAGGCTTCAAGCTTACATCTCTCAGTCTTTATCCCTAACATATTTTAAGTTCATTAAATGAAATTGGGTGGGGGGAACTCAATCAGGAGTCCCCTGTTGACTTCCCCCATCCCAAGCACACACTCTTATAGCTAAAGACAGGTGCTTGTTTCCCCTTTCTAAATCATGTTCTTCCCTGTCTCTTAGAAGGAAGAAGACAGTGTCTTCCTTCTGTTTCTAATTTTCCAGCCTTTTATACTTTTGTATTCACATGAGTATGGAAGGACATTAATTGCACAATAGCATGATGTCCCTTGTTTCTAGGAAGACCCACAATTATCTTTAATTAGAAATTGGGTTTTCTCACTCCTAATTCTTTAATTCCACTAATTGCTCAGTCTTCTCTTCCATTTAACATTTTACCTGCACATCATTTGAAATTTTCATTTAATTGTTTGCTTCCATTCCAAAAGTGAAACTCATGGGATTGACTGTAATAAGGTTATAGGAGTTAGGAGTATAAATTCAAATGTAGTTTCTTTTTTAAATGATATATTCCTTATAATCAAATTAAAAATTCTTATTATATATACTTTTTTTTGTTACAGTCAGTTCTGCCCATATTTAGATGTCTGGGTACACTTGAGAGAAATGTAGAAAAGTGTCGTATTTTTATGAGTGCTAATACCTGCCATGTGATTTTTCAACTCTTCTGCAAACATGGTATGTATGATCATAAACTCATTTTCCTTCTAGACTTATTTCATGTTTAATATTTTCATCATACCTTAAATATTCTTAGCATTAGAAATTATTTTTGAATTTGTATGGTTTTATGATGTAAAACATTATACATTACAGATAACTTTACTAATATCAACAATAGCACTAAAAAGTCAATTAATAGTAAAGAGTTATTTCTTCACTGAGTAAGTCCTAGATGCTCAGGCTCTGCATATAAACAAGCATTCTACTGAAATGCATTCTACTGAATTTAGTCATACAGTTTTCGGTTGCTTATCCAATTCTAATAGAATATGTTTCAGACTAGTATGTATGCTGAGATGAGAAATTCCAAGAAGTAATTAAGTTAGAAACCACAAAATCCAGACTTCTTGACTTCAAGCATCTAGATCAAATGCTAGAGGTAGAAACATTTAATTATAACTGCTTTACCTACTTAAATAAAGCTATAGTAGATTTGTTATTGTTATATTGCTGTACCAAAAGAAATCTAAATACAAGGGATTTTGAATTATATTTATTGCTGTCATAGGATGATTTTTTGGAATATTATCTTGATTGTACAATTTATATTGTTTTCTAATTGTTTCATGTGTATATATCATGCATCTCCAATTGGATTATAAAGAACCTCAGGCTGTTGTATGCTGCCTTATATTTTTTGTGTCTGTGTGTATGGTATTCAATAAACAGTTGTCAATTGGTTTTAATATCTTCTTTGGAAGGTATTAATATAAAAGTAAAAATGTACAAATTTAAACATAATAACAATTTTGCATTTAGCAGTCTAATGGAAAAACATTGTTTCAGGATAGAGTTGGAATGTGCCATCATTTTTATTGTTGCTCTTTAAAGATTCAACCAATAAGGAACAAATAAATAAATAAATAAATAAACAAACAAACAAATAAATAAATAAATATATTTCAAAATTTTGTATCTGCTAAGCTTTTCTTGATATCTTAAGCCAACATTATTAAAGAGATAGTCAAGAAGTCAGGACATCTCATCCAGTTCCAAGAAAATATCTCAGTTTTAAGACGAATTTGAGTAATGCCTTTTTAAGGTCAGATAGAAAGACGTGTTTCATGATGTCCACTAGAGAGCGATAAACACATTTCCAAAAAATGCCTATTTTCTAAGTTCCTCTGCTGGAGGTGATGTATATATCTGGAAAATATTTAATAAATATGCTTTTTTTTTTTATCAATTTTAGATAAAATAGGTTTATTTTGTTTGTTTTTCAGGCCTCTAATTTCATTGCTGTGGGAACTATACCATTAGGAAACTTCTGTCAAATTAGTGACTTCTCTGTATAGTCTTACTCTTGCAGGATTGCCTATGGTCTTGAGAGATTACGTATGCCTTCGTTGCATATGTGTTTAAATACACACACACACACACATATACATATACATATATATCGCTAAAGTTTCCTTGATACTAGTTTTCTAATACTATTTTCTAATTTCATACTAATTTTCTAGTTATATATTATATATAAATTATATAAAATATTAGTTTTCTAGTATTACTTGGTAGTAGTTGCCTCAGTGAGTTTGCCAATAAGGACAATGTAATATTAACTTGTCTGTATGTGTGTGTATATGTGTTGGTTTTTTGTCCTTAATTTTTGAAGATAACCAGTGATAACATCTCTGATTTAATGTATGAGATCTTGATTTGAATGTGAATTGGATTTATGTGAGGCAGAGTTGCACAAAATCATCAGCTTGACTCTTTCTTCCTGAGTCATCAAAGTCCAGGGACAGGACAAAAGTCAAGACAACTGGCAATGGTCCAGGATTCAGTAGATGAACTTGGTAATTTTGGTGCCTGACCAAATTCTAAGCACTTTAGAGTGCTTATTCCAGCTGCCTTCATGGCTACTGAAGCAAATTGCTCTCATCAACTCAGTTTAACTAGGGAAAATCTTCACATGAATGTGGTATTCAACTCTCTTAATTCAATGACAGGTTTGAGGTCAACTAGATACCTTCAATCTGATTTAAAATATCTGCTGAAATGGTTTTTTGGGATGGGACCACTACAAAACATATTGGGATGTCCATGATACAGCTTGTTGTAGTCAAGATATTTACTTTTTCCTAATTACATGTAAAAACAATTTTTAACATTCTTTTTTTTTTTTGGCAAGGCAAATGGGGTTAAGTGACTTGCCAAGGACACACAGCTGGATAATTATTAAGTGTCTGAGGTCAGATTTGAATTCAAGTCCTCCTGACTCCAGGGCTGGTCCTCTATCCACTGCGCCACCTAGCCACCCCTAACATTCATTTTATTTTATTTTTGGAAAGATTTTATTTATCTTGAGTTTTACAATTTCCCCCTATTCTTGCTTCCCTTCCCCCACCCCCCACAGAAGGTGTTAGTCTTTACATTGTGTCCATGGTATACATTGATCTCAGTTGAATGTGATGAGAGAGAAATCATATCCTTAAGGAAAAAACATGAAGTATAAGATAGCAAGATCAGACAATAAGATAACAGGTTTTTTTCTAAATTAAAGTTAATAGTACTTGGTCTTTGTTCAAACTTCATGGTTCTTTCTTTGAATACAGATAGTATTCTCCATTGCAGAGAGCCCCAGATTGTCCCTTATTGTTGCACTGATGGAATGAGTGAGTTCATCAAGGTTGATCATTTCCCCCATGTTGCTTTTAGGATGTATAGTGTTTTTTTGGTTCTGCTCATCTCACTCAGCATCAGTTCATGCAAATCCCTCCAAGATTCCCTGAATTCCCATCCCTCCTAGTTTCTAATAGAACATAGTGTTCCATAACATACAATATACCACAGTTTGCTAAGCCATTCCCCAATTGAAGGACATTTACTTGATTTCCAATTCTTTGCCACCACGAACAGGGCTGCTTTTGTACACTTTTGTACAAGTGATGTTTTTACCCTTTTTCATCATCTCTTCAGGGTATAGACCCAGTAGTGGTATTGCTGGATCAAAGGGTATGCACATTTTTGTTGCCCTTTGGGTGTAGTTTCAAATTTCTCTCCAGAAAGGTTGGATGAGGGGTGGCTAGGTGGCGTAGTGGATAAAGCACCTACCCTGGAGTCAGGAGTTGCTGGGTTCAAATCTGGTCTCAGACACTTAATAATTACCTAGCTGTGTGGCCTTGGGCAAGCCACTTAACCCTGTTTGCCTTGCAAAAATCTAAAAAAAAAAATAACAGAAAGGTTGGATGAGTTCACAGCTCCACCAACAATGTAATAGTGTCCCAGATTTCCTACAACCCTTCCAACAATGATCATTATCCTTTCTGCTCATATTGGCTAGTCTGAGGTGGTACCTCAGAGAAGCTTTAATTTGCATTTCTCTAATAAGTAATGATTTAGAGCAAGTTTTCATATGACTATGGATTTCTTTGATCTCCTTATCTGTAAATTGCCTTTGCATATCCTTTGACCATTTGTCAACTGGGAAATGGCTTTTTTTAAAAAAAAAAATTTGATTCAGTTCTCTGTATATTTTAGGAATGAGTTCTTTGTCAGAAATATTAGTTGTAAAGACTGTTTCCCAGTTTACTACATTCATTTTGGTCTTGGTTACAATGGTTTTGTCTGTGCAAAAGTTTTTTTAATTTAATGTAGTCGAAATCATCCAGTTTGTTTTTAGTGATGTTCTCCATCTCTTCCTTAGTCATAAACTGCTTCCCTTTCCATAGATCTGACAGGTAAACTAGTCCTTGATCTTCTAGTTTGCTTATAGTATTGTTTTTTTATGTCTAAAATCCTGTATCCATTTGGATAGGTGTGAGGTGTTGGTCTAATCTAAGTTTCTTCCGTACTAAATTCCAATTTTCTGGGAAGTTTTTATTGAAGAGAGAGTTTTTATCCCAGTAGCTGGACTCTTTGGGTTTATCAAACAGCAGATTACTATAATCATTTCCTGCTATTGCACCTAGTCTATTCCACTGGTCCACTACTCTATTTCTTAGCCAATATCAGACAGTTTTGATGACTGATGCTTTATAATATAATTTTATATCAGGTAGGGATAAGCCACCTTCTTTTGCACTTTTTTTTTCATTAAATCCCTGGAAATTCTTGACTTTTCATTTCTCCATATGAATTTACTTACAACTTTTTCTAACTCATTAAAGTAATTTTTTGTAATTTTGATTGGTAGGGCACTAAACAGGTAGTTTAGTTTTGGTAGAATTGTCATTTTTATTATATTAGCTCTACCTATCCATGAGCAGTTGATATTTGCCCAGGTATTTAAATTTGCTTTAATTTGTGTGTGAGAAGTATTTTATAATTGTTTGCAAAACGTTTCTGAGTCTGCCTTGGAAAATAGACTCCCAGGTATTTTATATTGTCTGAGGTTACTTTGAATGGGATTTCTCTTTCTAGTTCTTCCTGCTGTATCTGGATAGTCATATATAGAAAAGCTGAGGATTTATGAGGGTTTATTTTATATCCTGCAACTTTGCTAAAATTGCTAATTGTTTCCAGCAGTTTTTTGGATGATTTCTTGGGATTCTTTAGGTATATCATCATGTCATCTGCAAAGAGTGAGAGTTTTGTCTCTTCCTTCCCAATTCTAATTCCTTCCATTTCTTTTTCTTCTCTAATTGCTGAAGCTAATATTTCTAATACAATATTGAATAGTAGTGGTGATAATGGGCACCCTTGTTTCACCCCTGATCTTATTGGGAATGCCTCCAGTCTCTCCCCATTGAATATGATGCTTGTTGCTGGTTTCAGATAGATACTGTTTATTATTCTAAGGAACAGTCCATTTATTCCTACACTCTCTAGTGTTTTTAGTAGGAATGGGTGTTATATTTTGTCAAAAGCTTTTCCAGCATCCATTGATACGATTATATAATTTCTGATAGGTTTGTTGTTGATATAATTAATTATACTAACAGTTTCCCTAATATTGAACCATCCCTGCATTCCTGGGATGAATCCTACTTGGTCAAAATGTGTTATCCTGGTGATAACTTGTTGTAATTGTTTTGCTAAGATTTTATTTAAGATTTTTACATCTATATTCATCAGAGAGATAGGTCTATGATTTTCTTTCTCTGTTTTAACTCTTCCTGGTTTAGGTATCAGCACCATATTGGTTTCATAGAAAGAGTTAGGCAGAGTTCTGTCTTTCCCTATTTTCCAAAGAGTTTATATAGAATTGGAACCAATTGTTCCTTAAATGTTTGGTAGAATTCATTTGTGAATCCATCAGGTCCTGGAGATTTTTTCTTAGGGAGTTCAATGATGGCTTGTTGAATTTCTTTTTCTGAGTTAGGGTTGTTTAGGTATTTAATCTCCTCTTCATTTAACCTGGGCAACTTATATTTTTGTAAAAATTTGTCCATTTCACTTAGATTGTCATATTTATTGGCATAGATTTGAGCAAAATAATTCTGAATTATTACTTTAATTTCCTCCTCATTGGTGGTGAGTTCACTTTTTTCATTTATGATACTAGCAATTTGGTTTTCTTCTTTCTTTTTTTTAATGAAATTGACCAGAGGTTTATCAGTTTTATTGTTTTTTTCATAAAACCAACTATTGGTTTTACTTATTGATTCAATGGTTTTTTTTTTTTTGCTTTTGCTTTTATTAATTTCTCCTTTAATTTTTAGAATTTCTGATTTGGTATTTAATTGGGAATTTTTAATTTGTTCTTTCTCTAATTTTTTTAGTTGCATATTTAGTTCATTGATTTTTTCTTTCTCTAATTTATTCATGTAAGCATTTAAAGATGTAATAGATCCCCTGACAGTTGCTTTGAGTTAAACCCATAGGTTTTGGTATGTTGTTTCATTATTGTCATTATCTAGGATAAAATAATTAATTCTTTCTATAATTTGTTATTTGATCCACTCATTCTTTAAAATTAGGTTATTTAGTTTCCAATTAGCTCTGGGTCTATATCTCCCTGACTCAATATTACATATGATTTTTATTGCATTATGATCTGAGAAAAATATATTCACTATTTCTCCCTTTCTGCAGTTGATCATTAGGTTTTTATGCCCTAGTACATGGTCAATTTTTGTATAAGTACCATGTAGTACAGAGAAAAAGGTATATTACTTTCTATCCCCATTCAGTTTCCTCCATAAGTCTATCATATCTAGTTTTTCTAACAATCTATTTACCTCCTTAACTTCTTTCTTGTTTATTTTATTATTTGATTTATCTAGATCTGCGAGCGGGAGGTTGATGTCTCCCACTAGTAGAGTTTTGCTGTTTATGTCTTCCTGTAGTTCTTTCCAGCTTCTCCTCTAAGAATTTGGATGCTATCCCATTGGGTGCATATATTGTCAGTACTGAAATAACTTTATTATCTATGATACCTTTTAGGAGGATAAAGTTTCCTTCTTTATCTCTTTTAACGTTATCTATTTTTGCAGCTGCTTTGTCTGAGATAAGGATTGCTACCCCTGCTTTTTTCACTTCAGCTGAAGCAAAATATATTTTGCTCCAACCTTTTAGCTTTACTCTATATGTATCTCTCTGCTTCAAATGAGTTTCTTGTAAGCAGCATATTGTAGGAGTCTGGTTTTTAATTCACTCTTCTATTCACTTACATTTTAAGGGAGAGTTCATCCCATTCACATTCAAAATTATAATTACTAACTCTTTATTGCCCTCATGCTATCTTCCCTTTGTTTGTATTTTTCCCCTTTTTCCCCTTTATCTGTATTCTGAATACCACTCCCTTCAGTGTGTTTGCCCTCCTATATTCACCCCTCCCCTTTCTTTCCCCTTCTCCCTTTTCTCTTCACCCTTCCCTTCCTTCTGTTAGTTCCCCCCTTTTCCCCCTCACTGTCTTCATCCCCCCTCCCCTTTTCCCCTTTTAATACTTGAAAGGTGAAATGTTTTTTAAGTTAACTGAGTATGTATGTAAGTTAACTTTAAGCCAAGTCTGATGGGAGGAAGATTCAGGTGTTCCTCATTTCCCTTCTTTCCCTCTATTACCATAGGTCTTTTGTACCTCTTAATGTAATGAGATTTACCCCATTCAATCCCTTCCCTCCTCCTGTCTCCTTCCTGTCCCCCTTTTTAAGGAGGAAGTGTTTTTAAATCATTCTATCTGAGTCATAGGAAATTCTGAGTATCCAGCACTTCTAGCTAAGCACATTCTATCTAATAGTTACAATTCTTTTTTTTAAGATTTTTTTTTCAAGGCAGATGGGGTTAAGTGGCTTGCCCAAGTCCACACAGCTAGGTAATTATTAAGTGTCTGAGACCGGATTTGAACCCAGGTACTCCTGACTCCAGGGCCGGTGCTTTATCCACTGCGCCACCTAGCTGCCCCTAAAGTTACAATTCTTGAGAGTTATTAGAGTCTTTTTTCCCAAGTAGGGTTATAGCCATTTTCATCTCATTGGATATCAGTCTCATGGATAAGTCACGAGTGTCAATCACTTCTGGCTAGGTGTATTCTCTCTGTTAGAATTACAATTCTCAAGAGTTATGAGAGTCTTTTTCCCATGCTGGGATATAGCCAGTTTCATCTTATTGGATAGCAGTTTTTCTCTTTACTCCCTTTTTTTAACCTTTTCATGTGTCTCTTGAAACTCCTGTTTGATGTCCAGATTTTCTATTTAGCTCTGGTCTTTTCATCAGGAATTTTTGTAATTCTTCCATTTTGTTAAATGTCCATCTTTTCCCCTGAAAAAGAAGGCTCAGCTTTGTGGGATAGTGGATTCTTGACTGCATTTCAAGCTTCCTTGTTCCTCAGAATATCTTGTTCCAGCCCCCTAGATCCCTTAATGTTGATGCAGCCTGGTCCTGCATAATCCTTACTGTGGATCCCTGATATTTAAACTGTTTCTTTCTTGCTGCCTACAGGATTTTCTCTTTTGTCTGATAGTTTTGGAATTTGGCCACAGCATTCCTTGTTGTTTTCATTTTAGGATATCTTAACAGAGGGGATCGATGTATTCTTTTGGTAACTATTTTGCCCTCTGGTTCCATATATCAGTACAATTTTCCTTCACTAGATCCTGTAGTATTAAGCCCAGGCTTTTTTTTCTCTTCAATGTTTTCAGGAAGTCCAATAATTCTCAGGTTGTCCTTCCTCGATCTATTCTCGAGGTCAGTGGTTTTGCTGATGAGGTGTTTTACATTTTCTTCTATTTTTTTCCATTTTTTGGTTTTGTTTAACAGGCTCTTGCTGTCTCATGAAGTCATTAGTTTCAGCAGACTACATTTTTTTTTTAGAGATGAGTTTTCTTCATTTACTTTTTGCAACTACTTTTCCAATTGGTCAATTCTGTTTTTGAAAGAGCTTTCCATTTACCAGTTGAGGTTTTTGAGAGAATTATTTTCTTTTTGTATTTGCCCAGTTGAGGATCTGAGAGAATTATTCTCATTTTGTATTTGTCCAGTTGTATTTTCCAGTGATTTCTTTACTTGTTGCAAGGTGTTAATCTTCTCTTGGGTTTCGTTTCCCAAATTTTCCAGTTGATTTTTAAACTCCTTCCTTATTTCTTCAAGGAAGTCTTTCTGTGCTGGAGAGCAGATCATATTCTCCTCAGAGGTTCCTGTTCTCTCTGAGTTAGGGTCTTTTCCTTCCAAGAATTTTTATATGGATCCACCTTTCCACTGACCTTTCTTCATTTTGCTAAGACCTTGAGTTGGGGAGGGGCTGGTTCACAGAGGTTTGGTATTGGGATCCTTAGAGGCTTTACTCACTGAGTGTAATTTCTCCAGCTGGCCAGTAGGGAGTGCTGGTTGTTTTCTCTGGAGTGTCTGTGACCTTGATTGAGGCCTTCTCTCTTGACCCACAACTATGGAAGACAAATCCTGAGGTAGATGTTCTTTCTCCTGGCTTTTCTTTCTGGGCTTTGTTGATTGGATTTCTGTTAAGAGGTTTGTTTCATATGGGGAAAGATCAGGAGATTTTAGAACTGTGCCTGTCTTCTCTCTGCCATCTTGGCTGGAAGTTCTTCCCCAATTCTACTTTTTAAGGAGTTCTTCTCTTCAGTGGATTTTATTTCCCTTTTACCATTTGGTCTATTCTGTTGTTAAAAGTGTTATTTTCTTCAGTATTGTTTTGTGTCTCCTTTACCAATCTTCTGACTCTTTTTTTCATAATTTTCTTGGAATACTCTCATTTCTTTACCCATTTTTTCCTTCTTCTGTCTTATTTGATTTTCTTTTAGGTCTTCTTTTGCAAGGCAATGGAGTTAAGTGGCTTTCCCAAGGCCACACAGCTAGGTAATTATTGAGTGTCTGTGGCCAGATTTGAACTCAGATTCTCCTGACTCCAGGGTCGGTACTCTATCCATTGTGCCACTTAGTCACCCCTGTCCTATTTGATTTTTAAAATACTTTTTGCACCCTTCTAAGAATTCTTTTTGGGTGTAAAACCAATTCACATTCTTCTTTGAAGTTTTGGATGTAGCAGTTTTAACTTTGTTGTCTTCTGAGTTTGTGTTTTGATCATTCCTGTCACTATGGTAACTTTCTATGGTAGATTATTTTTGTCATTGTTGTTTGCTCATTTTTCCAATCTATTTCTTGATTTTTTGACTTAATGTTAAAGTTGGGCTTTGCCACAGGGTAGAGGAGGGCAATGTCCCAAGCTTTAGGTTTTTTGGTACAGCTATTTTCAGGGGTTCTGTAAGTTTTCAGTTCTTGCAGCGTGGTATGATCTGAGGAGAGGTGTGTTTGCTATACTTCTGGCCTGTGTTCTGTTCTATGAGCTTTTACTCTTTTCTTCCCTAGAACTATGACCAGGGTCCCTGTTTCCATGCAATCACAAGTTATGGTGTGTTCTTCTTTGCCACAGACTCCTCCTTGCTCTGGTACTATGTCCCAGGACTTGGATCTGGATCCACAGATTGTCCATATAACAGAGTCCTGCACCTGTACCAACAAAGGGACCCATGTAATCTTTGGATCATTTATCCCACACCTGTACTATCTGTGGGTTGAGAACACTAGAAATTGCTGCTGCTGATTCAATTGTTCTCAAGGCCTGCTGCTTATTTGCCTTGCCTAGGTATTCCCTGTGCTGAACTGTGCTCCATTATCACACCAGCATGACCTACCTTTCCTGCCTTTCTTCTAAGTTATCTTGGGCTGGAAAATTGTTTCATTCCATTTTTTGTTAGTTCTGTTGCTGCAGAATTGGTTTTGAGGCCATATTTTAATTTTTTTGGAGGGAAATTTGGAAGAGTTCAGATGAGTCCCTGCCTTTTTTCTGCTATCCTGTCAAAGACTTTCCCATGTTACACTTCTTGGAGCCACAGGTGATACTTGGATAAAGTGGATACCAAAGGTAGATTAGAAGCTCTGAAAAGGGCCCAGCAAGCCCTCACGTCAGAGGTACTAGTCCTCTCTGAACACTAACCTCCTACACATATAACATATACATATGTTTATGTATATACTAGCTGCATTAGAAGTATGTGTATAGCTATATAGATAATGTGTATGTGCATATGTATGTATGTGTATGTATTTCAGAAGCAGTAATTAACCTCAATTGTTATTGACTATGATGCCAGTTCTTTATTCACTATGCCTTGCTGCCTCTTAAGATTGATTTTATTTTGGAATTTAAAATTTTATCCTGTACTTTGAAGCTGATGAATCTGAGACTTCATCAGTGTAGAGTTATTCCTTCCCCTGGTGCAGATCATAGCCCAAATTTGAGTCTTACTCCCATGTAATTTTTGCTCTTATCCTTTTGTGTGGGCTGATTAGAGCACTTTGATCTGGCTAGAAGGTTGGAGCCCTTTCTTAGGGTCTTTGAATATCTTTTTAAGCTCTCAGTGAGTATAATAACAGCTTGTCCAACTTTCTCTGCCCAATACTTCTGTTCATTCAAAGGATCATAGAGTTAGAAGATACCTTAGAAGTCATTTTGTCATAAATAAATGTTTATTTAATAGTAAATATTTACTAGGCACCAGATACTAGATTGCATATTATTCTGTGTTATGTCTAGTTCTCATTTGAGTACTCCCTGTTAGTGAATTTTGTATCATTCATTTGGAACTTCAAAATGCTAAATTATTATTCTGTTCTTTTGTAGGTATTATAAAAACTCATTATCTGTCTTTCCAAGAATCTGAACCTTTGCAAGCTGTTTTTGCAAGGAATATGTGTCCTAATATACTGAAGGTTCAATCAAGGTAAATAGCTCTCTCAATCTCTCTGTCTGGTTCTCTGTCTCTCTGCCTCTGCCTCTCCATTTTTCATTCTCAGATACTGAAAAGACTTTAGCTCCAGATTAAAAGTTTATAACCTACAGTTTATAAGTCTGCTACAGTTTTTAAGGTTATAGTAAATAGCTTAGAGACATAAAAGAAAGAGAATTTAAAGAATACTACTTGAGAATGATAACTTAAAGTAATTGTAGAATTGTAGAATTCCTCAACTCGTCAGTGGAAACTATTTTTAAGTTACTCCATCTATGTGATTTTATACAGAATGCCAAGAATAGCCTAATGGGGATAAATTTTCTAATATAACATATCTCTTATTTGAGACTTTTTAACAACATGACTCTGGCTTTAAGTAAGTAGATCTTTTATCACATTTGCCAATGGTTTTGGGAGAAATGCTTAATTTCATAGTATCTGAGTTTTCTGTTGGTTGAAGTGGGTGAGATATGGATTGGATTAAATGGCTACCGAGTTTGCTTTTATTCTCAAATTCTGTGATTCTGTGAATCAAATTTTCCAGCTAATAGCGTCAATCATTATAAATGAATAACTTCTGGAAAGATGGTGAAGTGAGTCAGAGAACTTTCAGTTCTCCAAATTTCTTCCCTTAAAAAGACAGCATATTGACTCAGATGGAATGTAGAGAAGAAGCAGAAATAAACAAAAGTTGAGGTAAAGTAATTATCCTCCTAAGACAAATGAAGACAACCCCAGAAAAGACCTGACCTCCAGGGGTGGAGGTTTGGCCTGAGTGAAGAGCAAGTACCACCAGGCAGACTCATTAAATCAACAGGAAATTTTACCTTGAACAGTGTGGGTGTTGGACAGCTAAGTAAGATAATATGGAAGGATCCTCTCCTGCCATGAGATACTATGACCAGCTGTGCTAACCAGAGCAGTCCCTGCTGCAGCAAGTACAAGACTGGTGAGTGTGATAGCAAGGAGAAACCTTGATAGCTGTGAGCACTTGGAGTCCCTGCTTTCAGTTCAGGATATTGAGCTGAACTTTGCAATCCCAGGAAGGACTGTAGGGAGCAAGAACATTAATAGGACAGCAGAGTTACGGCCTGAGTCATGGTTTAAGGATAGAGAAGGATATCCAAGATTGGGTCCCCAGATAGAATTCAGAAAATAACAGTCACAAGGACCCAAGATCTAAGGCACCTTCTCCATAC
Organism: Macrotis lagotis; assembly: GCF_037893015.1. Lineage (NCBI taxonomy): Eukaryota > Metazoa > Chordata > Mammalia > Peramelemorphia > Peramelidae > Macrotis > Macrotis lagotis. The sequence continues at coordinate 671,137,859 of NC_133666.1, forward strand.
CTTGGGACTAGAACCTGATTACAATAATAAGCTATTAAAAATAAAATAAAATAAAAATGTGTAAGCAAAGAAGAAGAAAGAATCCAACCGTAGACAGTTACTATGAGGTATATTCAGAGGAAGATAGTGAAGTTTTAAAAATAAACTATTCCTACTCTAAGAGATACATCAAAAGAGTTCTTGGAAGAGTTAAAAATCAAATAAGAGAGATAGAGGAAAAATTAGGAAAAAAATAAAAACAATACAAGAAAATCAAGACAATTATAAAAATGGATAACTGCCTAGAAAAAAGAGTTCCCAAAACTTAAGGAAGAAAATAATTCCTTGAAAACTAGAATTAGGCAAGGGGAAGCTAATGATATTATAACATACCAAGAAATAATTAAACAACATCAAAAGAATGAAAAAAAAAAGAGAATGTGAAACACCTCATCAGAAAACAACTGATCTGGAGAACAAGATCAAGGAGAGCCAATATAAGAATTGTTGTATTACCTGAAAGTTATAATCAAAAAAAGAATCTTGGACAATATTATAAGAAAATATTAAGAAAAATTGCCCTGAAGTTCTAGAACAAAAAGGTAAAGCAGAAATTAAAAAAAAATCCACCAATCCACTTGAAAGAGATCCCAGTCATAGCCAAATTTCAAAGCTCCTAGGTTAAGGAGAAAGTATTATAAGCCACAAGAAAAAAAAAATGTAAATATTGTAGAGCTACAATTAGAATCACACAAAACCTAGCAGCTTCTATATTAAAAGACTATACCTCTTGGAAAACTAAAGTTTAAAAAGCAAAAGATCTGGGATTGCAACCAATAATAAGTTCCCCAGCAAAATTAAATACAATTATCCCTTCTACATTGTAGGTGTTAGAAATACATGGGGCAGCTAGATGGTACAGTGGATAGAGCACTGACCTTGGAGTTGGGGGGAGGATAGGAATTCGAATTCAGCCTCAGACACTTGCTCCATACTAGCAGTGTGACTTTGGGCAAGTCACTTAACCCTGATTGCCTCACATCCAGGACCATCTCTAATTATCCTGATTCAAATCTGGCCACTGGACCTAGATGGTTCTAGAGGAAAAAGTGAGTCTGGTGACTTAGCACAGAACTCCCTAACTAAATCCAATTCATGTGGTTGTCATGGCATCACCTCCCTGATGTTGCTGTCTTCTTCACAAATGAAGGACAAATATTATTATTAGGAGTATATTTCCCCTCCTCCCCCCACCCCATCTGGAAAATCTGCCTAAATTGTTTTGGCCTTCCCTTACTACCAGAGAAGTCTGATTTTACTTTTTTCTTTTATGGGATGTTTACTGTACCTTAATGGGTTAAGTATTTGGTCATAGACTCTGTGTTGTCTGCCAACCTCTTGTCATCTACAATTCCACAAACACCACCCCCCCCCCCGATTCCCATTTTATTTCTTTTGCTGAACCACAATATATTGAAAACTTGATGAGGAATGTTGTAATATGGAAGGATGAAATGAATAATCCTGAACAGAAAAAATGGACAATTAATGAAACTTTCATATATTTGTGACAAAAAAGATCAGAACTCAATGAAAAATCAACACATAAGATCCAGGAGAAACATAAGATAAACATTAAAAACCAATTATAAGGGGCACAATGGTATCAAACTATTTACTTCTTAAATGTGAAGATTTTATCAGGACTCTTAAGGCTGTCATCATTTCTTGGGTAGTTTGAAAGAAAGATTTAGGCTGAGCTAAGTATGATGAGGTGATAGGGTAGTGGGAGGCAAAAAGAAGCAATTATTTCATACAAGTGAGGTGAGGAAGGAAGAAATCAACACAGTGGAAATAGGTGGGAATGGAGGGCTGGTAGTGCCAGAACCTTATTCTTATCAGATCTGTGTTAAAGAGGGAACTATATATATATGCATATATATATGTATATATCTAGAAGAGTATAGAAGTCATAAATTTTTAAAGAAATAAGGTGAGGAGACAGGATAAAGGAGGAATTTTTAGAAGAGTATGTAGATTAAGAATTAGTAGGTTAGGGGAGAGGATAAGGGAGGAACTGTTAGAAGGGTAGGCAGGGGAAGGATTCTTTCAAAAGGGTATGAGGATGAGAGAATAAACAGGCATTAGAGTTGTAGGTAGGATTAAATTAAATGTTTGAGGAGGGATAAAATGAAAAGGATAAATAGAGAGGGGAAAATAAGATGGAGGGAAATATTCAACCAAAAGTTATAACTTTGAATGTGAATGGGATGAACTAATTAATAAAAGGAAAATAGATAGCAGAATGGATTGAAAATAATTGATATTATGTTGTTTGCAAGAAACACAATAAAAATGAGAGATATATACAGAGTTAAAATAAAGGGCTGGAGTAGAATTTATATCAGCTTCAATTGCTATTAAAAAAAAGCTAGCAATCATGATCTCAGACAAACTTGCAGTTAACATAGATTTAATTAAAATAGATAAATGGAAACTACAGTATATGTCACCAATATTATTAAATATTATTTTAGAAATGTTAGCAATAGAAATAAGAGAAAAAAGAAATTGAAGGAATCAGAATGGGAAATAAGGTAATAAGCAATCTCTTTTCATAGATGATCTGATGATGTGATATCTTAAAGATTTAATTAGTTGAAACAATAATATCAGCAAGTAATACCATATAAAACAAACCCACATGTCATTAGCATTCTTTATATATCACAAAACCTTTCAGGAAGAGATAGTAAGAAATAATTTAAAATAATTATAGGTTATATAAAATGCCTGGGAGTATACCTGCCTTATAAAGACCCAGGAACTACATAAAGCTAAAAACCACTCATTATACAAATGAAGTCAAATGTAAATAATTGGAGAAATATTAGTTGTTCATGGGTAGGCAAAGCCAATATAATGAAAATGACAATTTTTCCTAAATAATTTGTTTATTCAATGCCATCCCAATTAAACTGTCAAAAATATTTTACTGAGTTAGGAAAACAATTTAACAAAGTTCATTTGGAAGGAAAAAAGGTCAAGAATTTCAATGAAAAAATGAAAGAGGGGCGGAGCCAAGATGGCTACATGAAGGGATAGAGTCTTAGGAGCTCTCTGATAAAAACTCATAAACTAAGGACTCTAACTAAACTATCAAGAGACAGAACCCACAAAGGGATCCAGTGAGGTAGTTCTCCTACTCAAGGTAACCTGGAAAAGAGCAGAAAGGCTCTGATCCCCAGGGTAGGAGGGGCGGCCCGCAGGAGGGGTGGCCCGCCAGAGAGAAAGAACTTCAGCCTCCCGGAGGCAGCCCCAGGGTGCTGGGAGCCTTGGCTCACAGCAGCGGGGGAGTCTCCTGAGCTGCACCCCGGGGAGCATCAGGGGCAAAGTGGGAGAACAGCGGGGGACCTCTGCCAGAGTGAGCACATGGAGCCCAGCCCTCAGGGCACACAGCCAGCAGTTTGGTCTTTCTGCAGCCCAGACCAGGAAACAGAAGCAGGCAGAGCCAGTAAGCAGGAGCCCCCAGGGCATGAGCCCACTGAGCTGAGGGAGGGGAGTAAAGAGAGAATGCTGAGCTCTGTCCTCTGCCTCTGGAACAGGACTCTGGGGCTCTGACCACATTCAGATCCTGATCCCAGTCTAGGCCCCCCCATAGAACAACAGGGCCCCCCCACCTCGGCCCCATGGCAGAGGGGGGCGCTTATGGTCATTCACAGACCAGGAGGGAGGACAGAGCCTCACACACTGAGACCCTTGTAGGAGTGTCCCAAAAGCTCAGGAAGCACCCCCAAAAAACAGGCTTAGGCTGGGAAAATGAGCAAGCAAAGAAACAAGAGGAAGACCATTGAGAAATATTTTGCAAATGAGCCCAAGAAGGATCAAAATACTCAGTCTGAAGATGAGGAAGCACAAGCTCCTGCATCTAAAGACTCTAAGAAAAAACAGAAATTGGGCTCAGGCTATGACAGAGCTCAAAAAAGACTTTGAAAATCAAATGAGGGAGTTGGAAGAAAAATTGGGAAAAGAAAGGAGAGAGATGCAGGAAAAACATGAAAATGAAGTCAGCAGCTTAGTCAAGGAAATCCAAAAAAAATGCTGAAGTAAATAGCATGCTAAAAACCAGCTTAGGTCAAATGGATAAAACAGTTCAATAAGTTATTGAGGAGAAGAATGCTTTAAAAAGCAAAATTGGCCAGATGGAAAAAGAGATAAGAAAACTCTCTGAGGAGAACAAATCCTTCAGACAAAGAATAGAATTCAGGGAGATTTGTGAATTTACCAGAAATCAGGAATCAATACTTCAAAACCAAAAAAATGAAAAATTAGAAGAAAATGTGAAATATCTCATTGAAAAAACAACTGATATGGAAAACAGACTTAGGAAAGATAATTTAAAAATTATTGGAATACCTGAAAGTCATGATCAGGAAAAGAGCCTTGACATCATTTTCAAAGAACTAGTACAGGAAAATTGTCCTGATATTCTAGAAGCAGAGGGCAAAATAGAAATGGAGAGAATCCACCGATCCCCCAGAGAAAGAGATCCCAAAAAACCAACCCCTAGGAATATTATAGCCAAGTTCCAGAACTCCCAAGTCAAAGAGAAAATATTACAAGCAGCCAGAAGGACACAGTTCAAATATCGTGGAGCTGCAGTCAGGATCACACAGGACTTAGCAGCAACTACATTGGAAGCTCGTAGGGCTTGGAATACAATATACCGGAAGGCAAAAGAGCTTAGAATGCAGCCAAGAATGAACTACCCAGCAAGGCTGAATGTCCTCTTCCAGGGAAAAAGATGGACTTTCAATGAACCAGGGGAATTTCAAAGGTTCCTTTTGGAATGGCCAGAGCTGAACAGGTTTGATCTTCAGATACAGGACTCAGGTGAAGCATGGAGATTGGAGGAGGGGGGGGGGGATATGAGGGACTTAATGAGGATGAACTGCATGTATAGAAACATGATACTGATAATATTCATATGAACCATCTCAGTTAATAGAGCAGGTAGAGAGAGCTTTTATAGTTGAAGCACAGGAGAAAGCAGAATTCGAAGATAAAATATGGTGTAAAAATGGAGTCAATAGAAAAAAAGGAAAATAGAATGGGAGAAAGAAAAAGGAGAGGGGGAATAGTCCAAGATATTTCACATAATAAGATTTTTTTTTATTACAATGAGCTATTGCAATGATATGGAAGCAGGGAGGCAAGGGGGAATGAGGGAACCTTTGCTCTCATCAGAGATGGCTAGGAGAGGAAACAGCAAATATACTCAATGGGGTATAGGCATCTGGAGTAAGAAGGAGGGGGGAGCAGGGGGAAGGGGTGGGGATGTGAATAAAGGAGGAGAGGATGGACCATGCGGGGAGAGTGGCCAGATATAACACATTTTCTTTTTTATTTCTTGCAAGGGGCTGGGATTGGATGGCCTGCCCAGGACCATAGGGTCAGGTGGATTCTGGGCCTAAGGGGTGGTATGGGAGCTCAGGGCTTCTTGGCCCCAGGACCAGGGATCTGTCTGCTGTGCCACTCAGCGACCCTACAGCAGAGTCAGAGTGAAAGGAGAGAGAAAATATAGTACATGGTAGTGGAGAAATAAGAAAGGAGGGAGTTGCGATCAGCAATGGCAACGTTGGAAAAATATGGAAGTAACTTTTGTGATGGACTTATCATAAAGAATGTGATCCACCCATGAAAAAAATGAAAGAATTGTAAGGGAAGGAGTTATAGCAATGCCAGATTTTAAACTATATTATGAGGCAATAATCAAAATTATCTGGTACTCCCTAAGGAATAGGTAGTTCAATGGAACAGAGTAGACATACAATATGCAGTAGTAAATGGTTATTGTTTCTGGTTTTTGTTCTTCATTCTCGAAAAAGACCATAACATCAGGAAGGTGATATGAGGACATGTATATGAATTGGGTTTGAGTTGAGGGGGAACTATGCTGTCACCAACCTCACTTTCTTCTCTGCAGCCATCTGGGTCCAGTGGTCAGATATGAATCAGGATGATTGGAGATGGCCCTGGCAATCAGTGTTAAGTGGTTTGCATTGGCTTGCCCAAGTTCACACAGCTAGTAAACTAGTGTCAAATGTTTGTCCAGATTTGAACTCAAATCCTCCTGAGTCCAGAGTTGGTGCTCTATAGGATATAGCACCTAGCTGCCCTGTAGCACCCTTGTGTCTGATAAATATAAAGATTCAACTTTTTGAGATAAGAATTTGTTATGTAGTTAAATTTGTTGGGAAAACTGGAAAGCAACCTGGCAGAAACTGGACACAGATCAATATCTTAAAACATTTACCAAGACAAATTCAAAATGGATATGATCTAGATATAAAGAGAGATATCACAAGAAAATGAGAACATAGTGCATACTACCTATCAGACTTAAGGATAGGAAAGCAATTTATATATAAACAAGAGAGAATTGTGGGGTGTAAAATGGATACTTTCAATGGATACGTTCATATTAAATTAAAAGGTTTTGTTCAAATAAAACCAATGTAGCCAAGATTAATAGGAAAGCAGAAAATTGGGGGGAAATATTTATAGACAGTTTCTCAAAGTCTCTTTTCTCAAATATATAAAGAACTCTGTCAAATTTATGATTATGAGATATTCCCTAATTGATAATAAAAGACTATATATAGACAGCTTTTGATGAAGAAATCAAAACTATATATATATAATCATTAAAAATGCTGACTCATTGATTAGAGAAATGCAAATTAAAACAACTTTGAGGATACCATCTTATATCTATTAAATTAGCTAAAATGATAGATGCCCTTCAATTGGGGAATGCCTAAACAAGTTGTGGTATGTGATCGTGATGGAATATTACTGTGCTATAAGAAATGATGAGCTAGCTGGTTGATTTTGGAAAAACATGGAAAGAATAGCATGAAATAATGAAAAGTGAAACACGGAGTACCAAGAGGACATCATACATAGTAACAGAAATATTGTTCTAAGAACATCCTTGAATGATTAATTCATCTTGAGTATCATAAATATTCAAATCCACTACAATGCTATCCACTTCCAAAGAAAAAAACTGATAAAGAGAAATATGTATAGAATGGCTATACATCCACATCTACATGGATATTTCTGTGGATACTTCTCTAGGGTGTGGTGGGGAGGGAAGATTGAAGAAGAGTACACAACAAAGAACAAAAGAAAAACTTAGAAGGGTGCACAGAAAAGCAAGGTAGTTTTGAAAACAATGTGTAGTATTTATTACAAAGTTTTTTTTTTAAAGTAAAGTCTGGTTTTATATTGAATCCTCTATGATGTACTGTGTACATGAAAGTTCTCTTTTTTGTCTCTTTGTATTTAAGTTCAAAATGAATAAAAATAAAAAAAGCATTACCTCTTATCCCTTTCTTTTGTTGAACATGTAAAGAATCTATTTCATAGAAAACTGACACTTTTTTTTTTAATTTCAGGGTATTTCTTCATCTATTCATCCAATAAGCTCATATTAAGTGCCTCCAGTGTGCCAAATCAGGGATACAAGTTACAAAAACAAAAAAGTCTTGTGTACTCCAGAAGCTTACTTTCCATGGCAGAAAAAATGTATACCTATATACAAATAGGCACCTACTAAATATGGACAAAGCCAATAACCAGTGATTCAGAGGAGTGTTGAGCATGAGAGCTCTAAAAACAGAGTGGGGCAAAGACAATCCTTGTGCATTTCTTCTAGATAAAAATTTTAGTGATATCAAGGAATGAGATTTCTGGATAAGTGATACCAAAGTGGGAATACACATGTCAAATGCATATATTTACTATTACCCCAAGATTTTAGGATATTGGAAAAAAGAGCTTAAAGAAGCAGTTCAACCTTCTTTTAACAACTAAGGAAACCAGATTTCCATGGAGAGAGGAGCTCTGTTTTGCTGAGGATTATAGGAGAAATTGAATTTGAACACAAGGGGTCAGATTTCCAGCCCAGTGTCCTGTGCTGCCATACCATATTAGGCCATCTTCAGGATGTGGTATAGTTTTAAAATCCAGTTATACGTGTGGCTGACTCTTTTCATGACATTTTTATTCTGGTGCTTTATTAAGCATAAAACACCATTATGTGGGTTTCAAGTATTTTAATTAATGATATTTTGTTGTTTATTACAAATTCATTCTTTTGTTGTGTGAGAATTAAAAAACCTGAACCATAACCACCCATTTTGTGAGATAAAGATTGAATTAACAATTGGTGATGTAATTTGTTGGAGTTTTTTTGTATTCCAGTTATCTTTAATATGGTTCATTGTTCTTAGGTTATTGGCTGATATAATGATTCATTTTCCATTGAGTCAAGAAGAAATTACTTTAGCTGTGACACCAATGGAAGTTTGCTTTAAGAGCTATATTGAGGATGAAACAGGTAAGAAGTGCTTTTTAATAATGCTTTTGTACATAATTTTGAAGCTAAGCCAATTAGAAATTATACAACAATAGATTTGGAAGTTTAAAAATAATTTATATGTAAAAATCAAGTGAAGACTTTGGGAGAGGGAAGATAATTTCATTCAAATTGGAACTTAAATTGGACACTTTTTAAGTTGATGTTGGGTTACTAGAAAGGAAACAAATGCTGTGCTAATGACTTTGCTAGTAGTGGGGAAAGATTCAGTATGTTTTCTATTACTTTTATAGCCCAAATTAAAGCCTTTTACTTTGCAAATAAAATTAAGTTTTCCATTCCCATTCTTTTTTTTAAGAAAAAATAATTTTGGTCAAATTATAAGTCGGTGGGGGAGAACTTTTTAGATTGAGTATATGAAATGAAAAAAAATGAAAGTTCATAAAGGCAGCTATCCTAAAAGGTTTACTAATGGGATAAAGGAGCTTAACAATGGTGTAATAGAATCAGGGGTTTGGATGTATCAAGAAAATGTTCCAATATCTTTTCAGTCCAACAGCTAGATTTAAGCTGCTTGACCCAGTCCCAACCTGAGATGATTATTCTGTTGTTGAAGAAAAGAACAAGCACAAAGGAAGAAAGTATATTTGTTTTAAAATGAGAAACTAGTAGAACCAGGGTTTCAATTGGTTGGATCAGATTCAGTGCCTTTTTTTGGTAGTGATAGGGAGGATTAGAAAATGAACACCAAGTTGGCAAAAGTACTTCTTTCATTTGTATAAGGCCACTTTGGAATAGGCTCAGTGCTGCCAGTTGAATGCATGGCATTGCTCACGAATGTTTCCGTAGTATAAGAATTGAGGGCTTGTGCCTTGCCTGTGGTATCATTTCTTTAACTTAGGCCTTGGAATCATGCAGAGCTGAGAGCGACTCAGTCTCTCAGACTCAAGAGTCCAACATTACTCCAATGGAGGAGAGTTTGCTAATGAACTTGGATTTCCAGAGTCCTTGTTTGTTTTTGATGTTTGAAAATTAAACTTGATTTCTGAAACAGGTCCCATTTATAGGTGCAAGTAAAGATTCCTTGCATTTTTATTATTTAAAGGTGAATGTGATGTTGTGGTAGGGAAGCAGGAGGATTTTTCTCTGCTCAAGATTATTTTAGCAATCAAAAGCATAAGATAGCCTCTTCTAAAATATTTGTGGGGGAGAGATGGCTTAGAATTTGAATACATACAATTGTTATTTTGACTAAATCTTCCTAACTTATCTGAAGTCTAGAAAGCACAAATTAAAATCATACCTTTATTTTTTAAAAATGTAATCTCTCATAAGGATATAGTTCTTTGATCAACTTAGAAAACAATTATTCTTGAAGCAACAGTTTCATTTTCATGAGACAGAATTTTACAGGATGTCTCAAAGTAACTGTTGCTTGTATCATTTAAATTGAATGTTTACATTGCTTTGCAAAATTACTATTGTTAGTTTCCTTGATGAATAAAAGTCATTTGAATATATTGTATAGTTCACAAAATCAGTACCACAGAACTAGAAAAGAACTTATAGATCAACTTTAAATAATATTTTGCCTGTATTAGGTCCTTAATAAATGTTTATTGAATTTAGAGGGTAGTTAGGTGGTACAGTGGATAGAGTACCAGCTCTGGAATCAGAAGGACCTGAGTTCAATTCTAACTTCAGACACTTGATACTTAATAGCTATATGACCTTGGGCAAGTCATTTTAACCCTGATTGCCTGGCATCCAGGGCCATCTCTAGTCATCCTGATCCCTATCTGGCCACTGGACCCAGATGGCTCTGAAGGAGAAAGTGACTCCCCCTTCCCTTCCTCCCCTTCTACCTCCTTAATTTCATGGTCTTCTTTGAGAATGAAGGACAAACATCTTCAGTGAATTTAGCCTAGCTCTACCCTCTCATTTTATGAAAAGAGAAAAGGCACAGGTACATTACACAGTAGGACTGGGATGAGATGCCAGATCCAGTGCTGCTTTCAGTATGTTTATTGGTAGGTCTTTTGTCCTCCTAATTAAAACTGGGTAGTCTTATGTATTGCAAATCAACATTGATTCTACAGGGTCTGGATTTATTCTTCTGGTTCTCCTCATTCACAAGTAGGTCCCCAGAGCATGCGTCTTCTGACCTTTCAGAATTCAAGGGTATCTTTTTAATGTAGTCCCTGGTTCTCACACAAGTATTAGTTGATATTGATTAGTCAGTGAGATTTAATTCACTTTTAGAAAGAGATATTTACTAAAGTAATAGAGTTGGTATAGTTGCCACAAATATTCCCCCTCCTCCCAAGTCTGTGACTCTACCACCCGTACAGAGGTCAAGGAGAGAGGGGCTCAAGTAGGCAGTTTCCAGTTCCTGAAAGTCCTTTTGTTGCAATTCTCAAGATGTTCACCTTAGGCATGGTGTGCCATTGGAATCTGTTCTCATGGGATGTTGCTATAATGCTGATGAAAAGATGGAAAGTCTACAAACTTCCTAACCCTCCAAAGCTTGCACCATCCTCCTCTGATCAGAGTGGCAGGACAGGAGGCAAAGACTGGTCTGCCATGTTTTCTTCTTCTTTCTCATGTAGTTCCTTTTCAGGAGTGACTCTTTTTCTTCTCCACCATCAAGCACTTCAATCTTTTGGGCCCTCAACTAGCTCCTGATTTTATAATGGTCCACAGAGAACATGACAAATAAACAACTGTTGTAACCACTATCATTTATATAGCATTTATCATGTACCGGGAATTTTAAAACTAATGTAAAAAGCTCAGTACTGTAAAAACATTCTCATTTGATACTCACAACATCTTTTATTTTTTTAAGAAGGTGCTATTATTATTTCCATTTTACAGATGATGAAACTCAGTTATACAGAGGTTAAGTGACTCACCCAGAGTTACACAGCATGTTAAGATTCTTGGGCTAGATTTGAACCAGTCCCAGTCCTCTATCCACTGTGTCACCTAGGGGTCCCTAAGTCCCCAAGTCAATCTAAACAGATATACCATCACACTTAAGGAAAAGTCTGGCAGATGTTCATACCCACTAAACAATCAAGATATGATTCATATGAGAAATGTCTCAAATAGAGAGCATCTCTACTTTAGGTAGACTGGGGTCATCCATTTGCTTTTCTCAATCAAGCCCCCATCTTTACAATGAAACATAATTAGGGAATGGAAAAGGACTTTAATATCCTTTGAATTAGAAACTCATAATACATTAAAAGCATTTACTTTTTAAAATATTTATTTATCTTAGTTTCCACAATCTTTTTTTTTGCAGAATTTTAAGTTTCAATTTCTCTCTCACCCTTCCTACCCTCCCCCCCATAGAAAACAATTTCATATAGGTCATATATGTATAACTATGTTAAACATAAATCCATGTTAATCATGTGAAAGATGAATGCAATCTAAATGGGAAAATATTTGAGAGAAAAAATACATAAGACAAAAAAGCATTCATTTATAGAAAATTCTATTAAAAGTAACTTTCTACCTGAATTTCCCTCAAGTGCATGGTATTTGTTCAATCTCACCACTTACCCAATATCAATATTGGAATGACAGTGTCAATTAGATAGTTTTTTCCAAACTAAAACTTAATAGTGGTCAATAAATATTCCTGATAATATTTTGACAACCAGAGACTATGGATTTGACTTCTTTCATCCTTGTTTTTCCTAATTTTTGAACAGATTTTGCCAAGTCTATGTACACTGAAATGCATCTCGATCCTGATGAATTTGACTACTTTCAAGTTGGAGTTGACACTGAAATAACATTTTGTCTTAAAGAACTGCGGGTAAAGACTCATATTTCCTACAGCTAGAATTTATAATTACCACTTCTACTTCACAGAAATTCAATTTTTTTTCTTTTAGGGACTGCTCACATTTTCAGAAGCTATAACTGCTCCTGTATCTATTTATTTTGATCTTTCTGGAAAGTAAGTCGCTTATATTGTTTAGTAGAGAAGTATTAATTAACAAATTATAAAATTAGAATTCATTATATCTAACCATACTGTATAAAATAAGCAATATATTAGTTGATGTATATTACAATTAAAACTTCTAGAATCTTACATTGAAAACAGTTAACCTAGAACGTACATTATTCTGACTGAGCACTGATTATTCTAAACAAGATAATTCTTTGTAATATCATTCCTAGGCATTTATAAAGCTATATTTTTTTATTGTAAAATAAATCATAGCAGCTGGTTGTAGTGGCACATTCCTCTAGTTACTGATGCTGAGGAGGCTGAGCTAGTGGATTATTTGCATTTGGGATTTCTGAGCAATAGTAAGATTAAAACTGATAGGATGTCCAAATTAGCACCAACATAGTGAGCCCTTGAGAAGTTTGCTCAGGAGGAGTCAACTAACCCCATCAGAAAAATAGAACTAGTTAAAACTTAACTGATTTGTCCTGGGGTGAGGTCATTATACTTCCAACTGATCAAGTCACAAAGTAACAATATCAACAACAATAAAATAAAAATAAACCATAACATATTTTTAAATTCAGTGAAAGATATCTGTAAGTTTTCTATAGTGTATTTAAATGAACAATATATAAAATGGGTACAGTGACAGGAAATTGTACATATGACTTAAATGCATTAACTCTAAAAAACTAAAGCATATGTAAGGACTTTTAAAGCAAACCTTATGTTGTATATTTTTTATTTAAAAGACTGTGGGTTTTTATTTTTTATTTTCTAAAAATAATTTATTTGTTTTTCCAACTACATGCCATGGTAGTTTGTACCAATCTTTTTTTTTTTTTTGCAAGGTTTTGAGTTTTACAATTTTTCTCCCTCTGTTCCTTCTCTCCCTCGTCCCCTGACAGAAAGCAATCTGATATAGGCTCTACATTTATAACCATGCTAAGCATAGTGAGCATGTTATGAGAGAAGGATCAGATCCAATGGGAAAAAAACAGAGAAAAAAAGACAATACATAAGATAACTTTTTGTGGTTTTTTTTTTTGGTCTTCATATAAACTCCACAGTTCCTTCTCTGGATATGGATAGTATTTTTCCATCACAACTCTTTAAAAATTATCTTTGATTATTATATTGCTGAAATGAACAAACCCATCATGGTTGATCATCAACCCAAGTTGTTGTAAGTGTGTATAATGTTCTTCTGGTTCTGCTCATTTCACTAGCATTAATTCGTGCCAGTCTTTCCAGGCTTTCCTGAAGTCCTATCCCTCATGATTTCTTATAGAAAAATAGTGTTCTGGGGCATCTAGGTGGCATAGTGGATAAAGCACCAGCCCCGGAGTCAGGAGTATCTGAGTTCAAATCCAGTCTCAGACACTTAATAATCACCTAGCTGTGTGGCCTTGGGCAAGCCACTTAACCCCGTTTGCCTTGCAAAAAAAAAAAAAAAAAGAAAAATAGTGTTCTATCACATACATATACCACAATTTATTCAGCCATTCCCCAATTGATGGGTATCTCCTCAATTTCCAATTCTTTGTTACTACAAAAAAGCTGCTATGAATATTTTTGTACATATGGGATTTTTACCCTTTTATGTGATCTCTTCAGGATATGTAGACCCAGTAGTGGTATTGCTGTATCAAAGGGTATGCACATTTTATTGTCCGTTGGGCACAATTCCGAATTGCTTTCCAGAAAGGTTGGATCTAGTGACCCAATTTTCTTACATCCCCTCCAACATCGATCATTTTCCTTTCTATTCATATTGGTCTACCTAAGAGGTGTGAGATAGTACCTTAGAGATGTTTTAATTTGGATTTCTCTGATCAATAATGATTTAGAGCAAATTTTGATTTCTTTGTCTGAGAATTGCCTTTCCATATCCTTTGACCATTTGTCAATTGGGGAATTTTTTTTTAAATAAATTTGACACAGTTCACTTTATATTTTAGAAATGAATTCTTTGTCAGAAACATTAGTTGTAAAAATTGTTTCTCAACATACTATATCCTTTTAATCTTGGTTGCAGTTTTTTTTTGTGCAAAAACTTTTTCATGTGATATAATCAAAATTATCCAGTTTGTTTTTTTATAGTATTCTCTATCTCTTCTTTGGTCATAAACTGTTCTACTTTCCATTGATCTGACAGGTTAACTATTCCTTGTTCTCCTAATTGGTTTATAATATTTTACCTTTTATGTCTTAATCCTGTACCCATTTTGACATTATTTTGGCAAGGGTGTTTATATTGTGTATTTTAACCTGTGAATGGAAAAAAGATATTTCTGCTTAGCTATTTCTGTGATTTACATGAGGATACAATGTCATTCATGCTGTGATTTTACCTTTCTAGACCTGTGGATTTCAGCATTGATGAATTGGTCTTAGAAGCCACTTTTGTTTTAGCTACATTAGCTGATGTTCAAAGTAGTAGATCTTCTCCAAGTTCACAGTGCCTTTCACAAAGACTGAAAAGGTAAAACTATTTCCTTCCTAGAGGACTGAAAAATCATTGCAACCCTTTTCTGAAATAATCAGAAGCATTCAGCTAGAGAATAAGTGAAGTATATCTAATCATAAAAGAAATTAATTGCATCAGATTCTGTTCTCTCCTTTACCAAATATTTAATCAGCTTGCCTGACTGGTATTTATTAGCTATCCAAAACTCATTTCTGTCTTGTATCAATTTTTCTCATTTAGCAAGATTAAAGTTTCACAAGTAGGCCCCAAAATTCTTTTCACTGGGCTCTCCTCAGAAATATAGATACAGTCATCATGTTTTAATCTGTTGTACTACCATATCACTACACATACACACACACACACACACACACACACACACACACACACACACACAAAGAGTTCGATTTACTTAGAAAACTTGGCTGTTAAAAGAATTTAGAAAGGATTTTACTTGATTTTTGAAATTCAACACTTGGCTATAAATTATTTCTTATATAAGACATACTAGGAATGAATGAATATTGTCATTAATTCTAATGCTGTTAATTGCTACTTTGCTTTTCTCTATCAATCCCATAGAACATATTCCAAAGTAACTTGTTCATGTAATCCCTATTAAAACCCCAGGTCAGATCTGATAAACTCAAAGTCAGACACTGAAGGCAATCTGGCAAACATAGAGAAGGAATCAACCACAGTCAAAGCAGCATCCAAGAGACCTTCATACAATGAGGGACAGATCAATGTCACTGAATTAGAAAGTTTTAGTATTCCTCCAGTGAAAAGATTAGACACACACATCGTTGAAACAACAGAAAAGCACCTTAATGTCACAGGAGAAGTGATGCCAAAGGCTCAAGTCTATAATAAGGTAAAGGAAAATTATTGGAAGCATGTCTCAATAAAAAAATTTCCATTCAGAAGGTCAGGAAAAAATTATCTGACCAAGGCAAGGAAGAAAAAAAGCATTTATTAAAGAACTTATGTTCTAGGCATTGTACTAAGTGCTATGGTTCCAAAAATAAGCAAAAAGACAACCCCTGTCCTCAAAGAGTTTATATTTTATTAAGGGAAGACAACACACAAAGGGAACTTAAAAACGGGTTGATGGTGGGAAGGAAGGGGTTTGGTGCTGTGGCATGGTTTTGAATTTCAGGGGAAGTCAGCAAAAGAGTGGTGGGACCCTGAATTGTGAACCAGGAGATCAATATTCCAGTTTAATTATTTATTTTTAAATCTTTTAAATTTTAAAATTTAAATTATCTTTTTAAATATAAAATTGCGAATCTCTATCCCTATCTCTATCCATATCACCATGTACGACATGCACATAAATTTGATTTGAGTGAGGGAGGCTGCTCTGAATTTATTTGTTTATATGGTACCATTCTGTCTATATCTCTTTCTCTATCTTTCTCTATCTATATCTACATGCATAACATGCACATAAATTTAATTTGAGTGAAGGGGGCTGCTCAGTCACCAGCCTCCTTTCTCCTCCAGAGTCATTTAGGTCCAGGGGCCAGATATGGATCAGGATGACTGGAGATTCCCTGGATATGAGGGAATCAGGCTTAAAGTCACACAGCTAGTAAGAGTCAAGTGTCTGAGGCTGGATTTAAACTCCCTTCCTCCTGACTCCAAGGCCTTGATAGAACCCATTGCATCACTTAGCCACCCATCTCCCCCACTCACTGAGAAGAAAACAATATAATATCAGTTATATATATGAAATTATACAGAACTTTCCCCCATTAGCCATTCTGTAAAAAAAAGCAAAAGAAAATAAGAAAAATTAGAAAATTATACTTCAATTTTCACTGAGTTTATGATGTAAATCACATTTTTCTAAATTTAAGGCAATGGGGTCAAGTGACTTGCCCAAGATCACACAGCTAGGTAATTATAAAGTGTCTGAGTTCATATTTGAACTCAGGTCCTCCCAACTCCAGGGCAAGTTCTCTATCCATTGCACCACCTAGCTGCCCCGTAAATAGCATTTTTTCATCATGAAGCCTTTGGAATTGTCTTGGATCATGGTATTGATCAGTGTAGCCAAGACTTTCACAGTTGATTGTTACAACTGTACTTTGCACAATGATCTCCCAGTTCATATAAATATTGTCATATTTTTTCTGAAACTACCTCTCCCCCATCATTTCTAATAGCACAATAGTAGTTCATCACAATCATAGGAATGGGAGGGAAATGCATTTTCCCAACTCTTCTCTAGGAATAGTTTTGGTCATTATAATTTCACTGCATTCAACTGCATATTTTAAAAAAATTCTTACTGTTTTTCTCAATGAGAAGTTGTAGTCACTGTGCATAATATTTTCCTGGTTTTATATACTTTACTCTGTATCAGTTCATACAAGTTTTTATGTGCTTCTCTGATTTCATGGTTTTTGTTTCCTGTAGCATAGTAATACTTTTCCACATTCAATGTCCAGATTTGTTCAGCCATTCCTTAATTTATAGGTCCCTGTTTCCAGTTATTTTACTGATGTAAAAGGGCTGCTCTGGATATATTTGTTTATATGGTACCTTTCTCTCTATATCTCTATCTCTATCTCTATCTCTATCTCTATACATATATATTTTAATATACCTCATACATATAGCTACACATATCTACACCTATATCAATATCAATATATATGTATATATATATACATACATATATACATATATATATATATGTATGTATATATTCCCCTTTGGCATGTATGACTCACAGTGAGAACTCTGAGCTAAAGGGTGTGAACATTTGAGTCACTATCCATTTTGATTCTGTAGAGATGGAGGTATTCAATGCATCAGTCAAGTAGCATCACCAGTGTTATTCTATAGTCTAATGGTGGCATCAAACTTATCCAAGCATCTCAAAGATTATTCCATCTAAATAGAAGTTCTGGAGGATCCCATCATTGTGGAAAGCTTCAACAGACCCCAGTGGCAGACTGTATATCTTTTTAGGTCTGAGGACCAGCCTTGATACATTTAAGGATGTTTAATACCAGATCGACTGCTGTGTAGTAACTTTACTTACCACATTTGTATCAAAGATGATCTTACAACAGAGACCTGCTTTTTCTTTTTCTTTTTTTACATTGGTGTTTTAAAAATATGTGAGATATTATGAGCAACATCATCTTATAAATAGTGAATACCAGTGGAGGGGAAAATGAGTGTGGGAAAAATTTGTCAGGAGCTTCAATAAGCCAGCACATCCCAGGCGTATTTAGAGATGCAACTAGGAGAATAAACACAGGACAAAAGGGACACATTTGCCAACATCTCTATACCAACAGTAACCATCAATACATTTTAGGCAATGAAACAGTGGCTACTGAGTAACATATCACTGCTTGCTGCCAAAATGTGGCATTTACCAGATCCATGAAATACACAATCAGGCAACTAGAATGATACAGAAGAAGCTCATTATTCTTTATAAACTACCAGGAGACAAATCCTCACACTACAAATACAAATCTTAAATTTTTTTGAGAATTTTACCCATAATCTATGCTGGAGTTGGCA
The DNA here is from genome assembly GCF_037893015.1 of Macrotis lagotis. Taxonomy (NCBI): domain Eukaryota; kingdom Metazoa; phylum Chordata; class Mammalia; order Peramelemorphia; family Peramelidae; genus Macrotis; species Macrotis lagotis. Next base: position 671,156,222 of record NC_133666.1, read on the forward strand.
CATATTTAGTGACAGAACTTTTGCCCACAATCTCCAAGATGTAATATTGACCCATAAAAATTTTATACTAGTTTTTTAAAATAGATGCTTTGAGATTATAGAGATTTCAAAGTCTTCAAACTATATGGAATGAAAAACTTTCAAAATATAGACTTAGTAGAAGACACTAGTGTAGCAACAGACTGTCATCCTATTCTCTACTGGAAAAGATTCTTTCAATAAGTCGATAGAAGATGAATTTACAACTCAATTCTCAGTTACAAAAAAGCAGTTTTTTTATGCACCTATTTAAACAGTTTTTTTATCCATCTATTTAATTGTCCACAGACTATTGGATTTAAAAGCAGCTTGTTTCTATCTGAACTCCATATGATTGAGATAAATTAACAATAGCAATAATCACAAATAATGTTGATCACACTAATATCAACTAGGCTATGGTGGAATAAGTCTAGAGACCTCCCAGTACCCTAAAATTGGTTTCCATAGGAAGAACATATTTAAATTAATTAACATCTCTAAAATGCCAGCCTTAATGCACATTTTAAGATGTATAAATATGTTTTGCCATTCAGTTGTTCAGTTATGTAGGCTCTTTCTTATCTCATGGATCATAGCAAACCAGGTCTTTCTATCTTCCACTATCTCTCAAAGTTTGTCCCAAGCTCATCTTCAATGTTTCCATGATATTTTCTGTCCAGTTCATTCTTTGCTATCCTCTTTTCCTTTTGCCTTTACTCTTTCCTAAAATCAAGAGTTTTTTCCAATGAGTCCTGCCTTTTCATTGTGAACCAAATAGTATTTGAGCTTTCAGGGAGCAGTCTGAATTAATTTCTTAAGGTATTGACTGATTTGTTCTCCTTGCTTTCAAAGGGACTCTCAAAAATCTACTTTAGCACTACAATTCAAAAGTGTCAATTTGGTGGCACTCAACTTTTCTTGTAGTACAACTCTCACAACCATACATGGCTACTAGGAAAATTATCACTTTGAGTATATGATCTGCTTTTCAGTATATGGCTCAGATTTGCTGTAGCTTTTCTAATAAGAAGTAAATGTCTTTTAATTTCATGGGTGCAGTTGCTGTCTATGATGATCTTTGAGCTTAAGAATATAAAATCTAACCTTGCTTCAATTTCTTTTCCCACTATTTTCTAGGATGTAATGGGATTTTTTTATGTTAAACTTCAAGTCAACTTTTATACTCTCTTCTTTCACCCTCATAAAGAAGAAGCTTCTTAATTCTTTTTGCTATTTAGTGTTATTGTCTACATATCTGAGATTGTTGACATTTCTCCTGACAACCTTGATTTTGCATTTTAATTCATCCAGCCTTGTATTTCACATGATGTACTCTGCACATAAGTTAAATAAATAAAGTGACAATATGCAGCCTTGTCATACTCATTCTCAAATCTTAAACCAATGAATTGTTCTATGTTTGATTTTAACTGTTACTTCTTGACTCACAAACAGGTTCCTCAGGAGACAAGTAAAAGGATAGGTACTCCCATCTCTTTGTTTTCAAAGTCAAAGTGTAGTTATTGAAACAGCAGAGTTTTTCTGAAATTTCTTTGTTTTCTTCATAATCCAACAAATGTTGTCAATTTGGTCATTAGTTCATCTAACTTTTTGAAAACCAATGTGTATTTCTGATAATTCTTGGTTCACATATTGCTGAAGCCTAGCTTGAAGAATCTTAAGCATAACTTTGCTGTCTTGCAAAATGAGTACAATTTGTTTGGAAATTTGAACAACTTTGGCATTGCCCCTTTCTAGGACTGAGATATAAACTGATATTTTCCAATCTTCTGACCACCATTGTTCCAAATTTGCTGGTATACTGCAAACAGTATTTCCTTCTCCAGCTCATTTCACAAATAAGAAGACTTAGACAAACAGAGTGAAGTGACTTACCCAAGGTCACATAGCTAGTGTCTGGGGTCATATTTGAACTCAGGAAGATGAGTCTTCCTGACACTACACCCAGTCTTATATCCACTGCACCAGACCCTGTGAAATATACCTTAGCAGATTTGGAAAGAATCTCATAAAAACTTATACAACATATTTTAAAAAATAGATTTGTCTTGGTAACTTCCATTTCTTTATTATCTACATTTCCCCCCTATCTTTCTCCATTCCTGCCCACAGAAAGCTATTCCTTATAGCAAAAAAATCCTTTTTTAAAAAATTTTATTTATTTATTGGTTATATTTGAAATTCTTAACTCTCTCTCTCTCTCTCTCTCTCTCTCTCTCTCTTTACCCTGCACTAGAGAAGGCCATCATTTGAAACAAATATATAAATATTTGCAAAATCATACTATACATACTTTTTATCAGTTCTTTCTTCGGAGATGGATGGCACCTTCCTTCATGGGCCCTTTGTAGTTGATTTGAGTATTTATAATACACAGAATAATTTAGTTGTTCACAGTTATTCTTTGAACAATATGCTATTATTGTATACAGTATTTGGACCTGCTCATTTCATTCTATATTATTTCATGCAAGTTTTTCCATTTTCCCCTTAAAATCCACCAGATTTAATTCCTTATATCACAGTAGAATTCCATCACAATCATATATTATAATTTGTTTAGTCATTTCCCAATTATTGGACATGCCCTAAATTTCCAGTTCTTTGCCACAAAGAATCCTTTTTTAATGGGGAAGAAGAGAAAAAAATCAATTAAAACCAAACAATATAATGAAACACTCTAACATGATGTTGCAATTTACCATACCTATTGATGATTACCTCTGCAATAGGAGCAGGGGTAAGGTGGGGAGGAGGTATCTTCTCATTTTTCTTCTTAGGGGTCACAATTGATCTTCATTCACCTGTTTATTTTGCAACATTTTGAGTCCTTTCCCTTTACATTATTTTAGTCATTCTGCATAGTTTTCCTGATTCTGTTTACTTCATTTTGTTTCAGTTCATGTAAATCTTTATTCATCATGTAAATCTCTTTATTCATCATGTTCATTATTTCTTAAAGCATATCAATTACATTACATATAATTACATCACATTACATTCATGAACTACAACTTATTTAGCCATTCCCCAAGTGATGGGCATCTATTGTTGCTTATAAAAGTGTTGTTATCAATATTTTGATGTATTTGAATTTTTTTTTCTTAATCATTTCTTTGGAATATTTCTCTTTTTTTTGAAAGATTTTATTTATTTTGAATTTTACAATTTTCCCCCAATCTTGCTTCCCTCCCCCCACCCCCCACAGAAGGCAATTTGTTAGTCTTTACATTGTTTCTTTGGTATACATTGATCTAAGTTGAATGTGATGAGAGAGAAATCACATCCTTAAGGAAGAAACATAAAGTATGAGATACAGTAGAATTACATAATAAGATAAATTTTTTAAAATTAAAGGTAATAGTCTTTGGTCTTTGTTCAAACTCCACAATTCTTTCTCAGGATGCAGATGGCATTCTCCATTGCAGATATCCCAAAATTGTGCTTGATTGTTGCCCTGTTGGTATGAGCAAGTCCATTAAGGTTGATGATCACTCCCATGTTGCTGTTAGGGTGCACAATGTTCTTCTGGTTCTGCTCATCTTGCTCAGCAACAGTTCATGCAAATCCTTATAGGCTTCCCTGAATTCCCATCCCTCCTGGTTTCCAAATGAACAATAGTGTTCCATCACATACATATACCACAGTTTATTAAGCCATTCTCCAACTGATGGACATTCCCTCAATTTCCAATTCTTTGCCACAACAGAGTTGCTATGAAAAATTTTGTACAAGTGATGTTTTTAACCCTTTTTCATAGTCTCTTCAGGGTATAGACCCAAGTAGTAGTATTGCTGGATCAAAAGGTATGCACATTTTTGTTGCCTTTTGGACATATGTAATCCATACTTTTTTTTTTTGCAAGGCTATGGAGTTAAGTGGCTTGCCCAAGGTCACACAGCTAGGTAATTATTAAGTGTCTGAGGTCGAATTTGAACTCAGGTACTCCTGACTCCAGAATGGTGCTCTATCCACTGTGCCACCTAGCTGCCCCGGAATACATACTTTCCAGTGGAATTTCTGGGTCAAAGGATAGGGCTGTTTAAGATACCTTATTTGCATAATTCAAAATTGTTTCCAAAATGATTACATGAATTCATAGCTCCATAAAAAATGTCTTTGAATACCTCTCTTTCCACTGCCATTTCAGTATTGACTATTACTGTTTTATGTCATCATTGAGAATTTGTTGATTTGGAGGCAAGATCCCAGGGTTTTCATACTTCTCTTAATGACTTGGAGCATTTTGGCACATGTTTGTGACTGGTTTTCATTTTGTGAATTATTTGTTCATATTCTTTAACTGTCTCCATTGGGAAAGAGAATATATTTATAATTCCTTATTATCTGGGATATATCTTGGATATTGAACCTTCATCAGAGATATTTGATTTAAAGTTTTTCCTCCAGATAATTACTTTCCTTTTCCCTAGATGTATTTTTCTTTCTTTCTTTGATATTTATTTTTTTCCAATTACATACAAGGATAGTTTTCAGCATTCATTTTTGTATTGAGTTCCAAATTTTTCTCCTGCCCTCTCTTTCCTTCCCCAACCTTGCAAGAGAGCAAGCAATAAGATATAGGTCATATATGTTTCAAAGTTCATGTAATCACAATTATCTCTTTTATCTTTTTTGTAATTGCCTCAATCTCTTATATTGTTAAGCATTCATCCCCTATCCAGAACAATGAAAGGTATATGATTTTCTTTCTTTTTCTGAATATTTTGAATTTAATATGGGATATAGTATGAGATGATGAATTAAGACTTTTTTCTGCCAGATTACTTTCCCATTTTCCCAGCAGTCCTTTTTGTTATTAATATTTTACTTATTTTTAACATTCTTTTTTTAAATTCTTTTTTTTAATGTTGAGTTCCAGATTCATTCCCTCCCTGTACCTCCTCCTCCACCCACTGAGAAGCAGGCAGTATGATACCCATTATACATATGAGTCATACAAAACACATTTCTATATTAGCCATTTGCCCTTTCCCCTCCAAGGAAAAACTATATTTCAATCAGCACTCAAAGTTCATCTGAGTACTCTCTCTGATTTGTAATTGTTCTAGATCATTGTATTGATCAGGGTATTTAACTTTTCACAGTTGATTGTAGTTACAATATTACTGTTACTGGGTATAGTGATCTGGTTCGGTTTGCATCAGTTCATAAAAATCAGGTATTTCTGAAACTATCCTATTTGTCATTTCTGATAGTACATTAAGAACCATATACTACTTGATCAGTCACTCATTTTGCCACTACAGTTTTTTTGCTATAAGTATTTTTGTACATATAGTTCCTTTTCTTTGATCCTTTGATTTCCCAGCAATTCTTAACAAGTAGGGAATTCTTTCCTAGGTAATTTGTTTTTGGTTTTATTGAACACTATGTTATCAAGTTCAGTTATTTCTTATTCATCCTTGACTAGTCTAGTCAAGTGACATATTTTTTCCCGTTTTTTTAAACTAGTGCTAAAGGGTTTTTTTTAATGATTACTCTTTTATGATTTTATTTGAGATGTGGAAGTGCTATATCCCTTCATTCTCACCTTGCTCATTATTTCTTTGATATTCTAAATCTTTATTACTCTGAGTGACTTTTAAATTACTTTTTGTTTTGTCACGTGTCCCTTTGGTTATAAGAGTCTTATAATCCTACATCTGTGAATTACCCTTATTAGTATTTTCGTTTTATTATGGTGGCATGATCCAGCCATTAAAGCTAAATACTCTTCTCTACAGGTAGTCCATTTTAAAATTATATTGAATGATATATCCATTTCTATTATTGCCTTTTGGACTTTGTTATCATTACATTAATAAGTTGTTGATTTTTGAGGGTTCATTTGGTAGTAGTCAACTTTGCTAGAGCTGCTGATTTTTTAAATTAGCTTTTTAAGGATTTTCCAAGTAACTACTTTGATATATTTATCTTATCTTATTGAAATTGCTAATAGTTCTAGAACTATCTCAAAAAATGGTAGGGGAAAGGAGGTATTCTTCCTTTTTCTTGTTTGGAAAGTTTCAAGTGTTTTCCCATTGCATATGGTGCTTGCTTTTAGTCTTAGATAGATTTTTATAATGTATTTAAAAAAATAGGATCTCTCTACAAATTAGACCTAGGTAGCAAGGTGGCACAGTGGATGGAATGCTTGGTCTGGAATCAAGAAGACCTGAATTTGAAATCAGACTCAGATATTTCCTAGCTGTGTGACAATAGGCAAGTCATTTATCCACTCTTGGTCCCATTTTCCAGAGTTATCTCTCTTTTAAAAATTTTTGCAAAGAAATGGGGTTAAGTGATTTGCCCAAGGTTACACAGTTAAGTAACTATTAAGTGAATGAGGTCCAATTTGAACTCAAGTCCTTCTGACACTGGGGCTGGTGCTCTATCCACTGTATCACCTAGCTGCCCCTGTAAGTCTCAAATGAGATAATATTAGTAAAGCACCTAGCATATTACTTGGTATTGTTCAATTTCTTTGAGTCATATCTAATTCTTCATGACCCTAATTGGGGTTTTCTTAGCAAGGATACTGGAGTGATTTCATTTCCTTCTCCTATTTATTTTGTAGATGAGGAAATTGAGGCAAACAAGGTTAAGTGACTTGCCCAGGGTCACAGAGTCTGTAAGTGTCTGAAGCCAGATATGAACTCAGGAAAATAAGCCCAGCACTATGCCATCTAGTTACCCTTTGATATTTAGTAGGCACTATGAAAAAGATTTTTTTCCTTCCCTTCCTTTCTTCCTTAATTGGAACTTTTAGCATCAGTGATATTGAACTTTGTTGAATTTTTTTTCTTCTGTTGAAATGATCATATTATTTTGTTTGTTTTTGATTTTAATATTATTGTATTGGCTATTTTCTAATCATGAACCATCTTGACATGAATTCAATTTGTTCATGATGATTTTTTAAAAAAAATTGTTGTAGTCTTTTGTCAGGATTTTATTTAATAATTTTGAAGCAATATATTTGTCTCATAAAAAGTCTGATAGAATGCTTTATTTCTCTATTTTTGAGAATAATTTATATATTATATATTAATTATTCTTTTAAAGTTTGATAGAATTGTCCAGTAAGTGCCATATGGAGACCAGGAATTTCTTCTTCAATAGTTCCTTTACAGATCCGTTTGGTTGTTCTGTTAGTATTTTATATTTTTGAAAGTGATCTTCTATTTCTATAATCTTCTCTTCTCAGTTTCAATAGTCTTGTCCTACATATTTAGATTATGGGTTATATAGGCTTCTGTGACTTCTCTGTCAGGAGGTGAATCATTTTCTTTCTGATCGTTCCTTTGGACTCTTGCTTTGTCATTGCATTAATTAGAATTCTTAAGTCTTTCAAATTTGTTCATTTTAAAATTATGCTGTTGTTACAATATAAATTGTGCTCTTGGTTCTGCTTACTTACTGCATCAGTTCTTATAAGCATGTCCAGGTTTTCTGAAGCCATATCCTTCACTTCTTATGGTATAATAGTATTGTATTACATTCAAATATCGTAATTTGTTTAGCTATTTCCCACTTGATAGGCATCTCCTTACTTTTTTTTCTTCTAAATTTATTTTTTATTCTCATTTTGTACAAATGTTTTTTTTACATTAATAAAATATTCTTGTTTACAAGTAAACAAAATACCCCTCCTCCCCCATGAATATAGATAGACTTCTTTGGGCGAAAAAAGTAAAAGGGAGAGAAAAAAATTAAAATAAAAAAGTAATAATAGTAATAATTGTAGGTATGGCCAGGTGGTGCAATGGATGAAGCACCAGCCCTAGAGCCATGAGCACCCGAGTCCGTATCCAGCCTCGTAAACCCAACAATCACCCAGCCATGTGACATGCAAGCCACCCAATCCCCACTGCCCTGCAAAAACAAAAAAAAAAAAAAGAAAGAAAAAAGACCCAAAATAAAATAAAATAATAATAGTAGGGGTGGCTGGGTGGCAGACAGAGCATTGACCCTTGAGCCAGGAGCACCTGGGTCCAAATTCGGCCCCATACACCCAAAGATCACCCCACTATGTGGCCCCAGGCAGGCCATCCAGCCCTACTTGCCCTGCACCCTCCCCCAAATAATCATACCAAAAAATGTGCTTGAGTCTTTGTTCCAACACCAACAACTCTGTCATGGGTGGATCTCATTCTTTATGATAAGTCCATCACAAAAAGTTATTTCCATATTTTTCCACCATTGCCATTGCTGATCGCAACTCCCTCCTTTCTTATTTCTCCACTACCACGTACTCTATTTTCTCTCTCCTTTCACTGTGACTCTGCTGTAGGGTCGCTGAGTGGCACAGCAGACAGATCCCTGGTCCTGGGGCCAAGAAGCCCTGAGCCCCCATACCACCCCTTAGGCCCAGAATCCACCTGGCCCTGTGGTCATGGGCAGGCCTTCCATTCCCATCCCCTTGCAAGAAGTAAGAAAGAAAATGTGTTATATCTGGCCACTCTCCCCCCATGGTCCATCCTCTCCTCCTTTATTCATATCCCCACCCCTTCCCCCTGCTCCTCCCTCCTTCTTACTCCAGATGTCTATACCCCATTAAGTATATATGCTGTTTCCTCTCCTAGCCACCTCTGATGAGAGCAAAGGTTCCCTCATTTCCCCTTGCCTCCCCCCTTCCATATCATTGCAATAGCTCATTGTAATAATAAAAAAAAATCTTATTATATGAAATATCTTGGCCTACTCCCCCTCTCCTTTTTCTTTCTCCCATTCCATTTCCCTTTTTTTCTATTGACTCCATTTTTACACCATATTTTATCTTCGAATTCAGCTTTCTCCCGTGCTTCAACTATAATAGCTCTCTCTACCTGCTCTATTAACTGAGAAGGTTCATATAAGTATTATCAGTGTCATTTTTCTATGCAGGAATACATGCAGTTCATCCTCATTAAGTCCCTCATATTTCCTCCCTCTCCTCCAATCTCCATGTTTCACCTGAGTCCTGTATCTGAAGATCAAACCTTCTGTTTAGCTCTGGCCATTCCAAAAGGAACCTTTGAAATTCCCCTGGTTCATTGAAAGTCCATCTTTTTCCCTGGAAGAGGACATTCAGCCTTGCTGGGTAGTTCATTCTTGGCTGCATTCTAAGCTCTCTTGCCTTCCGGTATATTGTATTCCAAGCCCTACGAGCTTCCAATGTAGCTGCTGCTAAGTCCTGTGTGATCCTGACTGCAGCTCCACGATATTTGAACTGTGTCCTTCTGGCTGCTTGTAATATTTTCTCTTTGACTTGGGAGTTCTGGAACTTGGCTATAATATTCCTAGGGGTTGGTTTTTTGGGATCTCTTTCTCTGGGGGATCGGTGGATTCTCTCCATTTCTATTTTGCCCTCTGCTTCTAGAATATCAGGGCAATTTTCCTGTAGTAATTCTTTGAAAATGATGTCAATGGGGCGGCTAGGTGGCGTAGTGGATAAAGCACCAGCCTTGGAGTCAGGAGTAACTGGGTTCAAATCCAGTCTCAGACACTTAATAATTACCTAGCTGTGTGGCCTTGGGCAAGCCACTTAACCCTGTTTGCCTTGCAAAAAAAAAAAAAAACTTAAAAAAAAAGAAAAGAAAAGAAAATGATGGCAAGGCTCTTTTCCTGATCATGACTTTCAGGTATTCTAATAATTTTTAAATTATCTTTCCTAAGTCTGTTTTCCATATCAGTTGTTTTTTCAATGAGATATTTCACATTTTCTTCTAATTTTTCATTTTTTTGGTTTTGAAGTATTGATTCCTGATTTCTGTTAAATTCATCAATCTCCCTGAATTCTATTCTTTGTCTGAAGGATTTGTTCTCCTCAGAGAGTTTTCTTATCTCTTTTTCCATCTGGCCAATTTTGCTTTTTAAAGCATTCTTCTCCTCAATAACTTTTTGAACTGTTTTATCCATTTGACCTAAGCTGGTTTTTAGCATGCTATTTTCTTCAGCATTTTTTTGGATTTCCTTGACTAAGCTGCTGACTTCATTTTCATGTTTTTCCTGCATCTCTCTCCTTTCTTTTCCCAGTTTTTCTTCCAACTCCCTCATTTGATTTTCAAAGTCTTTTTTGAGCTCTGTCATAGCCTGAGCCCAATTTCTGTTTTTTTCTTGGAGTCTTTAGATGCAGGATCTTGTGCTTCCTCATCTTCAGACTGAGTATTTTTTTCCTTCTTGGGCTCATTTGCAAAATATTTCTCAATAGTCTTCTTTTTGTTTCTCTGCTTGCTCATTTTCACAGCCTGGGCCTGGTTCTTGAGCTTTTGGGACACTCCCACAAGGGTCTCAGTATGTGCGGCTCTGTCCTCCCTCCTGGTCTGTGAATGACCATAAGCACCCCCCTCTGCCACGGGGCTGAGGTGGGGGGGCCCTGTTGTTCTATGGGGGGGCCTAGACTGTGATCAGGATCTGAATGTGGTCAGAGCCCCAGAGTCCTGTTTCAGGGGTAGAGGACAGAGCTCTGCAGTCTCTCTTCACTACCCTCCCTCAGCTCAATGGGCTCATGCCCTGGGGGCTCCTGCTTACTGGCTCTGCCTGCTTCTGTTTCCTGGATCAGGGCTGGGGAAAGATGATGCTGCTTGCTGTGTGCCCTGAGGGCTGGGCTCCACGTGCTTGCTCTGGCAGAGGTCCCTCGCTGTTCCCCCACTTTGTGCCCGGTGCTCCTCGGGGTGCAGCTCAGGAGACTCCCCCGCTGCTGTGAGCTGAGACTCCCAGTGCCCTGGGGCTGCCTCCGGGAGGCTGAGTTTCTTTGGCTCTGGCGGGCCACCCCTCTGGCCCGCCGCCTCTCCAATCCTGGGGAGCAGAGCCTTTCTGCTCTTTTCCCGGTTACCTTGAGTAGGAGAACTGCCTCACTGGGTCCCTTTGTGGGTTCTGTGTCTCAAAAGTTTAGTTAGAGTCCTTAGCTGATGAATTTTATCAGAGAGCTCCTAAGACTCGATCCCTTCTTGTCGCCATCTTGGCTCCTGGCATCTCCTTACTTTATAGTTCTTTGCCATCACTAAAAAAAGAGTTGCTACATTTTTATATTTTTCCTATTTCTTTAATCTCTTTGGGGTATATGCCTCATTGTATTATCACCCCCGTAATCTCATCAGCTCATACAAATGTTCTACTTCTACAAACCAAAATGAATTTTCTCTAACCATGAATTCCTGATCTTTCAACTTTTCATGTGTCTTACCTATCTTAAAGCTATCCTTTGTCCTTAATGTAACCTCCAGTCATTTCACTTCATGTTCCAGGCCATCATCCCTATTCTGCCTCTATTTTCACCTTTTAAAGTCTTGATCCCATTGTTATAGGTTTAATTTTATACTGTACTTTGATTCTCTTGCCTCTTTTACTATCATAACTCAACATCCTTTTCAAATGTCCAGCTGTGTTTGGGGGTTTGGAAGGGATTAGTAGAACTGGTAAGATAACTCTGCCTTCAGTTCACACCATTTAATTGAAATGAGGTAATGAACAATCTTTTTTATGGTAAAATCCAAATGCCTTTTCTTAGGCTACATCCACCTTGAACCGCTTAGCAGCACTTGACATTTTTTTTAAATTGTCTAGCTCATCATTTTTTTTTTGCAGGGCAAATGGGGTTAAGTGTCTTGCCCAAGGCCACACAGCTAGGTAATTATTAAGTGTCTGAGACCGGATTTGAACCCAGGCACTCCTGACTCCAAGGCCGGTGCTTTATCCACTGTGCTACCTAGCCGCCCCTAGCTCATTATTTCTTTTAAAAAATTTTTTTTTCAATTATATTCAAAGATAGCCTTCAACATCCATTTTATAAAGTTTTCTCTTTCTACCCTTCTCTCCTTCCACCCTAGTATAGTAAGTAATCTGGTATAGGTTTCATATGTACAATCATGCTACATATGTTTCCATATTATTTCATGCTGTGAAAGAAAATAAGAATAAAGGAGGGGAAACTACAAGAAGGAAAAAGCAAAAATCAAATTTAAAAAGGTGAAACTAGTATGCTTTGATCTGCATTCAGATTTCATAGTTCTTTCTCTGGATGTAGATGGCATTTTCTGTCACTGTTTTTTTACAATTGTCTTTATTGTATTGCTAAGGGGAACTGAGTCTCTCATAGTTGATCATTGCACAATGTTGCCGTAAAAGTGTATAATGATCTTCTGGTTTTCCTGATTTCACTCAGCATCAGTTCATATAAATCTTTTCAGGTTTCTCTGAAATCTGCCTGCTTATCATTTCTTATGGAGGAATGGTATTCCATTATATTCATCACAGCTTGTTCAGTCATTCACCAATTGATGGGCATCCCCTCAATTTCCATTTCTTTGCCACTACAAAAAGGAGCTGCTATGAATATTGTTGTAATGTGGGTCTTTCCGCCCCTTTTTTGTGATCTTTTTGAGATACAGAACAGGTAGTAGTGATCAAAGGTGTATGCTTATTGTCCTTTGGGTGTAGTTCCAAATTGTTCTCAAGAATGATGGTTAGATCAGTTCACAACTCCACCAACAGTGCAGTAGTGTCCCAGTTTTCCTACCTTCCCTACATTTATCATTTTTCTTTTCTATCATATTAGCCAATTTGATCAGTGTGAGATGGTATCTCAGAGTTGTTTTAATTTGCATTTCTCTAGTGGCAATTTAGGATCTCATCATTTCTTAAGCATAATAATATTCAATCCCAAACATATACCACAGTTTGTTCAGCCATTCCCTTGTTGACAGTCATCCCTGCAATTTCTAGTTTTTTTGCCACTGCAAAGAGAGCTGCCATAAATAGTTTAGAACATACAGATTCTTTCCCTTTTTTCCTAATCATCTTGGGAAACAGATCTAATAGTGGTATTGCTCAGTTAAAATGGTAAACACAGTTTTATAACCTTTTGGCCAGATTACTTTCTAAAATGGTTAGATCAGCTCACAATGAAGGTTCCAGTATTTCCACAATACTCTAAAATTTATCACATTCCCCTTTTAACATTTTTGCCAATGTGATAAGTATAAAATGACATCACAAGTTTGTTTTAATTTGCATTTCTCTAAACAATGATTTAGAGCATTTTTTCATATGACTATAAATTTTCTTGATTTTTTCATCACAAAATTGCCTGTTCATATCCTTTGCACATTTATCAATTTGTGAATGACCAATATTCTTATAGATTTGACATAATTCTTTGTATATATTTGAAATATAGGACCTTTATTGGAAGAGCTTTCTTTTTTTCCCCCTCTGCTTTCCTTTCCCCTTTCTGCTTTCCTTCTGACCTTGGCTACATTGATTTTATTTCTAAGGCCTTTTTAATTTAATGTAATCAAAATTGTATTATTTTACATCTCAAAATGTTCTCTATCTCTTCTTCATAGATTGTTCATCCATCCATAAATATGATAGATAAATGTTCTATACTCTTCATATTGCAATATTTCCCTTTATATCTAGATAATATATCATTTTGACTTTATCTTGGTAAATGGTGTAAGATATTGGTCTATGCCCAATTTCTGCCAGCCTGCTTTCCAATTTTCCCAATGATTTTTACCAAATAATAACTTCTTGTCCTGAAAACTTAAATTATTACACTTGTCACTGTTTGACATTATTCATTTGTTTCTGTAAATTGTATGTCTACTTGGTTCCACTCATCTATCTTTGTATTTCTTAGCCAGTACCAGATAGTTTTGATAATTGCTGCTTTATGATATAGTTTAAAATATTTCTCCCAAACTTCTTTCCTTTACATATATTTCCACCAGTTCCTTTGATATTCTTGATCTTTTGTTCTTCCAGATGAATTTTGTTCTAGTGCAATAAAATAAATTTTTGGTAATTTAATTAGGATGGCATTGAATATGTAGAATAACTTTCTTAAAATTGACATTTTTATCATATCGGCCCTGCCTACTCATGAACAATTCATATTTTTCTAGGTAAATCTGATTTTATTTGTATACAAAGGTTTTTTTATTTTTTAAATTTTTGTTCATATAGTTCCTGGGTTTGTTTTGGCAGGTATATTATCAGGTATTTCATAGTGCCTAGAGTTTTTTTTTAAATGGGATATCTCTAGCTGTCTCTTTTTGCAGGTTCTTGTTGGTGATATATAGAAATGTTGATGATTTATGTGGGTTTACTTTATAACCTGTTATTCTGCTGAAATTATTAATTTTTTTCAACTGGTTGATTCTTTAGAATCTTCCAAGATAATCATCATATCATATTTGTAAAAAGCAATAGTTTTATTTCTTCATTCCCTATTCTAATTTCATCTAAATATTTTTTCTCTTATGGTTATTTATTACTAGGATTTAGAATACAATACTGAATAATAGTGGTGACAGTGGACATCCTTGTTTCATACCTCATCTTCCTGGGAAGGCTTCTAGCTTATCTCCTTTACAAAAAAATGCTGGCTGATGCTTTTAGGTAAATGTCTCTTATTAATTAAAGGAAAAGTCCACTTATACCTAAACTTTTAAGTGTTTTTAATATAAATGAATGTTATATTTTATCAAGTGATTTTTCTGCATCTATTGATATAATTATATGATTTTTATGACATATTATTGATATAATCAATTATTTTAATATGTTCCTTATATTAAGCCATTTCTGCATTAATGGCATGAATTCCTTTTGATCATAATGTATAATCTTTGTAAAATAATTGATTATTTTTTAATAAATTTGTAATTTTTTAGCTATGTTTTACTTTGGTTTTTTGCATCTATATTCATTAATGAAATCAGTCTATAATTTTCCTTCTCTGTTTTTACTCTTCCTGGTTTAGGTATCAGTACCATATTTATTTCATAAAAGGAGTTTGATAGGACTCCTTCTTTGCCTATTATTCCAATAACTTGTTTACTATTGGAATTAGTTGGTTTTTAGTGTTTGATAGAATTAACCTATAAATCCACCTGGTCCTAGTGCTTTTTTCTTAGGAAGCACATTTATTGGAAGTCTTTTTCAGTTTCTTTCTCTGAAACAGATCACTTTAGATAATCTATTTCCTCTTCTGCTAATCTAGGCAGTTTATATATAATTTAAAAATTATTAATTTATTTTTCCAACTACATGTAAAAACAACTTTTCAGTTTATATTTTTTACAAATATGCTTCCATTTCACTTAAGTTATTGAATTTATTAGAATATAATTGGGCAAAATAACACCTTATAATTACTTTGATTTTATATTTATTACTAGTTTATTCACCCTTTTCCTTTTCAATACTAATTATTTGGTTTTCTCTCTTTTTAAAAATCATATTAACTAGCTTATTGATTTTATTGATTTTTTCCTTAAAACCAATTCTTAGACTTATTAATTAATTCAATCGTTTTTAAACCCAATTTTATTAATTTCATCTTTAATTTTTAGGATTCCTAATTTAGTGTTTAATTGGAATTTTTAATTTGTTCTTTTTCTAGTTTCTTTAATTGCATACCGAATCCATTGGTTTGTGCTTTCCTTATTTTATTGTTATAAACATTTATCAATATACATTTTCTCATTGGTTTTGATATATTATTTGATTTGATATGTTACTTGATATATTGTTTCATTATTGTCATTTTCTTTTATGAAACTCTTGATGGTTTCTATGATTTGTTTTTGAACTCATCCATTCTTTAAGTTTTTTCTTTGTTTCCATGATGCCTTATTAAATATAATTTATATTGCACTGGATATTTCTGCTTTTCTGTTAACAGTTATAAATATGGAACATTGCAGGAATTTGCATTTCATCATTGTGCAGCTAGATGGCACAGTGGATAGAGCACTGGCTTTGGAGTCAGGAGGACAAGTGTTTGAATCCAGCCTTAAGACATCTACTAACTGTGTGACCTTGGGCAAGTTACTTAACTCTGATTGTTTTGCATCCAGGATCATCTCCACTCGTCCTGATCCATATCTGGCCACTGAACCAGATGACTCTGGAGGAGAAAATGAGATTGGTGACTTAGCACAGCACCCCCTCATTCAAATTCAATTCATGTGCTTGTCATGGTATTGCCTCCCTGATGTCATAGTCTTCTTTGAGAATGAAGGACAAACATTATTATTATTATAACAGTTATAAAATTTTTATGTTCTAATATATCTACCATATCTAGTTTATCTAAAATTCTGTTGACCTTTATTTCTTTCTTGGTTAGTTTTATCTAGTTCTGAGAGAAGATTAAAGTATTACTATATATTCCACCTGTAATCCATTTAACTTTTCTTTTACAAATTTAGATGCTATAGTATTGTGCATATAGGTTTAATATTGATATTGCTTCATTTTCTATGGTCCCTTTTATCATAATATAGTTTCCTTGTTTGTCTTGTTTAATTAAATCTATTTTAGCTTTAATTTTGCCTGAGACATGATTGATACTCCTCCATTTTTGCATTTGGTGAGGCATAATTAATTCTACTCCAGTCCTTTATTTTTAACTGTGTGTATCTCTTAATTTTTAAATGTTTCTTGTAAGCAGCTTATTATTGGATTCTGATTTTTAATCCATTCTGCTATACATTTTCATTTAAGGGGTAAGTTCATCCCATCCCATTCACATTCAAAGTTATAATTATTCTTTGCATATTTCCCTCCATCCTGTTTTCTTCACCATTGTCTTCCTTAGTTTCTTTTTACTCTATCCCTCCTCTAGTTTACTTATAACCACTACCTAATAAACTCCCTGTTAAAGAATCCCTCCTTTCTACTCTCCTCTTACCCTTCTATTCTTTATTCTACCTACCCCTCTAAGAATTCCTCCCTCTTTCCTAATTTCCAGAATCTTAAAACTACACCCTTCTAACCTCATTCATCCTTATCCTGTCCTCTCGGACTATTATTTCTCTATAAATAAAAAACAAACAAACTTGTACAATACCCTTCTATATATGTGTATGTTGTTCCCTCTTTAACGCAGATCTGATGAGTTTCCAGCACTACTAGCCCTCCACCCAACCTGTTTTCTTCTTTATCAGTTTTTTCTCTCACGCCTCATTTGTATATTTGTTCCTTTTTACCTTTTCCTACCCAATTGGTTTTTTAGAATCACCCCATCATACTCAGTTCAACTAAAATCTTTCTTTTAAACCACACAAGAACTGATGAGTCTTAAGAATACTGATAACATTTTCACATATAAGAAATAAACTGTTTGATTTTGTGTCTCTCATAATTGTTTTTTGATGTTTACTTTCTATTTCTCCTGGGTCTTATATGTTGAAGTTTCCATTAAGTTCTGGCCTTTTTTTTTTTTTTAGTTTTTTTTTTTTTTTGCAAGGCAATGGGGTTAAGTGTCTTGCCCAAGGCCACACATCTAGGTAATTATTAAGTGTCTGAGACTGGATTTGAACTCAGATACTTCTGACTCCAGGGCCACTGTGCCACCTAGCCACCCTAGAGCAATTGTTTTTCAAATGAGATGTTTCACATTATCTTCTGTTTTTTAATTTTTATTTATTATTATTTCTTGGTGTCTTATAATATCATTTGCTTGTCCTTGTCCAATTCTAATTTTCTAAGAGTTGTTTTTTCCTTATGATCTGGATCATTTTTTTCCAGTTAATTGACTTCCTTTTGATCATTTTCTTGTCTTCTTGCATTGCTTATTATTTTGCTAATTTTTCCTCTCTCTCTCTCTCTCTCTCTTGATTTTTGAAGGCCTCAAGGACTTGTGACCTTTTGACATTACTCTTTGGGGTAGGAATGATTTTACTTTAGTATTATCTTCTGAATACAAACCCAGATCTCCATCCCCATAGTAGTTATATCTATGATAGGGCTGTTTCTCTTTTGCTTATGTTTAGCAGCTTATTATTATAATCTACTCTAGTCCCCAGATGTGGAAAATTGTGCTCCAGGCCTCAGATCCTTCTTCCTGTTATTTTCTGAGTTTTGTCCCAAGTCCAACTTTGAGCAGTCCTCTTCACTCCCAAGCCATGGCAAGAGCTCCCAACCACTCTTGTTCCCTGCAGACCCTCCACTGCCATCTTTAGCTCTTCAATCTGGCCTGGAAGTGAAACCAAGAACTCAGTTCTCTTTTCAGTGCCACAGCCAGCAGCCCCCCCCCCCCCCCCCCCCCCCGCCCCGGCCCACTACTACCACATTCAGCAAACATGTGCTAGCTCCTTCTCAACATCAGTGACAACTTGGGGCCACATCAAGTCAGCATAGATTTGGCATACCTTAAACAGCAGAGGGTCCTGCAATCTTCCCCTGCTCAGATGTCCGACCTGCACACTGGGAAGTGAGGCTGCCTCTCAACTCTGCTGCCTTCAGCTACTGGTTGGTTGTTGTTTCAGTTGAGAAGGTCTGGAGGTATTTGCAATTCCCTTGGGTTGAATCTCAGACCCTAGGGTCTTCCTCAGGACTTCAGTTGTCTCAGGAGGACTGATACTCCACCCCAACTCTTTTTTTTTTTGCTACTTTATTCATCTTGAGGTACTTGTCTGCCTTGTTTGTGGAGGAAATCTGCATTTTCTGACCTACTTCACCATCTTTCCAGAATTCCCTGCTCCCTTCTCTTTCTATACTCTCAGTGCTCCCATCACCTCCTATGGATTCGATTATCTTTAAACAATTGTTAATCTAGTTCTCAATTCTCTTCTGAGCTCCACTTGGATGTCCCATAGGCATATCAAAATCTGCCTTTACCCTTTAGCCCTTTTCCTAATATACCTATTTTTTTAAGAGATCCAGGTTTGCTACCTCATATTCTTCCTCACTCATCCTGATTACCCAATCAGTTGCCAAATCTTGTCAGTTTTACCTTCAAAAATCCAATGGTATCAAGTGCATTCCCTCTTCTCACATAATCACCAGGCCTGAATATTCAGGCTTCAATACTTCAGTTCAATGATGACATAAATTATTGTAATTGTCAATTGGTCTCCCTCCATTCATCCTTTCCTTGTAAAAACCCTCCTTCCCAAAACTATCAAATTGATATTCCTAAAGCACAGTCTTGGATTGGGTAACTCCCCTGCTCAAGTAGTTTTATATAAGTGTCTATTTCCTTTAGAATAAAATACATGCTTGGAGTATTCATCATTATTAGTTATTCTCCATTATACATACTTTCGCTCTTACTCTCGAAACCATTAGTTCCCTTAAAGGTTCAGGTCAAGAGACCTTTCTTAATTTCCAGTTATTAGTACCTCTTATGAAATCAGTTTTGTATCATATATATATATTTATATATATATATATATATGTATAGATAGATAGATAGATAGAAGTCTTCTTACCCATATGAACATATATCCCATGTAGAAATAAGCTTCTGGAGGGCAAGTTTCTTTTATTGCCAGCACATAAATGTTGTCACACAATAAAAACTTAGTAAAATATTTTTGATTGGTGATTGAATGCCAGTGACTAAGTTGGGATTCCTATCTGTTCCAGGCTGGCCATCACCACTGTCATCAGAGGGAGCTCAGTGCAAACAGTGCAGGATCTGGAGTTCAAATCCTGCCTCAGACACTTATTGAGAAAATTACAATCCATGAATTTCAGTTTATCTGTAAATAGCACTTGTTTTGAAAACTATATTGAGATATTTGAAAAGTCCTTTGGTTAACTTTATTAGGAGCAGAAGAGTAGTAGCATTAACTTCTTGAATTTCCCAGGAAGGATGTGGAGGTAGATAGTACTTGGATATTCCAGTGTCTGATTCCTTAGGCTTCCCCTGGGTCTCTGAAACAATAGTCCTGGCCTTCACCTTCTGAGAAAAGTGGTTATCCTGGGTATTTCAAAAGTACTAGAATTCCCACTTTGAAATAAGCTGTGTGATTTACTTGTCTCCATCTTCCTCCCCACCAGTTTTGTTCCCTGTTTTTTGGAGCAGTTTCACCTAAGCAGCATGACTTCAACCACCCATGGAACAAACTAGCAACAGTGAGTGACAGCGAAGATGATGTTAGTAATGATCCAGTCCCCCAAGTCTTCTAATGTTTAATGGTGGCTCCAGAAGTTTGGCTTCTAGACTGTCAACTGTGAGATGACCCACCAATCAAACATGTATCTGTATAATGAGTTCCTATATTTGTTCTTTTGTTTACTTGAGAACCCCAAGGGGTTCATAGTACTTAGTTCTAATAGCATTTAAAATATTATCAGTTTAAATAGCAACTGTTATTAAATGTGTTTGGTTGTAAAGGCTAAGCCATTTATTTTGATCTTTGGGGGAGGCACAAGGTCACCATTCTGACTGGTCATAAGTGAACATTCAGTTCCCCTCTCAAAGTGTAGACATAAGTTCAGTGCCCTTTCACAATAGAGCTTCTGCACTTGGTTAGTTTTATTAAAAGCACTGAACGTTTATTCAGCGGCTAGTGCCATCTTAATATATGTCAACATAGCTTTACTGCACAATGTTGTTTTGCAACTGATTCATGGATAATATTGGGACCTGGGTGCAAAGATTCAATCTCTAATAAACTGCAATGTCAGCTTTTGCTTTATTGTTGTAAGGTTGAGAAATTTTAGGTTGAGTTAAATGCTTAGGCCACAGAGAGACCACCCTGAAAAGCTAATTCTTATTACTTAATCATCTGTGAAACATGTTACTTTTCTCAGTCTCATTTGAGTTTTGTGGAAAAAGGGGGTAATCTTGTTTGGTAGGACCAAGAAGTTGATATCCAAAATGTCACTGCAGAGACACTAAAGAGTAACACTCCTTACTTTGCTTTAGAGGTGGGAATAGGGTAGAATGACCTTAATCTTTCCCTGCCTTTTCACTGATAGTGGTTTTATCTGATTTTGTAAATCATTGATAGTAGTTTACAAGTCAAAGAAACTGAACACAGGAAAAACATATAATAGCTTGTATTATCTCCTTGGTTGGCTTCTCCCTTCCCGAAACTTCCTGACAGTCATTTAGAACTTTGACAAACTAGATCATGTGAGATCCTATGTCTATGATAAACCAATAAATATGAGAAGGAAACAACTGGCCAATGCAGAGAGAAATTCATAAATGAAAGTAGCAGGTTAGGGACATATTTCTGGGCTCAGAATGAATCTGGCTCTCACTGCCTGGTTAAAAGGAGTACCAGGAGTCTATCCAAACTAAGTTGTCACTGAGTTTTTCTCCTTGCATTTCTCTGGTGAATTATCAAGCTCCTGGACTTTTACATGACCTTTTCTATGAGATTATCACTCCCTTGCCCAGAGAGCCATCCCTGGTAACAGATCTTAGAAGAGGAAAAACAGATAAACTACTTATTAGTCAATGCTAAATTGGGGGCAATCTTACTGACAAATGAAGGCACATAGAATGGTTTCCTATGACTATTTCACTTGATGTTTGCTAAAGAAGTTTCAGGACAGATGGGGACTCTCTAAGGTCAAAAAAGGGCTCTATGATATTGCAGGCCCTGGTCAAGCCTATCCACATGCAATCATTCAAGAGTTTCAGTTTTCAAATGAGATTACAGAATGGTCAAGGTGCTCCTTGGTCTCCATGATGCCAAGTTATCCAGAGCTTTCCGGGTTCATTTCAACCAACTAGGAAGCACCCAGTTAATATTTCTTCAAATAGTGCTACAATTGTTTGAAAGCAAGATTTCTTAAGAACTGAGCTTGTGTCAGGGGCAGCTATGTGGCATAGTGGATAAAGCACCGGCCCTCGAGTCAGGAGTACCTGGGTTCAAATCTGGCCTCAGATACTTAATAATTACCTAGCTGTGTGGCCTTGGGCAAGCCACTTAACCCCATTTGCTTTGCAAAAAAAAAAAAAAAAAAAAGAACTGAGCTTGTGGAATAGAGGTAGGGAATTAATAGTGAGAATATGACAAGGCCAAATAAATAAAGGCTGTGTACACACACACACACACACACACACACACACACACACACAAACTCCCAACTCTAAACCGCATGTTCATGGCTGAGGGTCCTAACCAACTCAGAATAAACATTTGGTAGAGACAAAGAAACAGTATCTGTCTTACCCAGTTAATGTCTGATGTAAAAACAAACACATCTACACATTTTAGTATAAATACTATATTTATTAAATATCTTTACAGTTTATTTAAATGTATATACAGAACTATTCCTGCATAAGTTATACTTCAGACATCCAATTCAGGTACTTGCCTCTTGTAAGACAGGTCAAATGATAGTCTCAAAAGAAAAAAAAAATTTCTCATTAGTACAGGTACAGATTCAATTTGCTTTGTTATTTTAGTCAACTTTGTCTTAAGCCATCTAATACAATTGTAATCTCCAAACAGAAATAGCCAATTTTAGATTCAGAACTCTTTTTTCCCCCCAAATGTTCTATGATTTGAATCCAAATCCCCTGAAAGTTCTCTCTCGACATGTTCATTTCTATAAATGTAATCAGATTCTGATTTATTTTAAAATTTTTCCATTAGTATAAATCATGTATCACTTTTTTTCCCCAGGGAAATTGGATGCAGTAGTTTGAATGAAAGACAGCAAGTAAGGTGACAAGAAATCTCACTAATATCTGAAAACAAAGACATTTTGTAGTCCAAGCCCATCTTATCCAAACATCCTTAACACTGACTTTCCCAAAGAAATCCCACATACTCTGTCTTGTTACTTGTGGGATATTTACTTCTGAACAATTCCCTCAACAGAGGAAACTTTCTCCATCATACAAAGCACAGAACCTAATATTTTATGCAAGTACAACCCCCAAACAAACATACCTGGAATGGATTCTCTTTGTGGTTTAATACCCATCAATCATGTCAAGCCACTATATTACCCTATTACAGGACAAAAAAAATTACTGTTTTTCCCCTTTTTCTTTTCCCCCTATGCTGGGCTTAAAAAAAAAAAGCACATGGACCCCACTGTATCTCCATTCAGTAGATTTTTTTTTTTGTGCGCAGGCAGCTTAAGTTCATAGGAAGAAATAAGGTTTTGATATGTTTAGAGTGCACATTTTCAAACAGAACAAAATAAAATTTTCAAGCATGTGATAAAAATATTAATTCTTTATAATACAGTATTGCTTTATAAATATAGATGGAAAAGCTATAAACTTTACTGGTCTTTGGTGCATCCAGTGAGGGATAAATAATTTGTAATTTGTAAATTAAAAATCCAAATTTTCTCTTTTGCTATAAAAGTCCATTACATGAGGCAAATGGCTTCACTTCTACTGCTTGATTTCAGCTCTCATTAGCACAAACTTCTAAAGTGGCACAGCTCGGGCAGTCATTCCCCAAGAGCTAGGATTGCCCCCAAAGGGCCAAACAATCTCAAACCACCAAGGGCAAGGGGGAAAGCAGTAGCTGATTGAGTTACAAAAGGGTGGCTATCAGAACTTAGCCGGTGGCGGGGGGACTGGATAAGGGAGGGACACACAGTGAGAATACAGGGCATTTCCATTGTATAACTCCTCTCAGCATTTCGGGAACAAATTGTCTGTTTGATTCTTTACCAACCATTTGTCGAGCAAGACTGTGAGCTGACTCCCCATTTAGCTCTATAGAGCAAGACAGTTTGGGGCTAGACCTGAGCAGAGGAGTGCCAGCACTCTGCCAGTTCGTTCCGTTCCAGGAACCAACTGTGTAGACATTGGAAAATTCAAAGACAAAACCATCCAGATCCTCAGCCCAGAAGAAATTCAAGACCCCCAAACAAAAGAAATTAAGCCATCAGCCAGAGTATGAATAGATTCCTTTCCCAAACTAATCCATCTGGATGCAACCTTCTGTTTTCTTAAAAACACAGAGACTGCAAATCGTTTGTGCAAAATAAATACCCACCACGCGCCCCCCTCACTCCTCCAGGGTTGATCACAGCACTCCAGTTCCTCACTATCCTAACGGTCCCTCCCCTCCCCTCCCCATCCCCCCTACCAAAGAATGCTATTTTTATCAAGTTAGGGTAGTTAAGGCATTCTGACATGGAATTAAAGGTGATTCAAAATATATCTCTAACATTATGCCAATTTAGGAATAGTAGATAAATTACTGAACGGCTTACAAATGAATAACTCATTCTCATTATAAATGAAATGCCTGTTACAAGCATGATGCTCTGAAATATAGTAATGACATGTACATGGTACATGTTAAACAATTTTTAAATAAAACCAAAGCCTGACATACAGTTTTGCAAATATACAGTACAACTTCACAAAAAAAAAAACTTTTAAAACCAGTTGAGGTAACCTCAAACATAACAGTTTTAATGCAATAAACCAGGTAGAGTAAGATCTTTTGAGGAAAACTGACTTTTCTACATTCTCCTCAAATAGATACTTATCTGGTTTGATTGCATTCTCATCTAAACACCAATGTTACCTGACTTTATATATATATGTGTATATATGTATATATACACATATATATATGTATGTATATATAAAACATGGCTTTAATTTAAGGGTTTCTAAGTATATATCTTTCTACCACCAAGTTAATGGAAAAAGGAAAACTGACCCCCCAAATCTCTCTTTACAGCAGTCAACTTTTAAATGAGCCTTAGAAGTAAATGTGAGCTTGCAGGTAATGGAGAATTTGGATGCTGGGTAATTTAAATGGAAACAGGATTCTGTAAAATGGCTATTAAGAAACTGTAAACATTAAGTTTGAATCTGACATAGTGAGATTTCTTTTAAGGAAACTTCAAATGTCAGATTTTCACCAAGAAATTTTTTTCTGGGGCCTTTAAGTGCTCTTGTCATTAAAGTGTTTGCAGACATGGATCAACTTAAATCTGATGCTGTGTGTGCTCCATCAAGTGGGTCTTAACAAGATCTCCATAACCAGAAGTTGACACAATTCAAGGTCATGGTCAGCATTTTCAAGTCCCTGAACCTCCATCCATCTGTGATTCTTGCACAGAGACATTGGCATGCTTCCCAAAACACATTCGGTCAGATGAAGAGGGTTTCAGCCATCATTTTAAATCTCTGGGCTTTGAAGAGTTTGTTTCACAACCTTAGAAATAATATTTCCTCTCCCCTGACCTCCAATTAAACTTGGCAAGAAGTGTCTCCCCTCTCCTACTCCTAAGCCTCACAGCCTTCCAAAACTCTTCAATAAGTTCAATTAAGCATCTTTTTAAAAAGCACAAACATTTGCATCCACAGAGTTTAAACTGATTTTTCTTTCAATTTTGTCATAAAAGGGCTCTTGGGCTCAAGACTTTAAGATGAATCCAGAGCTTAAAATAAATTCAGAGCAATGTTTTACAGCAGAACTATAAGCCCCTGAAAAATAGGGGGTTATACAAGAAACACAGACATACTCTATCATCTTCCAACAACAGACTATGCATGTGAAGGTTCATGTGTAACATTTCCTTCAACGAGTAATGCGTTTTTCTAGTAGATGTCGTAGTATATGATTTGTGGTGGTTTTTTAAAAAATAAATTTTA
This sequence comes from Macrotis lagotis, assembly GCF_037893015.1. Lineage (NCBI taxonomy): Eukaryota > Metazoa > Chordata > Mammalia > Peramelemorphia > Peramelidae > Macrotis > Macrotis lagotis. The sequence continues at coordinate 671,181,600 of NC_133666.1, forward strand.
CACATTCTAGTTTGGAATTACAATCTACCGACATTACTCATTTTCAACACTTCACCATCTCCTTGGCTCCGAAGGTCTTCCACCTCTCCCTGCAAAGGATAACTAGCGATGAAGGACAAGCTTCAAGTCTTGCATTTTCTTCCGTTGTTGCTGGCAGACATGAGCTAGTAGAATGATAGTAGTGGTTCGTAACAAGGATCTCAACTGGATTGTAAAAAGACAGGCGACAGGCGGAAATCACTGGCCATTGAGATCAGCGGCAAAGGAAAACGAGGTCCTGCCAGCAGGAACAGTCCATACACAGGGAAGAGGAAAGTCAGAGGCTGACAATGAGGTGAATTAGTCTGTATACTCAGCTACGATGGAAAGGAGGACAGTGATGTCATCAGGTTTTCCTCCTAAAAGAAAAAAGGATTACCACATTTTACCACAGAACAAACCAACCAACCAGAAGGCAGAGAGATGGCCCAAAACATCAAAGCCTCAACTGTGGTAAGGCAGGTTCTACCTCTCAGTACACTGCAGTGGGACAGAGCATGGTTTCTCTCTTGGAAAGAGAACCTGGTTTTTAAAAGACCAGGGCAGACCTTCCCAGGGCTGAGGAGCACTGCCTTGGCAGTCAGTCACCTTCTTGGAGAGGGGTTAGCTGGCCCATGGTGATTCCTCTTGTATTTTATGGAAGAACCAAGAAGAATCACTATACATTGTGAAGATTTCTTTGATCTATTTACTTGGTTTAGTTTAGTATTTGAAGGTATGGAACCTACTGAGGTCCAGAGAAGTCCATCTGCTTGGTCAAGACTACAAAGACAGTAATGGCCAAAGCTGGGCCAAGATCTACTTAAGGTGATTTTTCCCCATTATGTGGATAACACATGTTTCTGCAAAGCAAAAGTGGCATCTGTGATTCTTGCACAGAGACACTGGCATGCTTCCCAAAACACTTTTGCATTGCAAGGATCCTGCAACAGCCAGAAGCTCCCCAGTCTCCTCATCTCCAGAAGACACACACCAATGGCATCTGGACCAAGTGACTGAAAGAAATTATTCAATGAGAAGCTTGGGGAAGGAGCTCTGGTAGCCTGATGGTAAAGTTAGCTAACTCTGTAGGGCTTGTATCTATCTCTACAAGTATCCAGAGACAGTTTAAACATCATCTCCCTTTCTGAAGCAACACTGGCAGTGAAGGAGCAAGAAAAATGGCAAACATATGAAGGACACAATGGCAAAACTGCCTGGACTGCCCATAGGGCTTGCAGACCCAGTTCAAGAAGAGAGGGTCTGCTACTTGGGGACTTTCAGGTGTGCCTTGCTCTGTATTACAGCCCATAGAGCTGGGTGCTGAAAAATGGTCACTAGCCCGTCTTGGTGACCTTGGTCCAAAGGCATAGGGAGGGAAGAGCAAGGTCAGTGCTGCTGTTGCTGAGGAGGCTTCCCATCCAACTTCCCTGCCCCAGAACTCCAAAGGATTACTTACCTCTCACATTCAATCCGTTGTCACATGCAAACTGGGCAAAAGGTGACATATAATTGGGGTCATATGCCAGCTCATGAGCTTGCTCAGCAATACTTCTTGCAGTCTGTTGTATACTCTCATAATTTGAATTCTGGAATGAAGGACAAATGAATTATTTTTAAAAGGACTAACCCAAAGAGGATCATAGATTTAGAAGGAGGAGGGACACAATTTCTTATTATAACATAGGTATTACTTGGAAAAAGCCCTGTTTTTCAACTACATTTTACATCTTCCAATCACTTCCTCAGCTCCTGGTGCAGCAGCAGCCTACTGGCTGGCCTCCCTGCCTCCAGTCTCCCCATCCACTCAGCTGGCAAAGAAGTATTCCTAAAGCAGAGATCTGATCATGTCATCCCCCATTACTTCCTGGATCAAAGTGAAAATCCTCTGGCTGCTTTTTAAAACCCTTCCTGTCTTTCCAGTCTTCTTATCACTCACTCCTGCCCATGTGCTCTGGGATCCAACAACCCTGCTCTGCAAGCTGGTCTTCCACCCAACGGCCCCCTCTCCTGATTTTAAGTGTTTCCCCAAACATTCCCAAAGCCTCTCTCAGGCCTCCTCAATCCTCAGGCCGGGTCCTTTTGTTTATACACAGTCATTTGCATGTGGTCTCCCTTGCTAGACTGGAAGCTCCCAGAGGTCAGTGCCCTGTTGGGTTTTTGCCTTTCTTAGTAGCCCCAGAGCCCAGCCCAGGGCTTGGCTCCTGGGGAGCATTTCATCAAGTATTCCTGGTTGCCCTCAAAGCCCAGCACAAGAGGCAAAGGGCCACTGTTCTAAACAGACATGATTCTTCAGGAAATAGCTCCTAATACAAAGGCCAGCCTGTGTGCCCAAAGGGAGGAACAATGGAGGGGCAGAGGAGCAAAAGGTCGCCCTGATTCCCTTCTAGGGTCTCTTGAAGAGACAGTGTTTTGGCAGCAGTTCTGATGATCCTGACTCCTCAACTTCACTGTTCCTTGGTAATTTGTTTGTCATCCCCACCTTTTGCAAGATCTGCTGTGACTAGAAGAGAAAGAAAAGTAGGAAGGGCAAAATGGGGCAAAGATGATCTCTTGCCACCTATTCTCTTGACATTTCTGAACTCTGCCTACCTTCCTAATGGATGACTTGAGTGCACACATATATACCCACACACAGAAACAGACATGCAGACACAAACACACACACCCCCTTTCCAGTCTTTACATCTGCACTCACTTGAAAGATCTGAACTACTAGTCCTGTGCCCACCCTGGATTGAGGCCCCTCACCAGTTCGGAGGAAAGTGCAGGGTTCAGCAGGTGCTCTGTTACCTTTAATTTTTTCAGCTCCTGGAGGATCATGTAATCAGGCATGTTGTCAAAAAGCCCGTCTGTCGCTGTCAGGATGATGTCACCTAACTGGACGTCAAAAGAAGTGCTGTCAGCAGCGTCCGGGCTGTGGAGATGACAAGGCCGTGATCAACAGAGGGAAGGGAATCATTTACAGACATAGTACAAAGTTCACAAAGATGTGGGACTTCTTTAGTTTGCATCAATGGAATCACTATACATTGTGAAGCTTTCTTTGATCCATTTACTTTATAACACCTGAATCTGGACCAAGCAATTAAAAAAATTCATCCAATTTGGCTACTTTTTTAGAGGTGGGGAGGGGACAATCAGCCTTCTAGCTGGGCTGCTTATACTCATGGTCCATTCTACTACTTTTACAGTTAGCTTATAAAAATTAGCTTATTTCTTATTAGAATAGCTATTCGAAGTGGGATATGGAAATCAGGAGGAATCAAAGGAACATTAAGCTAATGAGAATATTTTGGGAAAATGGGTATTTTCAGAGAACAGATACCACCAGTTAAAAATCAAATCTGACAGGAGACTAAATTTTATATTACTCAAAGAAAAAGGAAAGACTTTCAGATGATTCACATGTTAACAATCTTCAAAATTCCTGGTTAAAATGAGTCATTTTCTCATTTCCAACTAATTCTAAAAAGTTCTGAGTCCAAATCATTGGTGAGAGGGCTGGGGTTGAGATAATATGGCTTTCAGAAGTCAGAGTATTATTCTGTTAACTCACAGCATGTGAGCACCCATATTAAAAAGCTCAGAAATTCTGTCACAATGATTCCCTACTACATCCCTATACCATTAGTACTTACATTACATTATAGGTACGTAACAGAAAATCATTGTGCAGAATTTCTGAGTTTTCTAGAGAAGAATTTACTCTTATATATGTGTATGTATGTATGTGTGTGTGTGTATATATATGTCTGCATGTTGACAGATGGGTGGGTGGAGGGAATGAGAAAAGGCCCCTGGAAGGTGGGTCTGGAGGTTTTTAGCAGGATAGACTTAAAACTCTATGATCCCACATGATCAAGATATCAAGATATCACCAGGTTAGCTAGGACCCCTTAAACTGCCTTTAGGGAAAAAACATCTGGAGGCTGATTAGGTAACAAGAAATGGAAAAAAGACTGATGTGGGAAGAGCTACGAGAGGAGCACTAAGCTTAGGAAGGGAAGACAACAAAGCTTTTGTCCAGGCCAGGCTTCTCCTCGCCTCCTGGGGTTGAAACAGTGTTTGTAAAGGCTTTTCCTGCTTGTTGTCTGCACAGTGCACCCATATCAACAAATTCTCCAGTTCACCTTTTCCTGACCTTCAGAGTAAAGAACACTGGCTCAGACATCAGAGGACCTGGGTTCAAATCCTGCCTCTGACACAACCTGTGTGACCTTGGGCAAAAGGAATAATCCATACTTATACAAAGCTTTGAGAGTCCCAAAGTACTTCACAAATATTCCAATGACCCTCATAACAACCTTGGCAAGGAGGTGCTGTTATGATCCCCACTTTACAGAAGGGGAAACTAAGGCAGGAAGTCTAAATGATAGGATTTGAACTCAGGTCTTCTTGCCTCTGGGTCTGGCTCTCTATCCATCCCACCACCACCTAGCAAGTCAAAGAACCCATTGGACTTCAGGGTTTCCATTGTTAAAATGAGGGCAGGGTGGGGAGTTTCTGAGCTCGAGGTGCTTGCTCCCCAAGGGAAGCACTTGTACTAGGTGACATTCAATTATTTATGATGACAAAGATTTAAAGCCCAAGGGGACACACACAGAGGGACGAGATGGGGAGCTGGCTTTAGTGCTGTGAATAAAGGAACAGGGCCAGAAAGGCCTTCACCTGTGTCCTGAGGCCAGAAACAAGAAGCTGACCAAGAGTCACCACTGTGATAACTAATGGTGAAGTTTCATGTTGGAAAGAAATCGGGACTAGTTACAGAAAGAAGCATGGGGGGCAGGGTGGGAGGGCATGAAGGATTCAGTAGAATCCAAAACCATCCTGAAGGTGTGCAACCAAAGGCAAGAGCCAGCCCTGGGTTGTTGTTCAGAGTCTGTGGTAATGAGATCTCAGAGGTTCAGATCAATGACCAGTCGGGTATCCAAGGCCAGTTTGAGGCTGAACTTTTGGTTGTGGGCTTTTTTTTTCCATGAATGTTCTTCGCTCCTTGTGAAAGACTTGCTTCCATTGGCCAGTTCTTTCCTCTTCTCCCAACATGACTAGCCATGAACTTGGGCTTCTGCCAGACACAGTTTCTGCCCATTCTGCTTGAACACACTGTGCTGCTGGGAAACTGCCCGCAATGAAACCCAAGCTGTGATCACATGCTGGCCAGCCTGCCCCGAGTGCCAAGCAAAGCAATGGCCACTGGCCCACAGGCAGGCTGGCCACTCCTACTCCAAAGATAGAGAGCAGCTAGATTCTGAAACTAAATGAAAATCAAAGCTGTTACAATCAATGTTCCCCAGGTCCTGTTGGTCAATGGTGATGCTGGCACTTCAGAGTTCTGGGTCTTTAGGTGTCCATGTCATGCCCTTAGGCAGGTTAAGAATACCTTGGGCAAACCCAATACCAGGAGCCTTATTCTTATTTCTCCCCCCAAAATATAGCAGTTTGCTTCTTTTTATAGTTCAAATTTCAAGTCTCCATAAATGTTGCCAGCAAGTTCCACACATTGCTAAAATTGTAGTTACTATGGAATCCCCTCATTCAGATTTAAATGCCCACTACAAGAATCGAATGGATTCAATCTCTTAAGATCTGGCTCTATCTAGACTGGCAGGTAAAGGGCAGCGAGTCATCACTAAGACTTCTCTAATTTGACCTGGAATAACCTTGAATGTGGAAATCTATTTCTCTACTATCTAATCTTCACAATTGTGTTAGGAAAAGAGTCATTTTACTATCTTTTTTTTTTTTTTGCAAGGCAGTGGGGTAACTTGCCCATGGTCGCACAGCTAGGTAATTATTAGGTGTCTGAGGCCACATTTGAACTCAGATCCTCCTCTCTCCAGGGCTGGTGCTCTATCCACTGAATCACCTAGCTGCCCCCATTTTACTATCTTTTAACAAATTATAAGTAAAACAGAAGTTTCTTGGCCATAGAACACCTCCCCCAAGAGCAGAAGCTCCTCCAAGCATGTGCCTCTGGATCCCTTTCTCTGCATTAATGGGCAAAGGCCAGGCAGCATGGCATGCAACACTTCAGTGAAGCCGATACAGGGTTCCTGCCTATGCCATGGGTCTGCACTTATGGATGGGAACACCTTAAGGGTCAGCCTCTGGGTCCCAGAACAGCATAATCAAAATACGACCCAAGCAAACACAACCTTAAAGATAATGCTCTCCCATCATTTATCCATGGGACAGCAGAGTTGGAAGCTCTAATGGATGAATGGCTAATGTTTATATAAGGCTTTCTATCTCTGACTTGGTCTGCTCTAACCATTCCAATCCACTTATATTTTACTCTCTGCCCCCCCCCCCCCCAGTAACCAACCTTCTCCCTTTTCCTTGCACAAGGTACTCCATCTTTCAACGTTTTCTCTTACCTAGCATTCTCTCCTTCCTCACCTCTGCCTCTTAGTTTCTCTATTTTCCTTCAGAATAGACCTGGTTTTGGTCAGAAGCATTTCCTTATTCTCCTGACTGATAATGCCTTTACTTTATAGCTTATGTCAGGTCAGCCCTGTGTCCATGTTCAAGGGGCACAATGGCCATCAAGGAAACATCTTTCTGTGAACTCAAGTAAGAAGAATCATCACAAGGGGCGGCTAGGTGGTGTAGTGGATAAAGCACCGGCCTTGGAGTCAGGAGTACCTGGGTTCAAATCCAGTCTCAGAAACTTAATAATTACCTAGCTGTGTGGCCTTGGGCAAGCCACTTAACCCCATTTGCCTTGCAAAAAAAAAAAACCCTAAAAAAAAAAAGAATCATCAACCTCATTTTATCTTCCTTACATAGGAACTGAAAGTGATGACTGCCCACCTATCAAAGAGAAAAAAACTGAGGCGGGGTCCCTCACTCATATGCGTCTGAAGGCCCAAAGGGCTCTGAGGAAGAGAGACCCACCTGTCACTCAGGACGACGCCCTCTGCTTCGGGAGGTGCTATAGAAAGCTGAAATGGAGTGTTGAAGTAGTGCTGCTGCTCATCGGATCGGTGCACCACCTCCCCTCCTCGCACGACCAGAAAACCCGAGTCCCCCAGGTTGGCCGTGTGCAGGCGGTGGCTCGTCCTGTCTAAAACCACTATGCAAGCAGTGCTGCTTCCTGGCAAAGAAGAAACAGGCATCAGCCAAAGCCTTTTCACGTGTGCTTTCCATGTTAGACAGTTAAGCATTTTACCATAGGATTTACGTTGGTTCAAACAATGTCTTATTTTATGTTTCCTGTATTTTAGTCTAACAGTAAGCTGATTAATGTAAACATGGTGGAATGGGGATAGAATTTTGGAGAATGCTCTTAGAAAATAGCAACAGAAGGTAATGGATTTTTATAATTTTTTTATGAAATATTTAATCCCACCCACTACCAGGAAGTGTATAAAATCTTCAAATTTTGTGTTTAGAGTGGGCTCTCTTTATGATGGCAACTGAAAGATGAGGGGATGCCCATTAAGCGGGGAATGGCTGAACAAGTTGTGGTGCATGAACATGATGGAATAATATTGTTCTTTAAGAAATCATGAGGGACGAAAAGCCTGGACATACTCATATGAGCTGATGCTAAGGATGGTGAGTAGAATCAGAAGAACATTGTACACAGGTCCAGCAACACTGTGAGATAATCAATTAACTATGATAGACTTAGCTCTCCTCAAGCAGTTCAGTGATCAAGGGCAGTTCTAAAAAAACTTGTGATGGACAGTACCATCCACATCCAGAGAAGGAACTAAGGGGTCTGAATGCAAACCAAAGCAGACTATTTGCACTTTTAAAAATTTGTTTTATGCTTTTTGTTTTGATTCTTCTTTTACAACATGACTAATATGGAACTATGTTTAACATATTTATACATAGTTATATATCAGATTACTGTCGGGGGAGGGAAGGAGAAAAATATGGAACTCAAAATCTTACAAAAAAATGAATGGTGAAAAGTATTTTTGCATGTAGTTGGACTAAAATAAATAAAGAAGGAAATGTACATTACAATATCGATTTTTTAAAAATCTTCAAATTTTAATGTTGGAGATTGCATTTCTTTGGATTCACAGAATTTCACAGTTAGAATATCTTATGAATCATATAAGTTTATTTTGTATACAATTTCTCCAGACAATACACATTTTTTTAAAATGTCTGTTTTGAACTACTCTGCTTTAACACTAAACAAAAACTAAATAAAAATGATCTGTTTCATTCTAAATATAATTCATACGGAAATATCATTTCTATTGCAGCTAGCTGAGGTCAATTAAGATGTTCAAAAGGTCAGCATGTTGGGATGAGATACTAGTTTTAATATTTAAATACCAGCACAAGGTCAGCTACATTATTATCTTGACATTTTTCTTGCATCACTGGCACCTGAGCCTTCTGTAGGATATGTAGTAACATTTGAGATAGGGCAGAGCTTAATCACCATTTTAAATTGGGGTTAAGAGTAATTCATTTCTATCTGCTGAAGTCATGAAGACATTTTCCCACATGGGTGATAGTGGTGATTTCAAGGAAACATTTTACATGGAGCTTATGGAATGAAGAAGCAATCTTTCAATCCTTTTAAGTTTTACCATAGAAAGAATTCATTTCTGTGGCACTTTCAATGTTTACAAAATATTTTCAAACATAATTTTATTTGATCTTTAAAATAAGCCTGTTAAGGAGGTACTCTTGGGGTTATTCCTAGTTACAGAATTAAGGAGCAGGAAATGAATCCAGGCCAGCATGATTTGAACAGTATACTTTCTCCCACTTAACAGTAATTTTTTTCATTTACATATATAATTTTTAATATTCATTTTAATGTTTTTGAGTTTCAAATTTTCTTAGCCCTCCCCTCATGAAAACAGCAAGCAATTAAATATAGGTTATAAATGTAAAATAAGGTTAAACATTTCCAAACAAAATACAAATTTTTTAAAAAAAGTAAAAATAGTATGCTTCGATGTGCAATCAAACTTTATAGGTTCTTTCTCTGGGTATAGATGGCATTTTCCATCACATCTTTCTTAGAATTGTCTTTGTTCTGCACAGTGTATTTTTTATACCAATATTTTGGTTCTTAAAATATTAAGACTGTGACAATGGAAATTGAGATTCAAATAGGGATTCAATAGGGATCATCTGAAGGCAGAGACTGTTACATAGTAGGCACTTCATCAAGCTTCAATGAATGGCACACATTAAAATGTTAGAAAAGACTATGTGTGCCCTTATTTATATGTAGAGATCTACTGAAGCTTTAATTCTAAAGCAAATATAGAGATTTCTGGAGCCAAGAAGCCTTGAGTTCAAATCCTGAAGAAGACTGTTCCTAGTTGTGTGACCCTGAACAAATCACTTCACCTGTGAGTCTGCATTTCCTCATCATCTACCTCCTCAGTTTGTTGTGAGGATTAAAGAGATAATAACTGTAAAGTGTTTACTGCAAAGCCTGCTCCACAGCAGGAGCTACAGAAATGCTAACTGGTGCTATTTCTAGGCTGCCTTTCCAAAGACAATGTTTCCCTGCCCTTACAGTGCTTTTTCATCATTCATCCACTCTGTACCTCTGCCTCAGTTCAAGGGGCTGCCCTGGGAGGAAGCAGTGGGTGGCCAAATCCCATAAATCAATCAACTACCTTCTTTTTGAAGTAAATCCAGCCCCCAAGTAGGGAGACAATAAGAGAGGAAGGGTAGGTGGGGAAGACTACTCATATTCCTCATGGAAAAACTAGGACAGCCTTTTCTGTCAGAGTTCTCCCCCTGCACGACGAAACCTGGCTTGGAGGGCTCTGTGATCTTTCCTGGCTCCCCATGATCCTGTGGGCTTAGAGTTTTTCCACCAAAACAATCTCTGAGGTCTGAATAGAAAGCAACCAGCTGGAGCTGGCCACTGAGGAGTAAAGGGTGAGGAGGATGATGAGACCCTGGAAAGCTCCCTCCTGCTCCCCAAGATGGAGGGGTTTGTGCCCCCCTTGAGCCCTGTCTTGGGGCAGAAAACACAGAGGAAGCACTTTATCAGGATGTGTTGACTTCTGAAGCTCTGCATTCTCCTTCCTGGGTTTCTGAGGTCATATAGAAATCCATTTGGGCCAGAGGAACTACAACATCTCGGGAAACCCCAAACCAGAGCCTTCTCAGCCTTTTCCTGGCATCTCACCTTAGATTTTGTTTTTGTTTGTCTGAGCAATATGAATGGGGGAGGGGGTAGTAAACATTTATGCAGTAGCTACCGTATACCAGACACTGCCTTAAGTGTTTGCAGCAGTCCTGGGAGGGAAGGGTCCTCTTCATCCACTTTTTACATATGAGTACAGTCTGAGTGACTTGCCCAGGCCTCAAGGTGGTGCCAGAATTGCAAAAGTGCTGGGCCTGGGATCAGGAAGACCCAAGTTCAAATTCAGCCTCAGATACTGACTAGCTGTGAGATGGACCCTCAGCAAGTCTCTTTACCTTCTTTGATTCAGTTTCCCCCTCTGTCAAATGAGCTGGAGAAGAAAACAGCAAAACACTCTACTATCTCTCCCAGATGGGGTCACAGAGAGCAGGTCACAACTGAAATGACCTGGGTTACCCAGGCTGCATTTAAACTTGGGTCTTCCTGACCCCAGGGCCAGCACTCTAGTCACTGGGCCACAAATATCAATCCTCCTGCAGCCACTGTGACTGATGACCATTTGGGGTGGCGGCTGTGGCTCAGCAGAGACCTCCCTACCACCACCCGGTATCCTCAGCCAAATGACACAAGTTAAGAGCTTATGGGCACATCTGAGTTCAGGGGATCTGGGGCTGTGTGTCAGCTGAGCAAAGCTAAACACTCTGTTTAAAATGTGCTTTTAAAGAAATGTGTCCTATTTTTAGGGATTTTATGCTTAAAATTCTAAGATTCATGACAAAATGGTAGAAGCCTTACAAAGCCCAGGTCCCCAACCAGCTGTATTTCTCCAACCTGGCAAGTGCTCCAGTGATCTCAGAATACTAGGTTATCAGACAAGAGCCAAGGGGCAGCAGAGAAGACAAGAAGCTCAGAATGGCACCTTGGGGCACCCCTTCCTACCCTTGAAGTTTCTTACCCCTCCCATCAATTAGCACAACACACACACACACACACACACACACACACACACACACACACACACACACGTATATATGACTATAGAAGCTAGAATTTTTTTAGTTTTTTTTAATTTATTTATTTATTCCTATTTCTTTTTTTACTTTTTTAGGTTTTTGCAAGGCAAATGGGGTTAAGTGGCTTGCCCAAGGCCACACAGCTAGGTAATTATTAAGTGTCTGAAACCAGATTTGAACCCAGGTACTCCTGACTCCAAGGCCGGTACTTTATCCACTATGCCACCTAGCCACCCCTTATTCTTATTTTGTACAAATAATGTTTTTTTAATACATTAATAAACTATTCTTGTTTAAGAGTAAACATAATACTCCCTTTCCCCAAGAAAATATAGACCCGCATAAGCGATAAAGGGGAGAGAAAAAAATAAAATTAAAAGCTAGATTTGTTTTGTTTTGTTTTTTAGGTTTTTGCAAGGCAAATGGGGTTAAGTGGCTTGCCCAAGGCCACACAGCTAGGTAATTATTAAGTGTCTGGGGCGGGATTTGAACTTAGGTCCGCCTGACTCCAGGGCCAGTGCTCTATCCACTGCGCCACCTAGCTGCCCCTAAAAGCAAAGTTTTTTCTATCATCTTCATTTCTGATTATGACTCTCTTCCCCTCCCCCTTACCTAGAAATTATTCAAGGACCAAGGAAGTTGTTAATTATTAACAATAACACATATAGGTTCACAAAAGTTATCTACTTAATAAACTCAAAGCCATGGCTATAATTAGTGATTCTCCTATCCTTGTATCAATTAGTTGTTGAAAGCTCTAGGAAATGGAGGTTCAATCCGTGCCCTCCAAGACTTTACATTCTTTTGGAGAATATAAATATACAAAGAAGTAAATACAATGGAATTTGGGGAGGGCACATGTTTTTTAAAGCTTTTTAATAAACAGGGAATCCACCTCTGTCAGTGTAGTTACTGAACAATCAAATGGGACTTTAAAAATCTCGAGCAGAAATGGCATATTAGTCACCAAGACTAAAGAAATAATAAATAAATAGAGTGGAAGGAAGAGAGGAGAGAAAAAGAGAATGAGAATGAGAATGAAAAGACTGAATGAACCTGGAGATGAAATATGGAGGCTGTGGTTCCAAATCTCTTATCAGACCCTCACTAGCTAAGTCACAACCTCTTAGAAGTTCAGTTTCCTCATCACTAAATGAGGCATACTACTACTTTGCTCTAACTTCCTCTTGGGGTTATGAGGAAGAGGCCAATGTAAAGAAAGCTCTCTGGGGGAGGAGGTAGTTTTCCTGAACTTTGCCATGCCTACCACTATTTTTTAGGTGGCAGCCAGTCAAGGTAGTCCCAGGGCAGGGTAGGTAGAGTTTGGCTGATCTCTTTGGTTTCTTTGAGCAGTCTCCCTATCATACCTGTTTAGCATAAAGAAAAGAGAAGGCAGGCAAGTAAGAAGATGGGGATGTTTTTGCTGTTGTTTAGGTCATGTGTTATAATAGAAAAAATGAAAGATGCTGAAAAGTGCTCTCTCCTTACCAAGCAAAGGTATTTTATTTTGCAGTAGCTCACAGTAACTTGTGGTGAGAATTCCAACAGGATTACTTGGGATGAACCGTCCTTCTTTTACTAAGCGTTCACACGTTCGCATTAAAGTCCCTGAGAACTGAGACGGATCAACTCCATAGTCCCTCCAGCCTCCTACACCATCTGCTACTCCTAAAAAAGAAAAAAAAAGATGGAAAGAGATGAATAATTTACATTTATATAGCTCTTTAAAACTTGCCCCTTTTTTGTACGACAACCAAGTGAAGTAGGTATTGCCAAAAATTACTCCTATTCCAGATAGGGAAATTAGAGACCCAAAAGAAGGTGACTGGTTCAAAGATACACAACTAGTAATGTCAGTGTCAGAACTTGAATCTACATCTCTTCTGACTCAAAGTCCAGTCAACTGATTGAAACGATGATTACAAGATTGAAAGGCTACTTTAAAATATGACCAGTAAAACTGAGTGAGATAAAATAAAGATGCATAATCAGTAATACTGTACAACATTCAGATCATAAATAAAATTTTCCTTATATACAGAAGTGTTCCTAACAAGTAAAAGAGCCTGTATGGAATTGTTTTCCCTCTCCAATGATTGGTCAGATGTGGGAAATCTAGTTAGTTAATAAGTATTTATTAATTGCCCTATGTGTCAGATAGCTCTTACCCTTGAGAAATGGGCCAAGTCTAATGAGGGTAACAGGTCAACATAAAGGACAAAGTGAAATCTCCCTAGAGAAATGGTAGACAGAATCACAGTGGAACCTTTAGGTGGACTAGCAGGGACAAGGAAGTGGCTCATAGCCTCCCCCTAGCCCAGCAGGAGACGCCAATCTCAACCTTACTATTCAATGAGAATCAAGGTTTCACCTGTAGGGAACCTGAACATTTCTCTGTTCCCTTATCTCTCTTCTGAACTCCAGGGCCCCATTAACAATGACCTGGCTGGGGTCTCCATGTCTGCCCCCATCAACAAAACCAAACTAGAATTCATTATGTTCCCTATTGAATCACCATGATGCCAGTTTCTCCTCCAAAATGCTGCTTCCTTCACTGCTTCCACCCTGTTTAGGCAGAAGTGACCTCATTCATTCTCTCCTCTCTTTCACACAGCCTCTCCCAAGTTCCCTGGGATGCTGCAACAGCTTCTAAACTTGTCTCCTTGCTTTGGCCTTGGCTCTCTCCAGTCACTCTTCACAGAACTGCTCAAAGAGCCCTCGAAGGGGACAAATCTGACCACACCACTTGTCAAAAACTTTCATGGGCTCTCTGTTTCAAAGGCCTGTCCAAGGATAGCTCCAGCACCTCTTTTTAGCCTCACTTCACTTCCTATCACGTCCCACCACAACTAGACTCATCAATCTCATTTCCTGTGTCCATGTGTTTGGAAAAATTATCCAATTTTTCCTCAATCCCCATTCCCCTTCACCACTCTACAGCCTCTGATATCACTGATCACCCTCATCTCAATGTTCTTCTCTAATTTGGGGGGCATCCACTCTCTGGGTTCTCCTTGTGGAGATACTCATTCAAATCACAACTTTTATCATTTGAAGAGTCTTGCCAGGGTCTGTCCTGGTCCTCTTCACTTCATTGGTTTCCATGGATTCAATTATCATTTCTACACTGATCCTTCTTATTTAGATCTTTTCCAACTGCATATAAGACACCTCAAATTGGAAGTACCACTGACTAAGAGGTCCAATGTGTTCAAAATACAACTTATCTCTCCTCCCAAATTTGTCTTTTCTTTCTTTTCTTTCTCTTTCTTTCTCTTTCTTTCTCTTTCTTTCCTTCCTTCCTTCCTTCCTTCCTTGCTTCTAGGCAATATGGATTAAGGGACTTGCCTAGCATTTCACAGCCATTAAGTGTTAAATGTCTAAGACTGTATTTCAATTCAGTTTCCCCCCCTCCAGAACTGGTGCTCTACCCACTGTGCCACCAAGTTGCCCCCAATTCAGTCTTTCAACCCCCCATCTCAGGGTACCATTGCCCTCCCAGGCTCTCAGGCTTGCCCCTCTAGTGCCATTCTCAACTCCTTACTGTCACCCCCTCCCAACATTGCCAATCTTTCCACCAAGGTTTGTCAGTTTCCTTGGGTCATTTGGATGTCCTCCTCCTGAGGACACCAAAGCCCCCATGTCTGAGGTCTGCTTGCCTTGAGGTTCTCTCCACTACATTCTGTCCTCCTAAATTTAGCTGCAAGTGTGATTTCCTAAAGGGTAGGTCTGACTGAACCATTCCATCCTCCTCTTCTCCCATAAATGCCAGTGGCTCCCTATCACCTCCAGGATCAAATATAAAATCCTCTGTTGGGTATCCAAAGTCCTTTATAACCTGGCCCCACATTTTCAGTCTTCTTACCACCTCCTACCCACCCTATCCCAGATATTCTTCTACCCAATGACACTGGCCTCCTTGTTGTTCCTCCAACAAGATATTCTTTCTCTAGGCTCCAAGCATTTTCTCTGGCCATCCAGCTTATCCCCTCTATGCCTGTAATGCTGTTCCTTCCTCATTTCTATCCCCTGGAAGCCCTAGCTAAAATCCCCCCTCCTACAGGAAGCTTTCCCAATTCTTCATTCTAATGCCTTATTTCCTTTTATCGGGTATCTAGCTTGTTTGTCCGCCTGCTGTCTCCCCTATTGGTTTCTGAGGACCTCAAGTAAAGGAACCATCTTTTGCTTTTCTTTGCATTCCTGACCTTTAGCCCAGGGCCTACATTTTTACTGACAAGCTATCTAATCCCTCTCCAACTCTCAGACCCTTCTTTGCCTTCAAGATGGCCAGTTTCAAGGCCTTCCATAACTCTCTTAAATTACCTCCCCATTATATACGAGAGGATCTGCTAGATTCCTCAGTAGCCCTCTCTCCCCTCACTTCTTTCAAATGGTGTGTGTATGGAACAATCTATATGCTGGACTTTTTTTAAAGTATGTTAGATAATTTTACTGCACTGTTTTTTTTTTCTCCCCTTGTTATAAGAGAGGGGAAGGAGAGAAGGTTGGAAACACAGGGGATGTAAAAAACAAAGATATCAATAGAAATTGATTTAAAAAAAAAATAAGGCCACTGAGGTTGAGGTGAGGGGCAAAGTCCCTCAGAGCAACCAAAACCGAGCAAGAATAATTCTACAACATTCCAGCTTGTGCTAGAGGAATGGGGACCAATCACCTGAAGGGGGCCTTTTCCCTTCTAAACATTTCATTATTAGTAACTGTCCTCTAATAAGCCAAATTTGATTCTTTCCAACTTTTATTCCTTACTCCTCATTCAACAGTTTGGGGATAAGCAGAATACATATCATTTACCTCTCCACTAATGGTAGTGCCCATGTCACACCTACAATGATCCCACCCAATGAAGTATTCTCTTCTGCAGGCTAAAATTTTTGCTAACACACCTAATTTGCAGACTCCCTGCTCTGAAAGTTGGGACATCTGCCCTTCTTCAGTTCTCCTATTGTCCCTCGTCTCCCTAAGATCCCAGATAGTGGGGCCGAGTACACCTGCCCTTTTAATACTTTTGAATGTAGGTCATCTGAGACAGGGGACTTGAAGTTATCTCTGCTGGGAGGGACTCTTAACTGCTTCTTAGCTTGGGTAGTCCTTTATATGGAGTTCTTAAAGTTCAAACACCATTCTTATTAGTAGGTACAAAAAGTGAGGAACATGACTTTTTTGGGGGGCAATCTGCAGTCCTAACCCTTTTTCTTGAATCCTTTTCACCAATGTGACTTTCAAAAATTATTTTATTAGCTCTACAAACCTCAACTAATTCTGAGATTTATCATCTTCATTCTATCCTTCTGGGACTACAGCATACTCTTGTATTCATCCTACTACCTGTACATTTTCTGTACACGTTTTTGAAATTTAAATTGGGAGTTCTCTATGCATCCACATAAGTTTACAATGCTCCCTTTGGATGACAGTTTTCTCTTTTCCCCTGGAATTATTTCTCTTACTGTCTTTTTAGTCTTAAAAGAGTTTCATCCCTTTGGGGATGACTTTCCTTATATAATTTTAGTCCCTGGGATCTGACCTGTCCTTTGTCTGAACCCTTCAAAATTGGTCTCTTTTAAAATCTAGGGTAGGCCTCTCTCTCTCTCTCTCTCTCTCTCTCTCTCTCTCTCTCTCTCTAAATAAATAAATGTTTGTTGAACTGTAATATAACAATCTGGATATTTTGGTGGCACTGCATTAACGTAAGGACATGGTGAACTGCAGTAACTGCCACCCTTTCAAACAGTGATGTCAATTTTGTGAACTCTTGTTGAGGTTTTCCTATTTTTTATAGTGAAGATACTTATTTCCACCATAAGAGACATAATTTGAATGCAGCAATTTGTGGTAAAACAGAGTCCAAGTACAGGCCTTGGGAATGCCATCTGAGTCACTGTTTTCAAATTGTTCAAGGAAAAATTTTCTTCTCAGCCAACTCCCAATCAAAGAGACACAATTAATTTTGCTGTTAAATGCAAATTGGTTTCATCTCCAAATGTCCTTCACATAGAAAACATGTGAAACTGATACAAGCTTTACAATTGACCTTGGTATGAACTATGTAATCTGACAGCAGGTTACAATCCTAACCTGATAAATTTAGCACATCAACATTAATCAGATTTCTCCCAGAATAGTGCACAACCTTTCAGACACCTGTTTGCTTCTCTCTCTCTCTTTCTCTCAACTTCTCTGTATGACAAAAAGGTACCATTAGCTGAATCTCTTTAAGGAAGAGAGGGTCAAAAGACATATAACCTAGATGAGCAAGTGAAAAAAAAATCTTGAAAATCCACATATTTTTTTATTTCCTTGAGAAGGACAAGTTACATAATATAAAGTCTTGTGTTGAGGATTAGAGTGTGGATAAAACTAGATCAACAGAATAAAATATATATTTGAAATATGATGCTGCATTTTAATCAGCCATGAATTTTTCTTTAAGGAAGTTGAAAGTATCCTGTATCAGAAATACAAAGCTTCAGAGCAAACTAGGACAGTTAAATTGAGATTTATTTAGACCAGAATGGGAATGGCATTCAAAAGAGAGAAATGGTTGGGGAGAAAAATGGTTAAACACTCCTGCCTGTAATCAACAGCAAAAGACCTAGGTCTTTTAAAGGGAGTACAAAAAAATTAGTTTTCATAAGTAGGACTTAACTTCTCCCACCCCGCTCTCACCCAAAATATTATCATCTACATAATGTTTACCACAAAGCATGAGTAGGGAGTCAGATACCATCCTACCATACCAACCCCTGAAACTATCTGTTCGGGTACATGAAGACCCCCTACCTTCCTTATGCTCAGAGTCTGGAGGAAAGCTTCTACCACACCGGCTTTAAGATAAGTATGGAAGCTGCCAGCCAGGGAGATGACCGATCCCCAACAGAATGAGGAGAGACCAGGAGTTCCTGGGGGGCAGACCTGGTGCCACTGCTGCTGCTTTGTCTTTTCATCCACAACAGCCAGCACAGTGTCTAGCACACAGCACTTAAAAAAAACTTGTTCACCATGGATGATCTCTCTCAACTTTTCAGAAATATTAGTGTAAATCTACCAAAGTTATTTTTAAAACTTAGGAGTTCCAAATTCTCTTCTTCCTCCCCACTCCCCCCTCCCCCTTCCCACTGAGAAGATAAGCAATGTATCATATATATATGTGTGTGTGGTCCTGCTGAACATTTCTATAAGTTGTGAAAGAAAATATAGGCCAAAAATAAATAATCCCCAAGAAAAAAGAGATTAAAAAAAAAGATGCTCCAGCAGTTTTTATTCTGAAAACTATCAGCTCTCTCTTTCTGGGCATGGATGGCATCCTTCAGAGCTGTCTCAGGTCACTGTATTGCTGAGAAAAACGAAGTCATTCCCAGCTGATCATCCTACAGTATTGTTATTTTGTACACAGTACATTTCACTTTGCATCTGTGTAAGACTTATGTCTTTCCAGGTTTTTAAAATTTTTTTTAAGAGCAGCCTGCTCATCATTTCTAATAACAGAACAGCATTTCATCACAATCACATACCACCATTTAATCAGCCATTTCCCAATTGATGGGCATCCCCTCAATTTCCAATTCTTTGCCAACAGAAAAGAGCTATATATACACCTATAGGTCCTTTTCTTTTTTTGCTTTTTTATCTCTTTTGAGATATGGATCTAATAATGGTATATTACTAGGTCAAAGGGCATACATGTATATAGCCTTTTGGGCATAGTTCTAAATTGCTCTACAGAATGGAGGACAGTTCACAACTCCACCAACAACACATTAATGTCTTATTTTTCCCATATCCCCTCCAAAATATAGCATTTTCCTTTTTCTGTCCTGTTAGTAAATATAATAGGTATGAGCTATATCACAGTGTCATTTTCATTTGCATTTCTCAAATCAATTAAGAGTATTTTTCATATGATTATTAATAGCTTTCATTAACTTCATCTGGAAAACTTGATATATTTTGATCATTTATCATCTGAGGAAATGGCTCTTATTTTTTACCAATTTGATTCAGTTCTCTATATGTTTTGAGAAATGAGGTCTCGGGGCGGCTAGGTGGTGCAGTGGATAAAGCACCGGCCCTGGAGTCAGGAGTACCTGGGTTCAGATCTGGTCTCAGACACTTAATAATTACCTAGCTGTGTGGCCTTGGGAAAGCCACTTAACCCCATTTGCCTTGCAAAAAAAAAAAAAAAAAAAAAAAAAAAAGAGGTCTCTATAAGAGAATACTAATTGTTTCCCCCCATTGTATTTCTCCCCATTTATTCTATATTTTCTCTCATCTTTCATGTTGTCCCTCCTCAGTATTTTTGCTTCCAACTACCCTTCCCCACAATCGACCCTACCTTTTACCACCTTTCTCCCTTTTCTTATGTCCCTCCCCTATTTCCCTGTAGAGTAAAATATTATCCCTTTTGAGTGTGTATGTTATTTCTACACTGAGCCAATTCTGATGAGAAGGTTCAATCATCCCCCTCACTCCCCAACCTCCTTCCCCTTTGCTGTAAAAGCTTTTTCTTGCCTCTCTGTTGGATGATTACTCCATTCTACTTTTCTCTTTCCCTTTCTCCCAGTACATTTCTCTTTCATCCTTAATTTTATTTTTTCTTCATATTCAACTCACACCTCTGCCCTCTCTATATTTACTCCTTTTTAACTAATAATTATCCTAATAATGAAAATTTGTATGAGTTACCAATATTATCTTCCTATGGAGGAATATAAACAGTTTAACTTTATTAAACCCCTAATGATTTTCCTTTCCTGTTTACCTTTTTATGCTTGTCTTATATTTGAAAGTCATATTTTCAATTTCTTTTTCATCAGGAAAGTCCCCTATTTCATTGAATGGCCATCTTTTCCCCTGAAAGAGTATGTTCACTTTGGCTGAGTAGTTAATTCTTGACTGTAATCCAAGCTCTTTTGGAATATCATATTCCAAGCCCTTAATGTGGAAGCTGCTAAGTCTTGTGTTATCCTGACTATGGCTCCACAATACTTGAATTGCTTCTTTCCGGCTGCTTGCAATATTTCCTCCTTGACCTGGGAGCTCTGGAAATTTTTCTATAATATTCCTATAACATTTCAGGATCCCTTTCAGAAGGGGATTGATGGATTCTTTTAATTTCTATTTTATCTTCTGGTTCTAGAATTTAAGTGCAGTTTTCCTTGATAATTTCTTAAAAGATGTATCTAGGCTCTTTTTTTTTTGATCATGGCTTTTAGATAGTTCAGTTATTTTTAAAATTCTCTCTCCTGGAACTATTCTCAAGGTTATTTTTACAATGATATATTTCACATTTTTTATTCTATCACATCTTTATTTCTCATAATATCACTAGTTTCCATTTGCTCAATTCTAATTTTTAAGAAATTATTTCTTCAGTGAGCTTTTATACCTCCTTTTTACATTTGGCCAATTCAGGTTTTTTTTTTAGGTTTTAGGCAAATGGGGTTAAGTGGCTTGTCCAAGGCCACACAGCTAGGTAATTATTAAGTGTCTGAGACCTGATTTAAACCCAGGTACTCCTGACTCCAGGGCCAGTGCTTTATCCACTATGCCACCTAGCCGCCCCACCAATTCAGCTTTTTTAAGGTATTCTTCTCCTCATTGGCTTTTTTTGTACATCTTCTACCATTTGGCCTTTATAAGATGCTATTTTCTTCACTCTTTTAGTGTTTCCTTTTCCAGGCAGTTGACTTGCTTTTCAAGATTTTCTTGCATCACTCTTTTCTCTTCCCAATTTTTCTGCTACCTCTTTTACTCGATTTTCAAAATTCTTTTTGAGCTTTTTCATGATCTGAAATAAATTCATAGTTTTGTTAGAGGCTTTTGAAAGTAAGAGCACTGACTTTGTTATCTTCTGAGTCCATGTTTTGATCTTCCTTGTCACCATAATAACTTTCCAAGGTCAGAATTTTTTTCTGTTTGCTCCTTTTCCAATCTATTACTTGATTTTTAATTCTGTTTAAAGTAGGACTCTCCTTTTAGGGTGGAAGGCTCCCTGTTTCAAGCTTCAAGGGTTTTATGCAGCCATTTTCAGAAATACCTCTTGGGACCACTTAGTTTTCTATTCTTCAAAGTATATGATCCAAGGAGAGGTGTGTCTGCTTTCCTGGCCTGTGAGTGACTTAAAAGCACTCTTTTCTACTCCTCTAGGGTCATGTGTGCTGCTGTGCTAGGGTTCCTCCTGGTCCTGGGACTGCCCTTCAGGATTGTGACCTAGATCTAAGTATGGGTAAAGCCAGAGCTAGCAAAGAGACCCTTTAATCTACTTCTGATAGGTGGTCAACCTCCTTCCCATCTGTGGGCTTCGAGCAGGACTGCCCCTGGTTTGCTGGAACTGGGGTTGAGGTAGGAGGGAACTTAGGTTCAGCAGACCTTTCCTGCTGATCTTCCACATCATCTTTTGTTTGCAGCCGAAGGGTCTGCTGCTGGTGTGCAGGGCCTGGGCTCCTCCAGCCTGCTCCCCCTCTCTTACCCTGGGCCAACAGACCTTTTCTGCCAACCTTCTAAGTTGTCTTGGGCTAAAAAATTGTTCCATTGTCTTTTTGGGGGGAGAGGGTTCTGCTATTCTAGAATTTGCTTAAAGTCATTATTTAAAGGTATTTGTAAGGGTTTGGGGGAGAGCTCGAGGATTTCCTGCCTTTACTCTCCCATCTTGTCTCCACCTCCTGATTTTACTTTTAAAGTTTTTTTCTGATCATGTACACAAGAAACCAATATGGGAGTTTCTTATAACACTTCAGGTTGGCATTTTAAAGCCTTTCAAAAGAAATATAGTTCTGGTCTACCATTTTAGAGTTAGGACCCCCCCCCCCCCAATTATCAACTGTTTTATGTTCTGTCTTTGTACTCTCAAGGCCAAGCACTTTTCTTTAGGCAAAGAGGATGCTTAATTCTTATTGGAACGAAACAGACTAGATGGTAGACTCTGAAAAGGGCAACATCCAGCTGCTTGCTTCATTATTCCTATCACTATGATAATATCATTTGTGGAATAAGCTGTATTGGGGGGGGGTGCTCCACAACCCAGAAACCCCCTGCCAGTCCTAGCTCCAGTGGTCTCACAGCTCAAGAACTCTCCAAATGGGAAGAGACACTCTGCCGGGTAACAGACAACAGGGGACTTTGGGTTCAAAGCTTCAGCAATACCAGTCCAGGGTAAACATTAAAATCTGCACCTAAAGTCATTTAGATAACAAGTACACACATGGTGATGAAACCTGGAAAACCAAGGTGGGCTTCCATTCTGAGCTTGGATAGCTTTTTTGCTTTGTTTTTTTTTTTTTACCAAAAATTTAGTGACAATAAAAAAATAAACCAATACTTGTTTTATTCTTCTAAATGTCTCTTTTTTGCATATTAAAATAAGATCATAGCTTTGATTAAAAGTAATAACCTCAAGCAGGCCAAGCTGCCATAAGTTTGCTAACACCACAGTCCTAGGAAGGACTGTCTATAAAAGAAAATGAAAATTTTCTGCCAAATCACTAATGGGTGAAGTCCGTCTTGTTTGGATTCATGCATCAAATTACATTCACAAATATGAAATCCTTAACATGAAGCATCTTTCTCCTTTCACAATGATCTTTTTAAAATTTTTATTTTCAATTCCAAAATCTCTCCCTCCATCTTGGCCTATGCCCCACTAAAACAATATCCATTACATATATGTAAAGTCAAACAAAACATTATTTTCTCATTAGCCATTTGGGGGAAAAAGGCACGAAAAATAAAGTGGAAAAAAAAAGGCTTCATTTCTCTCTCTGGAGGTAAGACAGAATTTTTTTATCATAGGTCCTTTGTAATTTTCATGGATTATTATTATATTGATCAGAGAAGCTATGTTTTTCATAATTAATTGTCATTACAATATTGCTGTACCATGTTCTGATACTGTTCACTTCACTTTGCATCAGTTTACCTAAGTTTTTCTGAAACCATCCCCCTTGTCATTTTTAATAGTATCAATAGTATTCTAACACAATCACAGACCACAACTTTTTCAGTCATTTCCCAACTGATGGGTTTGATAGACATCCCCTTATATTTCAATTCTTTGCCTCAACAAAATGAGCTGCTATAAATATTTTTATGCACAAAGGTCCTTTTCTTTGATCTATTTGGGATACAGATCTGGTAATGATATTTCTGGGTCAAAGGATGTACAGTTTCACAGCCCTTTGGGGGTGGGATATAGTTCTAAATTGTTCTCCAGATTGGTTAAACCAGTTCATTGCTCCAATAACTTAGTATCCCTATTTTCCCACGTCCCCTCCAGCATTTTATTATTTCCCTTTTCTATCAAGTTAGCCAAGCTGATAGGTATGGAGTAGTATGCCAGGGTTCTTTTAATTTGCACTTCTCTTATCAACAGAAGTCAGAGCATTTTTTTATATGATTATTGATAATTTTGATTTCTTCTTCTGAAAACTACCTGTCCACATCCCTCAGTCAAATAGATAATGGTTCTTATTTTTTAAATTTTGTTTCAGTTATCTACATACTTGAGAAATGAGAATTTTATCAGAGAAACTTACTGAAAAAATTTCCCCCCCAGTTTTTTGCTCTCTTTCTAATTTTTGCTGTTCACATTTATTTCTGATCCAGACTTTAATATCATAATAAGACATTGTTTAGACAATACCTTTGATACTACTTTGGGTACATACAGCACTGCCAACCTAAAAGTTGTTTAAGGTAAAAATAAATTCTCTCCAGGAATAGTACATAACTTCTCATGCTCAAATTTTCCATAAACACATGTCAGTTTAAGGAAATGGAGCCCAATAATCTTAAGGCTCTGTTAAAAACTTCCCTTCACATATATTAGCTGAAAGTTGTTCATTAAGACCACCAAATTATTATCATTATTACACTGAAACAATAATTTCATAATTGAAATAACAGTAACACTGATATAAGGAAAGATACGAACATTTCATTTTTATTTATAATATTATTTCAATTGGGTTATTAGTTTTATGAGATCAGAGTACTTGGTAGAGGTGACTGGGACTTGCCAGCTATATTCTGAAACCCTTCTATAATCTCTTTCACAACACTGCACTGTGGGTGCAATGTTTATGGAAAATAGGGCAACTCAAATAGATAAGTTCAGGGGACCCCTTAACAATCCTTAATATAGCTTACAGTACAGTTCAAAAAAGAATAGAATTTCTCCTAACAACTAAATCTAAACCAAGGATATAAAAGGGAAGGCTTTGCTTCTGACAAATTCCATGAAAATTTATACTCCTAATTCTAGAGTCAGACTTAAAAAAAACCTCAATAACAAAACTACTTCTCCAGCAATAGATAATGAAATCCTAATTTTTAAAAAATTTCTAGGTAAAATGTATTATAATTACTTCTAGAGTAAAAAAGGTTTAAGAAGTTGAAATTAATCCAAGATAAAATTTAATTACATGTTAAAATGAGGCCTTCCAATTGCACATACAAGCCCATCTACATAACTTCTGAAAACTAAAGGGGTTATCTTAAACTTCAGCTAAATAAGACTTATGAACAAGCAATAGCTTCAACTCCCCATATCCTACTACCCTCAGGTGCCTGAGGAAGGACAACACAAAGTTACTGATTTTTAAAATCCAACTCATCTTCATATTGACATGAGAAGCAAATAAAGCAAATTTTCAAAGCAAAAATAACTTCTGCTGAGCAAAGAACTATGAGAATTTTAATATTTTCTGGTTTTTAAATACACTTAAAATAAAACCTCAGAGTTTCAGTCATCATTACTCAAATGGTAGATGTTTATCATTTTACCATCTTCAATGACCTTAAAGCATTATACAGAGAGGGAATGTTCCCATCATGGGTTTTAGCATAAAAACACAATTTTAGAGGAAAATCTGGGGTAAATCAGAACCATTGGAAAATTAATGCTTTGGCTAGTTCATAATACTAAAAAGTACCAAGAGACTCCAAAGAGGAAGGATTTTACATATTGGACTGAATTGAGATAGCAAAAGGCAATACCCTCAGATCCCTGAGATTTCCTTCAAAGCCTTTTTAGGTCAGTTATTTGTCTACTGGAGATCATACTATAAGGCAGCAGAGTCACAGAATAAGTGAGATCAATTGCTCTAAGTAATAAAAGATACTAATATTCCTTCAGGTACAGATAAGATTAAAATGAGAGAAAGGAGGGGAAAAAAAGAGGAAGTGTCAAATCTACAAGGAATTACACAAAAGAGAATAAAAGATAAGATAAAAGTGGTGCTCTGGCTAATAGTCCTGTGAAATACATAGATTATGATCTTATTGCTTTAAAAAGCAAGTCTAGGAGTTATTCCCTTGGCAAAAGCGTTCTCCAGAGACAGCCTCCAGGTAACCTCCTCTGAGCACTAGTCACAAGCGAGCCATCACAAGCCATTTCTAATCCCTCCAAGACCGCATCGACGTCAGGAAAGCAGGGAAATCTCTAAGCAGGGCCCAGCTCAAGAGCCAAAGCAGTCAGCTTGGGAGGCTTTAAAGAAAGGCTGCACCAAGAAAAGGACTTGCCTTTGTGTCCCCAGCACCTCACAGTGCCTCTCCCATGGAGGCCCTTGATGAAGGATTGCTGGGTTGAATGGACTCTGTAGAGGAGAGGTCCAAGCCACTTAGGAGATTTTCTGGCTGAAGCCAACAGGCAAATTGCAATTCTACTAAAGAAATCATTTGTCTGTCAAAAGCAAAAGAAAGGAAGAAATGAAAGATGCTAAACAAAGAGATAAATTCATTCAGTCAAAATCAGTTACTCCTTCCAAGTTACCTGCTTTGAATATACTCTATTAATTATGATCCTTAAAAAATAGGAAAAACTGGTATATAGGTAGGACTTTCCTATTAATTAAAAAGGAACATTCCCAGACTATGGGCAAATTTATCAGATTTTATGGATAGAGTGCTAGCCTTAGAGTCAGGAAGTCCAGAATTCAAATCAGACTTGTATGGATAACTTTACTGTGCCTCATTTTCCTCATATGTAAAATGGGGATATTTATCTCAACTACCCCAGAGTTTCTATAAGGACCAAATATGATAACATATGTACAACACTCTGCAGACTTGAAAGAGCTCTATAAATGCCAGCTTTCATCAATCTTCCCTTGGTTCATACTCCTGCTACTTTGACAGACATCGAGTTCAGGCTCTTCCTTGGACATCCAGTGGTAATGTCTACCTTTCAGTGCTCCAGGCTGATGTGAAGGGACTGCTTTACATTGAGGAAGTTACAGACAATGACCAATTTTGGAGGGGAACATTTTTTGTTTTTTTTTCCCAGAAGTTGTTTATAAATAAATAGATAATTATATCTACTGAGAAATAAGTATTCTAATATCTATACCCAAAAGAAATCCCAATTTAAGTGTTAAATATGAGTTTGAATTATTTCTAAAAATAATGAAAATGTACTGAATTAAGGAATTTTAAATATTTACACATGGAGAGACTCTGACTACGTAAGAAGAATGTGAAACAAAAAACAATATTAAAAGCACTATTTTGTAATTAGCTCAAAGAACAAAGACACAACAAATTAATTTTATTACTTAACAGGTCAAAGGAGGAAACCAAGATTGGTTAGGGAGCTTGACCAGGTGACTTGTCCAAAGTTGTATAGCTGGCCCCTGAGAAGCAGAACTTAGAATCTGAAACCAGGTCTTCAGAATCTGCATTTAGTGAGTGTTCTTTCAATCAAACTACCAATTTAATAGTTCAACTACAAACTATTCTCAACAATGTTACTTTTGTTTCCCAGCCAATTTGATGGTTTTAATAATTACATGATCAACACACTAAGGGGCAGCTAGGTGGCGAAGTGGATAAAGCACTGACTATGGAGTCAGGAGGATTTGGGTTCAAATTTGACCTTAGACACATTACTTAGCTGTGTGACCTTGGGAAAGACACTTAACCCCATTGCCTTAATAAATAAATTTAAAAAAAAACTAAAAGGTTTTTTTTTAAAAAATCCCCTTAAAAAGTCATTTCTGAAAGACAAGCATCTATTAAATATAATGACTCTTATAAGACCTTCCTAGACTTTTTTTTTCAAATGTTATTATATTATTATAGCTAGGTGATGCAGTAGATACAGTGCTAGGCCTGAAGTTAGAAAGAGTTATGTTCAAAATCAACATTAGAAACTTACTATATGATCCTGGACAAGTCACTTATCTCTGGTTTGCTTCTGTTTCTTCACCTGAAAATGGGATACTATTAATATCTACCTCCAAGGGTATTTGCAAGGATCATATGAGATGATATTTGTGAAGTGGTTGTTAACACAAGGTCTGATACAGTAGGTATTATATAAATTCTAGCTATCAGCAGCAGCATCATTATTATTTTAAGCCTTAAGAAAATGGTTCAAGTTTATCTACTTGACTACTTTCCCTTAATGGGGGTAAGTAAAGCTATGGAGAAGTAGAGAAGAGACACCCTGACTCCCTCCACCACCCTTTTTTCCTATTTCCTGATTTAAATGGGATATCTTTCAGTATGTGACACTACTAAAAAGTCAAGTCAACCACCCTTCAATCCTGATACCCATACCTGGACTAAAAATGAAGGCAGATATAAATCAGTATCAGTTGAATTTAATGAATTTAAAAGGTCACAAAATTAAATTAAGTCTGTGGGTAGAGATAGCAAAGCTGGCGGCACACACCTTCATTATCAAAGTCCACTGGTATTTAGCTAGCAGATAGTAAAAGGGGACAGATTGTGAGAAGTTCAAAGGGCCTGCCCAACCCAGCAGAGTTCCTCCATTGTCATGTTTAAACTTCCTCATTTCTCAGAAGCAGAGAGTCCTCATTCCTGACTAAGGGCAAAGAGGACTCAACATAGATTTTCTTTGTTTCATTCAATATTGCTAACCCTTTTACATTTGTCTTAAATCGGAGCCACAGAACAATTCTGAGATGTCAAATATTAGATTCGGGCTGAAGCCACAATCAGAAGCAAGAGAACTATCTTTTCTTGCCCCGCCCCCCCCCCCCAAAACCTGATTTCTGAGAAGGCAGTTGTCCTCAAATTGTGAGGTCAGCTGGTTTTTCTTAGGAGTGAGCACCTCAGTAAGCCAGGGTTGGTAGTCTTGGTACCTGGGCTAAGGATGCATGTAAACAGGGGTGGCTAGGTGACACAGTGGATAAAGCACCGGCCCTTGGAGTCATGAGTACCTGGGTTCAAATCCGACCTCAGACACTTCATAATTACCTAGCTGTGTGGCCTTGGGCAAGCCACTTAACCCCATTTGCCTTGCAAAAACCTTAAAAAAAAAGGATGCATGTAAAGTCTGGAGCTTTCTCAGCTGCTGGGCAGGGATAGCACAGCTGGCATCTAGCCCCGCATTCATCAGGTGCAGACTTAGCCACATCAAGAGAAATTAAAAAGATAATCCTGCAGAAGGGAGAGAAGACCTTAGAATCCCAGCTACATGGGGCTGGGCTGACCCCAACAGCTTCGCTTCTACTTACACTTGGGC
This sequence comes from Macrotis lagotis, assembly GCF_037893015.1. Lineage (NCBI taxonomy): Eukaryota > Metazoa > Chordata > Mammalia > Peramelemorphia > Peramelidae > Macrotis > Macrotis lagotis. The sequence continues at coordinate 671,210,230 of NC_133666.1, forward strand.
CCCGGCAATCCTTCAGGGCAACAGCAGGTAAGTCCACCTCCCCCATGCAGGCCCTTTTTCTCCTTATCTAATTAATTAGTATCTTTGACTATGTAAAAAACCAAAATTATATTTATTGAATTTAAACTATTTCATCAATTGATTAGTCTCACTTTTGGTAATCCCAGCCTAGGATTTCTGAGATCAATTTTCCATTCAAACATCATGAAGCACCTTCTTCTAGAAGGTATCCAGTTCTAAGTGGAATCCACATACACATCACAAAGACTACTGCTGTTGGCCTAATTTTTCATGCTACTTTTCAGAAAACTAGTATCAAACCACCAGATTAATTTCAAAACACACATCCCCTTTTTGGAAAATATGTAAAATAATTAGTTTCAAAAAGACATCATGTAAAGCTTTCCTACAATATTGGGCATGGATAAAATGAAATGACCTTCATTCACGTTTAGCTTGAACTTGACACAGTTTATTTGTTATATGGCTTCAAATGTTCTGGCCTACTACTATTGCTTCTTGACAAAGTGGAGCAAACTCCATGTGGACATTTTTGCAACTATACAGGGTAAGATTTGCTGATGTTTCATAAAGTTGGGCTGAAGTTCAGGTAATATAAAAGCCAGTTAAGATCTGTGGTTACCTTCTGCTATAATCCAATTATATATGGATACCTTTATAATCCTATTATGATTCTAATCATTATATAAAGTTCTGTTATTCACTTTATAGAAAAATTCACCTCGGCTCTGTAAATAGTCACTGTCCTGGGACCTTTGTACTAGCTTACAGATTAACTAAGAAAGAGGCTGGAAATCAGGGAAAGCTAAGATCTCTGAGGAAGGAAAGATACTTTGAATCTCCTAAGATTATAATGCAATTATAGATATTCATATGTGTATATATATACATACATACACATGTGATTTTATGTATATATATATGTCAATGGGAAGAAAAATGTTCACTGTAAAAATTCAAATTAAACAAAACTAAACTATATTCTTTATGAAGAAAAAAATTTAAAAAATTCTTTGTAAAAAATCAAGTTCTTAAAGCCAGTGGTAAAAGTAGTCATAGCACAGTAAGAGTATTCGGAAAAATTCATTCCACAATGACTAGTCAATTAAGATGCTTTCTAAGCCTTGATATTTCTATTAGCCAGAGAATGCTATTCTCTACTGGGTTCACAGATTTGACGCTTCCTTGATCATTCTGGTTTCTAGTGCTTATTTTTTTTCTCTTAATCTAATCTAATGAAATGAGGAACTAACATTCCAAACTTAGTACTTTTAAGGTGTGATTGAAAAAAAAAACCCAACCACTTAGGAAGGAGATTATGCAACATGAGTTATGATAAAAAGTAATGTGACTGATTTATGATACCAAAACATAAGCATTCTGAGGAGTATTAGCTTATTATATTAAAAATATATATACTTATTTCATGAGGGCTCCCAAATTCTCAAAACATTTTAGTAACCCTTCCTGTTGTAACAAATAGGAGATGCTGTGCCCAATCCCTGATTCCCTTCCCTCTCTCTGCCCCATCAGTCATGTCTACCACCCAATACAGAGGAGAGCTGGCGATAACTCTGCCACTCCCCCTTGGCTTTGTCTCTCGTTTGTAGATGGCAGCACTTTTCTAAGGTGTTGAAGCTAAGTCCCCCTCCTACTTAGGAAATATCTGATCCCCTGCTGGTTTTCCTAATTACTCAAAACCCTAAGTACAGTTAGAAGAGTATTAGTAAATTAACAAAAAATAAAGTAGATGGTAATGAGAGTCAGCATCAATTCTCATTCACCCAGCCTCTAGTCTGCTGACTACAGGTAAGGCATCACAGAATACAGGGCATCTGAATGGTCTGGGAATCCTATCCTTCAGCTTGACGCTGGAAACCACCTCACTGAGGCCTCTGAGATTGAAGAGGCTCTCCTGACTGGCACCAGGACACAGTGAGGACTGCTTCTGAGTATGAGTTGAACTGGCTGTTCAGTGAGATCCCATCCAACTCTCAAATTCTGTGATTCATATCTAGATATTCCTCATGCTCCCAAAGTTGGATGCTCCCTGTTAAAATCTAAATACATTTAAGGGGTTAAAGGGGCCCAGGGAGCCTTTCCTCAGCACCTTCAAAAATCAGTTATCCTCATTATTGATTGGAGAAATGCAAATTAAAACAACTCTGAGGTACCACCTGACACCTATCAGGTTGGCCAATATGACAAAAAAGGAAAATATTGGAGGGGATATGGGAAAACCAGAACACTAATGCATTGTTGGGGAAGTTGAGAATTGGACAACCATTCTGGAGAGCAATTTGGAATTACGTCCAAACGGTAAGAAAACTGTGTCTACCCTTTGATCCAACAATGTCACTACAAGGTCTCTATCTCAAAAAGACTGTAACAAAGGGAAAATGTCAAAAATAGTTATAGCAGTTATTTTGGTAATGGCCAAGAATCGGAAAATGAGGGGATGCCCATCAACTGGGGAATGGATAAACAAATTGTGGTGTATGAATGAGATGGAGTATTACTGTTCTGGAAGAAATCATGAACAGGTGAACTTCAGAAAAGTCTGAACTGATGCTGAGTGAAGTGAGCAGAACCATTAGATAATTGTACACATTAATAGCAACATTGTGTGACAATCAACTAGGACAGCCCTTCTTGGTGATATAGTGATCAAAGACAATCCCAAAAGACTTGTTATGGAAAATGCTATCCATATCCAGAGAAAGAACTATGGAGTATGAATGCAGAACAAAGCAGATTATAGTCACTTTTTAAAATTTATTTTGTGCTCTATGCTTTTTGCCCCCTCCTGGTTTTTCCTCATTTTGTTTTGATTTTTCTTGTATAATATGACTGATATGAAAATATGTTTAACATCATTATACATACCTATACATATATAACCTATATCAGATTACTTACTGTTGGGGGGAGGGAAAGGAAAAAATGAAGAAAAATCTGACCAAAAATTGAAATGTTGAAAATTCTTTGCATGTTGCTAGAATAAAAAATTTATTTTTTTTTAAATTCGGTTATCCCCTTGTCTGAACATTCCTTCCCTCTTGCAAATGAAGGGCTCTAGAAAGAATGACCACAAGATCTCCAGTACTCTACAACATCCTCAACCACAAACTTTTGCCATAAATGTCAGTATGATTCTCAGAAACAGGTATAAGTGAGCAAAGGCTGATCAGGTGGGTGGTCAGCCAGATAGTACCATTTTAGAATTTTCTTTAAGGAGGAGATGTCCATAAAAGGAATAAGACTGACCTGGTATAAAATAAATTGGATCTAAAGACAAGTCTTTTGACAACAATCTATTCTATGTTTATTAAATATCCTGTACCAATGTTATAGGAGACATAAGGAGGAATAAGACAAGGTCTCTGTTCCTTGGAGCCTCTAATGAGAAGTAAGATTGGATGGGGATACCCAGGATAAGATACAAAGAATAACTACAATATACTATCAATCAATACTTATGAAGTGCCATTAGAAGTTAGGCATTGTGTATACTGTGGGATACAAAAAAATTCCTGTCTTCAAAGAACTTACAATCTAATATAGGGAAAAATAGGTAAATCAATGTATACAAACCAAGTTACATACAGGATAAAGAAGAAATAATTAAATCAGGGAAAGCACTAGAATCAAGGTTAGGGAGGGCTTCCTGTGCAAGGGGAGATTTTAGTTTGGATTTGAAGGAAACCAGAAAGGCCATTTGACTGAGGTCAGTTGACAGAGCTGAGAAATGGAGAGTCTTGTTTGTAGGACAGGCAGGAAGCCAGTGTCACTGGATCAAAAAGGACGCATGAGGGAGTAAGGTCCAAGAAACCTGGAAGGGGAGGAGGAGGTTAGGTTAGAGAGGTCTTTGAATGCTTTGTATTTTATTCCTGGAGGTAATAGGGAGCCAATTTTCTACCTATTCACCAGACCATTCCATAAGTGTTAGCTCAATCCACCTCAGCTTGGGGTGGATGGGACAATGGTAACTAACAACAAAGAGAAGGTAGAGCTTTTTCATTTTGCTTCTCTGCCAAGGAAAATTATCTTTGGCTTGAAAAGGTCAGGACTAAAATGGCCAAGGGGGGAACACCAAGAGAAGTAAGATGTTAAGAAAGGCCCTAGAAGCTCTTGATTCAGTTCAACTGGTTTGCAAGAATTTCAGCCTGGGGTAACTGAGTGGTTGAGCCATTGTCAAGGACATCTGAAAGACTGGAGAGAAAAAGGGAGGAGCTGTAGAAGTACAGGACAAAATGACAAATGTCTTGATTTTCCAGATAAGGGAAAAGAACAGAGCCTGCAAATAAATGATGTACCAATGAGCTTGACTGATTCCTGCAGAAATTCTGGAAAAGGTGATAAAGAATATAAAGTGAACATCTAGAAAAGCAAAGGGAGATCACATAAAGGCAGCACCAAGAGAAGCTTCTGAAAGACTAATCTTATTTCCTTTTTAGACAGAGCTACTAAACTAGGAGGATCAGGGCTGCTATAGACAGTTGACCTAGATTTTAGTCAAGTATTTGACTAAGACTATTCTTATGAAAAAGATGGGGCCATATAGGCTGAATGAAGATAGAGTTAAACCAATTCAGAATGGTCAAACTCAAAAGATTCCTCACTAATTTCAAGGTTTACTTAGAAAGTCTCCAGTGGAGGGCCCCAGGGATCTAAGACCTCATGGTGTTTAATATTTTTATTAATGACTTGGTTAGAGTTCTAGTCATCAAATCTGAAGATGTCACATAACTAAGAGTCAGGATCCCAAAAGCTCTTGACAGGCTAGAGCTGAACTGAAAAAGAGGACAGTCACTAGAAAAGGCTGCATGTAAAAGTCTTATACTTGGGTTAAAACAACTGAGCATAATTAGACAATAGCTCGTTTGAAAAAGATCTGAGAGTTTGGAGTTTCAGGGGATGCAAGTTCCCTAGGTGGTATTATGGTACAGTTACACCTGGAAAGTACCTTATAAGCCAGCTAGTTTGACTTCCAAATTTGATAAAGGAGGAAATTGAGGCTCAGTGAGTCAGAAAGAGCACATCCCAGAGGCAAAAATAACTCCTAAGTGACAAGGCCGGATATGAACTTCAGGGCTCTGGTCACAAACCCTAACTCCCCCTGGCCTCGCCTCCTGGATATTACCTTCCATTCTATTTGGTTTGACTAAACCTCGGTTCTCCTTCCCTTATAAAACTTGATCTAGACTTTGAGGTCATTCACCATCCCAAGGTCAACTTAAATGAGATGGTGAAGTTACCTGTCTCTAGCCAAAGAATGCTCAAAAGTCGATACAATAACTCTGTACATTTTAAAAGCTGATGTTTCTAGTGAATCCAACCAAGTTTAAATGATACAATTTAGAGTATTATAAAAATTGCTGTTGAAGTCATTATTTCAAGATAAGATGTTACAGAGTATATTGTGCTTGGCCCTTTTGAAAGAAAAAATTTGTAATTTAATGTTCTGATGCTATGGGCTGAGGGATTTCTGTTGCATTTTAGTTATGAGTCATATAGTGGAGAGCAGACTCTTAAAAAATAGAGAAAAGGCACAGGCAGGCACTAGACCAAAAGGATTTCAAATTCATACATATATTTTTTTTAACTTGGCAGAATTATAGAAATGAAATTTACCCTGCGGTGTGGGTGTAGGTTATGGGCAAGCCAAAAAAATGGTAAATAATTCTCATATTATGATGTCCTTAAGAAACTCTTGACTGGAGTATAAAAGAAGCCAAGATTAGTTATAGGAAGTAGGACAAAAGGGACAAAGTCCTGTTAGTACTGGTTAAGTTCTGTTTGAACCAAGAGTCAGTGTGGCTTATGCCAATTTTCCAGGAGCAGGGAGTGGTTCTTCTATCTCATCCCTCCCACCTCCAAAACAGTGCCTGGCTTTTCCCAAAAGAAATTCAGGGAGGACTCCCAGCAGAAGAATGTCAAACCCCAAGTTCTCTGGCACACTTTAGTCACTGCATGACTAACAGGCCCAATCACTTCTGAACAGAAGAAACAAAACAGTTATCTCTTCTCACAAAAGAAAAGAAACACTTTCCCTACCAACAGCTTTTGCTGCAGAGTTCAGAAGTCCTGGATGCCCACCACGAACTACCTATGGGCTATCATCTAAGCAAGAAACACTTTCATCCTCAAGAACATCTCTTTTCTGGAAATGGAAGACTGAGGGGTCTCCCTGTGCAAAGGAGCTTTGAACCTGCAGCAGTTCCAGTGCAAGCCTAGAGGAGGAACCCACCTCTTCACAGCCTCCAGCGCATCCCTTCAGTCCATCAAGGGGCTGGGATGCTTGAACAGGAGCACTCCCTAGGAAACTGGCTTTGGGATGAGATTTCTTTCCAAAGATTCAGTTCTCCAGACAAACTGGCTGACCCTTGAATCTCTGCCCTTCCCTTCCTCCTTTGTCTCTGCCCTTGCCCCACCACTGTTCATTGTGCCCCACCAGACTCACTCTTCCTCTCCTCAAACTGAAGGTCAATTCAAATGTCAACCTAGACCTAAACATGCCTCAGTCCCCTGATATAATATATAATCACTGATCTCTCTGTTCCACATCCCCAAAGCTTTGGTCAGGCAGTAATGCATTATTTTTCTGATCAAAATTCTACCCATTTCAGAATACAGCTAATCCAACAACCTCAGGAAGTCTTCCCCTCCCAGACTTCCATCTATTCGGTCCAGATCTCCCACGGACCCACTCATCAGTACCCCTAGCACTTGGCACACTGCTTACCAGATGCAGCTAGATGATGAAGTGGACACTGCACTAGATCTGGCCTCAGGAAGGTCTGAGGTCCAGTCCAGCCTCACTGACTGTGCTAACCTGGGCAGGTCACCCACCCTCGATGTGATTCAGCTTCCTCACTAGTAAAATAGGGATGATAATTACAGCACCTACCTCTCAGGACCCCTGTGAGGAACAAGTAAGATGTCAGTAAAACACTGACCCCCTGCCTGTGCTCCCTGATTGAGGAGGCTCCCCTTCCCTTCCCTTCCTTTTGTTGCTCTCTGCAGACAGCTAGTGGTAATCCGGCGGAGGGGAGTCCGAATCCAGCCTCGGACACCAGGCACTGGCTGTGTGACCTTGGCCAAGTCACTTTACCCCACTGCCTCCAGTAGTCCCGCCGTAGCATCACCTGCCGCGGGCATGGTCTTTTCACCTGTGATACCCGGGAAGAGTCGGGGGCTCCGGAGCCAGAGGTCCGGCCCCTCCTCGAGGGCAGAGCCCCCCCCCCCGGCTCTCGGCGCCCCGCACCGAGGGGCCCCCCGGATCGGCGGCCTGCTCCCCGCGCGGCCCGGGCCCCGCGGCCTCCCCCCCGCCGCGGGGCGCCGCCGGGGCCCGAGGTCAAAGTCACGGCGCCCTTCCCTCGGGCAGCCCCGGCCCGGCCCGCCACAGGTGCGGCCGCACTCACCCAGCACGTCGGCCGAGCGGTGGCGGGCCACGAAGCACGCGTCGTCCCCGTAGCAGACGCCCTTCTTGAGCAGGCCCTTGCGGAAGTCCTTGCCGAAGCCGCAGCCGGCCGTCACCAGCCCGTAGTCGCCGCCGGCCCCGCCGCCGCCGCCCGCCCGCGGGTCGGTCTGCGAGAGGCCGCCCAGCACGGCCCGGGCCACCAGGCGGCCGTACGACAGCACCGAGAACATCGCGGCGGCGGCCGCGGCCACGGCCGCCCCGAGGCGGGGGCCCCGCGGGGGAGGCCCCGCGCCGGCCGCGCGCTGGGGCTGCTGCCGCCGCCGCCGCCGCCCCGGGGGCTGCTCCTGCCGCGGCGGCCGCTGCTCCTCGGCCGGGGCCGCCGCCGCCGCCGCCGCCGCCGCCGGGGCGCCCGCCCGCTCCTCCTCCGGGGAGGGCCGAGTCCCAGCCGAGCGCGCCCGCGGAGCCAGAGCCGGAGCCGCAGCCGGCGTCGGAGCCGGAGCCGGAGCGGGGTCAGGGCCCGGGCCGCCGCCGCCTCTGCGCGACCTCAGCTCCGGCGGCCCCCGCCGCGGCCGCCGCCATCTTCCGCTCCGCTCGGCGTGTTCCGGGGCCAGCCGGCGGCGCCGCCTCCACCCCGGCCGCGGCCCCGGCCCCGCCCCCCGCCGCCGCCAACCGCTAACGGCGCGGCCTCGCCCCCGCCCCCCGGGCGCCGCCCCCCCGGCTACGGGCCGCAGCCGGCCCCGCCCCCGCCCCGCCCCCGGAGCAGGCCCCGCCCCGCCCCGCCCCGCGGAGCAGGCCCCACCCCCGAGCCAGCCAGCCGCCTCCCTTCCCGAGTCCAGGGCCTGCTAAGCCCCGCCTCCCCGCTCCCCTGACCCCGGCTCCTCTTTGCTCCACCCCCTCCTCCCGGTCCCCACCCCCCCCACCAAGAAGCCCCGCCCCCGTTGTCTCTCCTCTTTGCTTCCTCCCCCCCCCTTCGGGGACCCACCTCTCCCTCTCCGGTGTCAAAAGCCTAGGCCACGCCCCCTCCCCGCAGCTTCCACCAATGACAAGCCACTCATCCGCTCCTCCCAGGTTCTGCCGCGGCGCAGGCCCCGCCCCTTTCCCCTCTTCCCGGGGTCACACCCCGCCCCCATGCGCGCGGGGCTGGATTCCGCCGAGTGCCCCGGTCCAGCCGGCGTCCAGGACCGGAGCCGGCTCCCGGCCAGGAAGCTAGCCGGGCGCGCTGCCCTCTGGGACTCGTAGTCCTCCGTGGCCGTCCCCTCCCCCTCCCGGCTGCGGCCGCGGCCCAGGCTCTGGGGCGCGCGGGGCTCCGCGGACCCCCGCGAGGCGCGGTGACGCGGCCCCGGGTCCCCCCGACGGCCTCAGTCCGCTCAGCCCCGCGTGGGTCCGTTGTCCCCGGGCCGGGCCGCCCTCGTGCCGCCCCCGTGCCCTCCGCCGACGCCCGGCCCGCCGCGCCAACCCCAGGCGCTTACGAGGGCTCCCCCGGGCCGGCAGGTGCCACGCTCCTTGTCCCAGAGCCCCAGGCCGCGACAGCCGGCCCGAAGGGCCCGCCGCAGGAGGGCCAGGCCGAGCCCGGGGGCCCAGGGAGCGGCTCGGAGCCCGGCACCCGCCCCTGGGCCTCGGGCTTCGGGCCTGGAGATGCCGCCCCCGTTGTGGCCCTGGGCCTGGATCCGGCTCCCGCGCCCCGGGACGCTTGCGGGGGGCCGGGGACATGACGCATCGCACACCCCCGAGGCCCCAAGCGCCAGTCAGCATCAGCAGCCCCCCAACCGGCCGCCCCCCGAACCGCCTGCCGCTCAGATATTCGAGGCCTGGGGACCCAGAGCCGCCTTGGGGAGCTGTGGAGAGCCCAGGGCCAACAGCCCCGGCCAGCACCAGCCCCTGCTTTCTGTATGCCTCCCTTGCCTCCTGGGCTATTCGTGGTTCATGAGGCTCTGGGAAAGGGAACTGGTGTCCTCCCTCAGAAAGGGATACTGATGGGGCATCAGCACGGACGCTTGGATTTTTTAAGATAAGACGAATCAAAATGGAGAGGCCACCCTGGGGCAGAGGCTAAATGGACACGAGAGCATGGCCCTCATTCCGTAGCGTCATCACCCAGAAGGATCCCTTTCTTTCCACTTCTCCCCCACCCCCACTTTTTTACCTACACATCCTAACCTCTGTAGCCAGGATCCATAAGGTAGAAAGCATAGTGGTTGGGACTGGGAGGGGGATTATGGAGGATATAATTCTGAGAATGTTTTTGAGCATCTGTAGAATTATGATTACTTTGTCTTATTTGATTCCTTTTTTTTTAAAGAAAAAGAAAAGTGAGAGGATTATATTAGATTACTTCTAAGGTCTCTTCCAGTTGTAAATAATCTAAGGGGAAAAAATGCCTTTTTAAAAAAAGAGTTGCTAATCCAAATAAGGTAATGCCCTTTGGATGAATTATTTTCCCCTTGGGCTGCCCAGAATGGGAGAGGAGCCAGAAGAGGAGGTGCAGTCCTAATGATTCCCCTTGGATGATCATTACTCTCTTTGCCAGGTGTGTGAAAGTTCACTCCTTCAAATTAGGGAAGAGGCACACACCCTCCCGTTGCTTCAAGGGCTAGGTTCTCTGTCAGGCCACACTGCCCCAAGGACAGACTGCTTCCCAATAGCATCCCAACTCTGCTTTGGGCCACCTCAACATTTTCCATGTATTTTTTTCATCTTCAGAATATGTTTTAACTATCCAAGATCTTGCCAAGAAAAGGTTCCTGAGATGATCTAGGCCCATGAGGTGTCAGATGGGGTACCCCTATCCTTCTCCCCCAATTGAGGCCTGTAGCACTCCTCCAGGGGGGCCTGAACCAAATTAAAATGGATTTAACAAATTTAACAAAATGATTAAAAATACAATAGAACATAGGTGCCATTATTTTGTGTGTTTCTGAGCCATTGTGTGGCCTTATATCCTGGTTTAGTGGCCTGCATTTCCAGTTTGAGTTAGACTCCCCAGAGCCAGGCTCTGTAAAATGACATTGGCCTAGATGATTCTAAGGTCTCTTCTCTGTCCTAATCTGTGATCCCATGAAAATATAAATCTTTAAATCTCTGCTGGGTTTGGTTGATGTTTCCATCAATCAAATAAAAAATAAGCAGCATTTATATAGCAGGTTAAGGTTGCCAAGCTCTTAATGGAATCCTCACAATAACCCAGGGAGATAATTGCTATGACAGGCAAAGACAGATGTTAAGTGACTTGGCTAGGGTCACACAGCTAGTCTGAGGCCACATTTGAACCCATTTCTTCCTGATTTAAAGACTAAATTTTAATCTACTGTGGCACTCAATCTCATCTCTTTGAAGGCCTTGCCATAATAACTGATTTCCATAGGACCTTAAGGTTTACAAAACGTTAATTATCTCATTTGTTCCTTATAACACCTTCTGAGGCAGGCAGAGCAGAGGTTATTATATCCATTTTATAGAGGAAACATACTTTTAACAAGGATGGCATGGTATAATAGAAGGCCTCTTAAACTGGGATATACACACAGCCATGGGATCCATGGATAAATTTCATAGGGTCCATGAACTTGGATGGTTAAAAAAAAATTATATGACTTTTCACTAATAGCTAACTGAAATTGGATATTTCAACAAGTTAAAAAAGCCTTTCTCAATCTTAATTATAATGCCCTTATAATTATTTCCCATTGATTCTTTTTTTTGTAAGGTTTTTGCAAGGCAATGGGGCTAAGTGGCTTGCCCAAGGTCCCACGGCTAGTTAATTATTAAGTGTCTAAGATCACATTTGAACCCAGGTGCTCCTGACTCCAGGGCCAACGCTTTATCCACTACGCCACCTAGCTGCCCACCATCGATTCTTTATAGAGCTTGTTGGTCTGAATTTGTTTGCATGGTGTCTCCCCCCGCCCCCCATCAGAATGTAAACTCCTTGAGGTCAGGGACTGTCTTTTTGCTTTTTTTTTTTAATTATTCCCTAGCACTTAAAGAGTATTTGGAGGAACCTAATAAATGCTTATTTACTAATCTACAAGATTGCCAGAGAGATCCCTGACCCAAAAAAGGATTGAGAACTGCTAGATAGTGAAGTTCTGGATTTGTGGTCCCAGGATCTGGGCTCAAATTCTGTCTCTGCTTTTTGCTACCTATGTGTCCAGGGACAAGGTGGAACAGTGAATGGTGTGCTGGGCTATTAAAGTCAGAAAGACTTAGGTTCAAATTCAGCCTCCAATCTCTTATTTGGTGATTCTGGGCAAGACATTTAAGCTCTATTTGCCTCAGTTTCCTCAGTCATGCAATGGAGAATAATACTAATACCTCCCTCTTAGGATTTTTGTGGTTATCAAATGAGCTAATATTTGTAAAGTACTTAGCATATTGGCTGATACACAGTAGGTATAATTAAACCTGCCTAGGTCTCAGTTTTCCCTATCAAATGAGGGAGTTGTACCAGATATACTCTAAGGAGCCTTACAACTCTACTTTTTTCTGTTGGGTTTTTCAGTCATTCCCCACTCTGTAATCTCTATTGAAGTTTAATGAAAGAGACTAGAGTGGTTTGCCATTTCTTTCTCCAGCTCATTTTACAGATGAGGAAACTGAGGCAAACAGGGTTCTGAAGTGATTTGCCCAGAGTTTCACAGCTAGTAGGTATCTAAAGTTGGATTTGAACTTGGGAAGATGAGTCTTCTGGACCTATTTGTCCTCTCTAAATCTAAAATTCTATGCGAATATAAAGTTCTAAATTTCTTCATTGAATTTGGTTTATATTTTCATCAGTCACATAATGTGGCCTTATAACAACTGACACCTATGTGGTGAATACTACATTAAAGTTTGCAGAACTCTTTGCACTCATTTCATTTGAACATTACAGCAAACTGAGAGGAAGTTTTGCTATGTTTATTTGACAGATTTATTTGACAGAAAATGAGTCTCAGAGAAAGGAATGACCTGTCCAAGGTAACACAAGCTATCAGATGTCAGAGATGGGATTCATGCCCAGGTCTTCTTGACTCCAAGCCCAGGTGAGAGCACTCTCACCCTAAACTCTTCCCCAAATTCCCTTTAACCAAAATTTTCATGTGTCCCAGATCCCTTTGGCAGTATGGAGAGGTTTATGGACCCCTTTTGAAAATCATGAAATGCTTAAAAATAATATACTAAGGAATATAGGAATAATTAAAAAAAAAACAAGTTCACAGAGTTAGGTTAAGAGCTCCTGCTTTAAAAAAAAGAGCTCCTGCTTAATCATTTATTTCAAAACATATGGTCTCATAGATTTAGAGGTGCAAGGTCATTTTACGGAAGAGGAACCCAGAGAAGGTTAAATCCTTGCTCAAGGTCCCATAGTCAATGAGAGGAATGCTGTGGACTTCAGTGCTTTCCACTCTCTGGGTAAAGAATAAAGCATCAGACCAATGATGGAGACAAGGGCAGGGTCTTAAGCAACAAATTCTTGCCCTCTCATAAGATCTCCTGGCTTTGACATTTTGCAGAACACTCCAGAGACCTATGGGTTTTCTTTCCTCCTTCTGTTACATTCCAAGCAGTTCAGGGATTCCGGGGAGGTCAGCTGTCACTCTCCTAGCAGAACAAGTGGGAAAATGCTATGATGACCCATCCTCCTTGGTTATTTTTGTACCCTATGTTCCTAGAGGCGGCTCAATACCTATGGCAGATCACCTCTGATCTCTCCCTCTCTCGGCCTCTGCAGGGACACAGAGTGAATTGGTTTTTATAGTAAGAGCTATGAACTGAATATTTCAGGGTCACCCGGGGAACTCTGGCATGCCAGGCCCAGCTTGGATCTGGGATTCCTTCCAACTCCATGCTTAAGAGTCACGGGATTTTTTTCAGCTGAAGGGGACCTTGGAAATCATCTGGTTTCACCTTCTCTCCCCTTCCCCCCATCTTACAAATAAGGAAACTGATACCCTGAGAGGTTATTTGATTTACCGAAGGTCGTACAGATAGCTAGCTAATGGTAGAGCCCAGATATTATCCAGGGCACCCAACTCCCAGTCCAGGGATCTTTCCCTGCCATTCCACAGGCCATCCTCTTGAAGCATCTGGGACACGAGGGCAGGGCAATAGAGGGACTGGGTTTAAACTCATTGTTTTAACAGACTGACCCTGGGGGTTAGTAAGATGCTGTGTCCACAGCAAATACTAAGACAGTGCAGCAGAGTAGAGATTTGTCCCATTCTGGAAGTATCTGAGGTCAGAGGAGACTGAAATAAGAGATTCCAACAATAAAAATTATTCTTCTTTGTGACTAAACAAAACCTAAAAACCAACAGACACAAATTTACCTCATTTGATCCCCACAATTCTAGGAGGTAGGCGCTATCATTAGCCCTAGTTTATAGATAAGGAAACTAAGGCAAATAGGGATGAAGTGACTAGTCTAAAGTCCTCTATAAAGGAGCTCAACATGGACATATTTGTAAGTGTGCAAGTGTACAAAAGGGATCTAAAGGAATCTTCTAGGGCAGGGATGGGAAACTTTTTTTTTCCAAGGGCCATTTGGATATTTATATATTCACGGGTTATATAAAATTTGAATTTGAACTCTGGTCTTCCCGACTCCAGGTTCAAGTCTCTACCTTCTGTACTACCAGCTGCCCAGGAAGAACTGGGTTTAGATCCATCCCCCCAAGATATAAGCTATGTGACCCTGGGCAAGGCCACTTAAGCTCTTTGGGCCTCAGTTTCCTCATCTGCAAAATGAGAAGTTTGGAATGTGCTTTTCTGCTCTAAGCCTGAGATCTTGTTTTGTTTGTTTTTCCCTAGTACATTGTGAATGACTGCTCAAATCTGCTATAGGGGTTGTGTGAGGATCAATGAATAAATCAAGCATTAAGCTTCTACTGCATTAAACCCTAGGGATACAAAGAACAACCAAACACAGACCCTGTCTGTAGGGAGCTTACATTCTAGTGAAGGATTCAAAATGGACATATTTGTATGTGGGCACAGATTCATATGGGCAATTAAACAAAAGAGATCTAAAGTAACCTAGGGCAGGGATGGGAAACCTTTTTTTCTGCCAAGGACCATTTGAATATTTATTTATTCATGAGTCATATAAAATTATGAAATGAAAAATTAGCCTGCTATATTTGGCCAAATATTTAATTCACCCTAAAAAGCTAGATTTATTGAATTTCAAGTCCCTCCTATGGTGGTCGTGGCAGTGTCAGATCAAAGGATTTTGCGGGCAGTATGTCAGATAGTTATTATTGCCCCTGTTCTAGGGGAAGACACTTGCAGTTGGGGGATTTGGGAAAATTGAAGTGGTGGTAAAGGAGTTAATGAATGCTTATCAACCCAACTGTGCACTAGCTGGTGCTGGAGCCTTTAATTTTTAATTAAATTCTATTACTATGTCTGAGATGGAGTCTGCTGCTGCTGCCTAGGCTAGAGGAGTAGAGGCTGGTTCATCCTGCCTTATTTGTACTCGATGAGCAAAGCAAGAAGCAGCTCAAAAGAAACACAAGATGGGCAGATTTGGAGAATTCAAGCCAAGTGTTCCCATGGACTCTCTGTGCCTGACTAGGGGTAGAGGACTCCAAGCTCCCTGTTGATCTGATCAGTCACAGTTGGACATCCTGTAACTTGTCTTTATCATAATAATGTCATTTTGGTCCTCTTTGAGAACAAAAGCAAACAACCAACCAGTACCTAGCTATTGGTGTAGGACTTTCGTGCAGATTTTTCCATTGACTTTGCTGTTGTTATTGAGTTATGTCTGTCTCTCTGTGACCCCTTTTGGGGTTTTCTTGGCAAAGATATAGGAATAGTTTGCCATTTCTTCTCCTCCTTTTACAGATGAAGAAACTGAGGCAAACAGGGTTAAGTAACCTGTCCCAAGGTCATGTAGCTAATATCTGAGGCTGAATTTGAATTTGG
The DNA here is from genome assembly GCF_037893015.1 of Macrotis lagotis. Lineage (NCBI taxonomy): Eukaryota > Metazoa > Chordata > Mammalia > Peramelemorphia > Peramelidae > Macrotis > Macrotis lagotis. The sequence continues at coordinate 671,225,582 of NC_133666.1, forward strand.
GTCTGCCTTACTCCAGACCCAGAGCTCTATCTGCTAGGACATCTAGCTCCCTACATCTTGGAACTTCCAAGCTCAAGAGAGCCCAACTTCTTCCTTCCCTGATGCAGAAGTTACAGGTTCACCCCTAAGCCCAGAAAAGGGAAGGAATTCCAGGCATGGGGGATGGTAAAACCATCTAAAATAATGTAGATAAAACACTTTGCCAGTCTCAAAGCTCCAAAGTAGGCTGTTATGAATCTCCTGAATTTGAAAACCAGTTCATCATCTGTTCCCTGTGGTCCTGGGTCAAATGTCAATGAAGTGGCCTAAGCACTGGTTTGAACCCAAGAAGATATTATATTAAGGACACATGCAAATTGTTACACTTGGATTAAAAAAATTGGCTTCCCAAGGACAAGATAGGGAAGCTTGGTTAAAGATCTCAGGGCTCAGTGGGCTGCAGTATGAGTCAACATTATGCTTAAAAAAAAAAAAAGTCCAGATACTCAGATGGATCTCTGTTCTCATAGATTTGGGAGCTCCATTCAGTGATGCAGATTACAATTATGCCAGCCATTCTGTGACTACTGTTCAGGATCTCCCAAAAGTTTGCCATAAGGAATCTACCCAATATCCCCAAGGCCTTTTTCACTTTTACCTGACCTTGTGAAAGTGCCAGAAGAGCTGTCTAATTGTCCACCTTCCATCACTTCTGCTTGCCATGGACAGCATCTTTTTTCTAGCATAGAAGCTAGAAGCAACCATTAGGTCAAGGTCCCAGAGCTGGAACCTTGTTCCAGTCCCTGGCTTTTGTATGGATTCAGCTCTGGAAAAGTCTGACTTGGTACAGGAATGGGGCTCCCTCCCCATGGTCACAATGATGGGTAGCATATTGGGAACAGTTGCTCTTTATATAATAAAAGCCAGGCCTAGAAACCCAAGGGATTTCTTAGAAAGGTAGAATAATAATAATATAGCCAAATGTAAAAATCAGGTATGAATCAGATATGGCATAGGTTATCATTGAATTTCCTCAGAGAATCATAGCATATATTAAAGAACGATTAGGACAAAATTTCATAGTGATAAACTCTTGCACTGTTATAATTTGCCAGTAGACTATGAGAGAAACCTTAATGAAGATGTAAGATGGTTTGGCATTTTTGTAGATTGGCTGTTTTGCTGCTTCACTGGCTATTATCTGATCTCACAGGGCAGATCCAGAGCTTCTCTCTCTTGATATCTTTCCTGGTGGTAATGGTGAAGCTGGCTGATGTTATTGTTTACCCCTTTCAGTCAGCCATTGATTCATTCTCTTGACTTTTGATGTCCACTAGGTAAGGGAATAAACATTTATTAGGCTGGGTATTGTGCTAAGCACTTTACAAATATCTCATTTGACTTTCACAACAATTCTGGGAGGTGAATAAACACTATTATCCCCATTTTACAGTTGAAGAAACTTAGGGAAACAGAGGCAAGTTAAATGATTTGTAGCTAATATCTGAGGCCAAATTTAAATTTAAGTCTTTCAGACTCCTGGCCTAGAGCTCTCTATCCACTATGCAAAGGAAGGAAACAGAAGAGAGAGACAAAGGCAGCCAGGAACTCAAGTACAGATCCAATTAGTGAAGTCCCCATTCCATTCTATTGGGGTAGGGAAAGAGCCATCATCTCCATCTCTTGCTGAAAGGGTCATATCTGGTTAACCGGCAGACTACGCCCTGTGCTATCAGCTTCTTTGGTTCAATAATCAATTAGCAGACTCTTCTCAGATGAATCATACATGACTGGAAGCTGACTGCCCAGAGCTGCCTCCCACATATTCTGCAAGAAACAAGCAGAGAATATCAGCGCGTGTTCTATAAGAGTACAATGGGGAATGGCCCCATTACAGTTTTTTTCCTATCATGTAATTCCTCTCTGATGAGCTTTATTACTGTTCTTCAGATTTCATTTTTGGTTTTATCTTGAATCCTGCCCACACCATTACACTGCTCTCCATTGCCCTCTATGTCCTGCCCATTTTTAAAAATAGTATTAATTTTTATTTTTATTTTTTTTGGTTTTTTGCAAGGCAATGGGGTTAAATGACTTGCCTAAGGTCTTACAACTAGGATTTGCATTTGAACTCAGGTCCTCCTGATTACAGGGCCAGTGCTCTATCCACTGGACCACCTAGTTGCCCCCAATAGTATTTTTCTTTTATCAATTTTTTATTTCTTTGGAGGCAATAGTGTTTCATATATTGTTGTCATACAAGGAATACCAGTAAACTTATTAGTATTGAAAAAAATTGAGTCTTTTCCTTTCTTGGGAAACTTTAAAATGACCCATTTTCCTGGGTATCAGAGCAGAAGTACCTTAGTGACATGGTAGAGAGCAGTGCTGGGGTAGGAGGTAGGAACATCTTGAGTTCAGATCCTACTTCAGATACTTATTAGCTGTATGACTGTGAGCAAACCACTTAACCTCTTTCAGCCTCAGTTTCCCCAGTTGTAATATTAGACAATGACCTCTAACTTCCCTTTCAGATTCACATCTATGAATCTACGTTCTTTCTGCTGAATCTGCGCTCAGCAGATTGTTCATCCAAATAGCTATTGAGAGCTAGGCAATATGCAACCTTTAACCACTTTGTCTTTTTCTTGTATGAATGGGTAAGCCAAATTCCTTTAAGTGAATCCAGATCTCTTCCAGAAAGCTCTGCAAACCTTTGGCAGGCTATTTTGACCTGGATTCTGATCTGGATCTTCTCCATCTCAATGAGGAATACCTTTGGCAAAACCCAGCTCCTTGCTCTGTGCCTTTCCTGATGTTGATCATCAGAGAAGGTGATCACTGAACAGGATTATTGGGAAAAAAACTAATATCTCTAATACTTAGCACAGTGTCTGATATATAGTAGGTTTATAAATAAATGTTTATAGAATAATTGCTTGATTAATGAAACCCCAAAACACCAATGGCAATCTTAGGCTGTGTGAAAAGAGACCTAACTTTGAGGAATAAGGAAGTGAAATGAACTTTTTTATCGAGCTCTGAATTTAGAAGTGTGCAGTATATACCTCAGATCGAGCCACCCCTAAAAGATCATGGAAAATTCTGGGCACCCCAATACAGGAAGGACATAGCAGAGGGATTCGGATCTAAAGAAAGACAACCAGAATGACCAAATGCTTCAGTCCATGAAGATCCATAGGAAGAAATCGTGATGGTTAGCCTGGAGGAGAGAAGACTTGGGTGGGAGGGAAACAGTACTTGGAAATAAAAGAGAGATCATACTTATTCTGCCAAAGGAGGAATAATGGGTTGAAACCACAAAAATAAAATGAAGCTTGATGTAAAGAGATAACGTTGCTACTTAGTCTAGAGTTCCCCAAAGGGGAATGGCCTCCCTTGGCTTCCCTGGTCAGGTATGTTGTTGTAGATATTTCTTTCCGTGATGCCTGGGATTAGGCGACCCCTGAAATCATTGAGTCTTACTTTTGGAAGGGATCTCAGAAGCCACTGACTTTGAGCCATTTCTGTGATTTGAGGCCCTTTGGGATTCATCACAATTATTTTCAAAACTGAAGAAATCTGCTTTCAAGAAAGGGTGTTTTATTTAGTGGTCAGGGTGAAACTAGGAGCTCTGACTATTTTTTATTGTGATTTTTACCTAACTCATTGGGTGTCAGATTACTATTATTTAAAAATGAATATAACGAAAGTGAGTGTATTACCTGGAGGAATCAGGTCAAGATGGGCAGGTAGAAAAATGAGGGTCCTTCACAGTTTACCACCTCATTCCTGAGGCTTTCCTGATCTCTTTTGCAGCTAAAGCCTCTCCTTCCCCAAATTACTTTCTATTTACTTGGTCTTTTTTTTGTATGTACTCATAATATTATGACTGGCATTTATATAGCATTATAGGCTTTGCAAAAACTTTGTTTTTTACATACATTTTCTCCTTACCACAACCTTATGAGATATTATAATCCCCATTTTGCAGATGAGAAAACTGAAAGTGGGACAGGTTAAATGAGGTGCCCAGGAACACACTGTTGTCACCCTGCTAGGATCTGAACTCAGGTCTTCCTAATTCCAAGGCCATTACTGATTATATTATGCTATCTAGGGATCTAATATATGTACCCATATTGTTTCCCCTGCTATCTGTCTTATGTATCCACAATGTTTACCAGTACCTGATATAGAGTAAGAGCTTACTTTTGATGTTTGATTAATCGATTAATAGCACATTTGGAATTTTGATGCTCAAGCTATTTCCATATTGATACTATGATGAGTTAGCTTGAGTTAGTTATCATTTGGACAAGCAATTTTATTAAGCTGTGAAGAATGTTCTTTCTTTCTTTGCTAATTCTCTGGCTTTTTATCCTTGTTTGACCTGGCTACCACAAATCAGAATCCAAGCTTTTTGTAGAGCTCAGTGAAATAGGCAACTTTGATTCTCTCTTCCCTGTTTATAGGTTGACATAATTGGATCAGAAAAGGATCTTACCATCTAACCCAATCCTTTCATTTTTGAAAGTCAAGTTTCTAAAATCTTATATTTCTGATCAGAAACTGGTTTCTCAGCCTCTCATTAAAGTTTATAAGTCTGAATGTTAGCCTCTGCCCTTCTCAAGGTCTGTGTCTCTCCAGCTATAAATTTGAAGGTAGACTTCATGAATTAGCCTGGTTACCCTTTAATTGCATCTACAAGTTGACTTTCCCAGTTATGTCAACAATTTAGATAAAGACCTTCCTGAGGAAGGCAGGAAACAGGTCTGGTTATCTCTGTAAAAGACCTAAATAAATTCCTATACTTAAAGACATTTTGGAAAGGAAGAAATTCCAATGTTTTAACATGTCTGTAACATACCTGATAACAACATAAAATAAGTCAGAAAAGGAGACACTAGTCCTGCTACTAACTGGCTCTTAGTCAAGAAGATCATAAAGTAATGACACTTTTATGTGTCAATGTGTAACCTGATTGATTGACCACCAAAACTGTAACTAATCTTGTATCATTAAGCTTGAAGTAGACCTCTTGAATAATGTCTTCCACCTAGAGATTTTTATGGTAAATCTTAGAGAATAAAACTTCACATATAATCTAACTTTTTATTTCATTTTTTGCCCAAATTGAAGATCGACACGTTTTACAGGTGAAGAAACTGAAGCCCTACTTGGAGAAGGGACTTGCCCAAGATCTCCTAGATGTTAAAGTGGAAAAGCTGGGACTCCAAAGTTAGCATCCTTTCCACTTCCCACTCATTACTTTCCTCTTTCTTTTAAACTTAGAAATGAGTTCCTAAAAGGGGAACTAAAAGGGAACTATTATTGAAGAAGCTGCTGTTCTCTTTAATTCATCTTTTTTGGAATATGAACAATGAAATGTTTCTTGAGCAGTACTGAGCCTGATCCTCATAAACTTTCCAACTTAATTTTTGTGTCTGGGCCTCATTTGTCTATTGTAAAAAAGACAAGGAAGAAAGAAAGATTTATCTGGACATAAAGACTTGAGGGAGGACACAAGAGTTGTCATAAAGTACTTGAAGGTCTGTCATGTGGAAAAGGGATGAGAATTATTTACCTTAGCCCTCAGGTGCAGAACCAGGAACCTGGATGCAAATCAGCCAAGGGGCAAATTTAGGTTTGATATTTGGGAAATCTCTGTAGCAGGTTCTATTGTAGACCATTCACCCTTAGTTTTTTCCCCTCTGGATCTTTTAATTGGCAGAAAGAAAACTTAAGGCTGAATGACTTTGGACAATGTGCCATTAAAATGGAGTGATGTGGTCATTCTAATGTCTCACTGTGAAGGGGACATTTAAAAAAAAGAGTCAACATTCTTTACCAGAAAGAGAAGCCAAGAAACCTTTGGGGAAAAGACGCCCAGATGACACATGACTGTGAGCCTCCTGGTGATCTGCTCATAAGATATCCAATAATAGCAGCTTTGTCTAAACCTTAGGTCCTTAACCTGGGACATAGATTCCCGAAGTATCCATGCATGAATAGATTTCAGGGAATCTTTGAATTAAAAAATTTTTTTTGGATAACTATTTCATCATAATTGGTTTTCTTTGTAATCCTATGTATTTCACTTCATTTAAATATGTTTCCTTTGTTAAGGTAGTCCATGATAAAGGTTTAAGAACCCCTAAATTAGATATTAGTAGGACATTGGAAAGCTCAAGAAAGGATTGCACAGCAGTTGGCAAATGAGTAAGAGACTTTGCAATGAGATGGTAGGGAGTCTATCACACATAGCCTTTACCTTGGAGACCACTGGTGCAGTTGAGAAAAACAGGTACAAAAAAATCTGGGGGAAAGGGATTGACATTTCAGGCTCTGCCAGGGTGTGGCACTTTAACATTTCCCTTGTTCATTTTTGCTTCTGTTTTAGTAAATCAACCCGTCAAATTATAAACATTTATTAAGCTCCTACTATGTTCCGGCACTGTGCTGAGAGGACAAGTAAATATACTGAATGAGTAATCATTTCATAGGCATAGTTGATTAGAGGTATTACAATTCTGTGAGAATGAGAACTGGGCTCATTTAAAAAGTTGTGGATTATTGTTGCAAATATCCATATCCTGAACCAGAGGTTTTTACTTTTTAATATGCCATTGGCCACCTGGAGAAGCTTATGAACTTCATGTCTGAATCATATTTTTAAAATATACAAAAATAAATATAATATATATTTATAATAGATTTTACTTAATAAATATATTAGTATAATAATTTTTATGTTTTTAATGGGGGAAATTATACTTGTATATAATAATTAAATTAAACTGAATAAATATATTTAAACATACTATAAATATAAAAAATAAAATAACAGGCTTACAAAAAACCCAACTTTATTGAAATACAGTTATTAAAATGCTATAAAAATTCATGAACTTCTGGTTCAGGATCTCTGTCCTTGACAGAAACTTTAAAACAGCAACTGGGTGAGATGGGGGAGGGGAAGATAGGATCTGAGCATGCTCAGTTGGTAGTAAGGCAATTGCTCAACCCTGGAACCTACAAACTACTCACGTGGGCTGAGGGCGCTTGAACTTGGAGCCCCACCTGGTGACGTGCACAGATAGTGCATCCTGAGTGCTCGTTGCACTAGGCCCTCTAGGGGGCGCCCGAAGCCACCATGCTCTTGCATGGGCACATCTGCTCCACATCCCTTTCATCAGTCGCATTTTGCTGATACACTAGGGTCATGCCAATGGGAGGTAGCAGGTTTCCCCTCCCTGAAGGCTGCAGGACCACATGGTGTTCAGGGGCAAAGAAGATATTGTTCTGGTTCTATTTAGCCTATGAGAGCCCTTCCCACTTTGAGATTCTGTATATTTGACATTTCTTATTTAAGAAACTGGTATTTCAAAAAAACAAAGAAAATAACCCTTCATTTGGTAAAGATTAAACTCAATGGTAGCTTTTCTTTCCTTTTAAGGCTTTCAAAGTCCATAACTGACAACTGAGAATGATGCTCTATTTCTTGGACCAAGCTTATTCAGCCAAAATTCCCTGGATAACTGAAGAAGAGTAGAATTTGGCTTCTTGACTGAATTGTTGAAATTCTTGTACAGTCTTCTAACAAAGGCGCTTGGCTCATTTTACATAGGACATAGTGTCTAGAAGATCTAGATTCAAATTCCATCTCTGAAATTCTGCAAAATGAAACTATCTCAAACTCCCCACTGGTTAGGGAACTATTCCTTCCTTCATATGATTTCCTAGTTCTAATAAATATATTAAAAATATATTGTCAGAGGATAACATCAACACCAGACAAACTTGTTCTTCTTTAAAAGATGAGGGGCAGGGCAGCTAGGTGGTGCAGTGGATACAGCCTAGGCCCTGGAGTCAGGAGTACCTGGGTTCAAATCCAGTCTCAGACATTTAATAATGACCTAGCTGTGTGGCCTTGGGTAAGCCACTTAACCCCATTGCCTTGTAAAAAACAAAAAACAAAAAAAATAATGAAACTGTCCTCTAGACTTAGTCCTGTGAATTAGTACTTAAAACCACTGATTAAACTTCAGCCAAGTAAATAAAAATCTCCCACCTGAGGAGTGAACTCATTCTTCAAGCTTGATATGGTATTCAAACCAAGATGCACCAAAATTGCAAAAGGAAAGGCAAGAAATCCAGGCCCAACTGGACCAATGATGCATCCTTATTGCTAAATATCCTTTATATCCTAACAATAAGTGAACTTCTTTGTGGGATATTAGATTATTCTAATCCCAAACCACTGCAACAACCTGTTAGACCTGGTTCAGATTAGCTGTCCATGTGTCTCATGGGCCTGCTATTGTGTTGCTCCTCTGAGCCACAATATTTGTGCAGTAGAGGTTGAATTGAAGTACTTCCCAAGATGAGGAATACAAGCATTTCAGCTTAGTGGGAAGGGAAATGTACTGTGTCCCCTTGCTGAAGAACAGGTATTTTTCAGGGGCTTTTTGTTGTCTCTTGGTCCCATGATAATGCAGGATACCTGAAAGGATTATCATTCAAGTCAGCAAGAACTGCCCATTCTGTGAATCATAAGGAGTGTGGACAGATGGTTTCCAGTCTCTTGAGGCTTCTTTATTGTGACCCAGGTAATACTGGCTCTCTCTTGGACTTCCAACAAAGAGTGGGAGTGGGATGCTCTCTCCTGCTCAACTTCCATTAGTATTTATGGTGGCTATATGAACATGGCTGTGATATTACAATATGAACCTCATTGAGATATGAACCTCAAGTCACCTTGCTACCTCATCTTCTCTGTCCCTCTCTGTATCCAGGTCACAAAGAAAAGTCTTAACAGATGAGTATTTCTAGTCTTGGTGATTGGAACATTATGAATCAGTAAGGTTGCAGTTCCTTGATGCTAATTGGCTGAAGGAGACATGTTCTACCATTGTACTGCCTTTTGGAGGTGTGGATGACCTCTAAAAGGACCATTTGGAATTTGAAAGCTTTTGACCTCTCAGGTCAAAAGTTCTTTGAATGAGGGCAGCTAAGTGGCACAGTGGATAAAGCACCGGCCCTGGAGTCAGGAGTACCTGGGTTCAAATCTGGTCTCAGACACTTAATAATTAATTGCCTTGGGCAAGCCACTTAACCCCATTTGCCTTGCAAAAACCTAAAAAAAAAGTTCTTTGAATGTCTGTTTAGACAGTGTAGGGTGAACAAGAAATCTGAGCAATAATCCCACAAAGTAGTCCTACTAGCAGTGATGGGTTGCAGTTTATGATTTAAGTATTTGTTAATGACCACTTCCTGAGTCTTTAAATTTACTATATTTCTTTTGTGGTAATTGGAAAAAATAACTATTCTATAGTTGATAACTACTACCTGATAATTCCTTTTGGGGTAGCTCGACATATGAACCATTCTAAGAATTATTTAAGAGATTTCCTTTAGGATTCTGGGTGGGAAGCATCATAATAAGCAAATAAGCAAAACCTGAATCTCTGGGATCAGGTTCCCCTAGAGTTGAATCCAGTCCACACTCAAGCCAAGCTAAATTGGAGTCCTTTGTGGGAGAGGGGTACCCTTAGTAAATCAGGTAGCATTATATTCCTCCATCCCTACTAAGTAGACTGCATTACAGAGAGTAATTAACAATTATATGTAATGAATGAACACTTAATGAATTGTTAGTCAATCAGAGTTGAATGCCAACTTTAGGAACATTCCTCTTCCAGAAGGGTATTTAAGCCAGGAGCCTACTTTCATGATTGAGCCTGCTGCCCAGATTGTCTTTGGTTTAAGAGAGAGATGGTCAAATGACTATCCTTTTATTAAAATGCTGGCATTATTAGTAAAATGATTAAATTGTCCAGAAATTATGTCTCTTGAACCATTTTTTAAAATATCATAGCCTTCAGGATAAAATACAAACTCTGGCTTTAAAACCCCTTCACAGTCTGGCTCCAACCTATGCTTCCTGGCCTATTTTTTTACATTGTTTTCTTTCAGAAAGTCCAGTCTAGCCAAACTGGCCTGTTTTGTATTCTTTGTACATGACTGGAATGTAATCCCTTCTCAATGACATCTTATAGAATCCTGAGCTTCCTTTGAAGCTGTCCTCAATTACTGTCTCCCACAGTAAGCTTAACCTGATCCCCCCAATTGCTAATGCCCTCCTCCAGGAAAGTACATTATATTTATATTTTATAGTAATTTTCTTTGTATATGTTTTTCCCCAATAGAATGTAAGCTTTTAGAGGACAGGCATTTGTTTCATTCTTTTTTTTTTTTGTTCTTGTACCCCTAGTACTTAGCACTGTTGATTAATAAATACTTCTTAAATTGAATCACATTAGGCTTCTGAAAAGTATCCGTGAGGACAAAATCATTCCAGAAACGGGATGATTTGTGCAATAAGGTAGAAGCGGGGGCAGGGGGGGGATGTTGAATTGGGGAAGAGTTAAGTGAACTTATTCAACTAGAGTGTAGAGTGTCTAAAGTAGATTAGAGAAAAGTAGATGGACAAAAGATGAAGGGGTGGTTTGGAACTTGTCTGTGGAACGCTTTAGATTCAAGGCTGAGTACTTTCTGTAGTAATAAAGAACTAGAAATGAAGTCAATACTCATCAACTTGGGAACAGCTAAAGAAATTGTGGACATGAATGAAACAAAATGATGATTGTGTTGTAAGAACAGTGGAGATGAAGAACTCAGAGAAACTTGAAAAGACATGAACTAATGCATCGGAAAGTAAGCAGAAGAGGGAAAATAATATAGATGACAATAATGTAAATAGAAAGGACAACAACAAAGCAAACAAACTGAAACTGAGTACTTGTCATCATAATAACCATCTCTTCAAGAAGAGATAATACAAACTTCCTTTCTTCTCGGCAGATGCTGGAGACTGGTTTTGTCATAATGCACTTAATGTTAGGTTTTGTTGATATTTCAATTAGTTTTGCTGAATTCTTTTTTCCTCTTTTATTATTCTTTGTTATAAGGGATGTTTGGGGAGGTGAGAAGGGGGAAAAGAAAAGGTGATGTGAAAACAAAAAAAAATATCAGTTGAAAACTTTTTTAAATGGGGAGTTTGCGTTTTATTCTAGACACAAGAAGGAGCCACAGAATGAATGGACAGATTTATTCCTCATATATATTTAAGAGAGTTAATTTTTTTGAGCAGTGGAAGATTGCACCTTAATTTCTCTGGCAGCCAACTGATTGATTTAACAAGCTTTTATTTAGCTCTTATTACAGGCCTGCTACTGAGATACTCAGATCTTGCCCTTGCCCCCAAGGAACTTGTGTTCTCCAGAGGGGCACCAAGTAAACAAGCACAAAATCATTTAGAAAGGGAAAGAGTATTCACTTGGGGTGGGAGGATCAGGAAAAGCTTCTTCAGGAGGTACCCAAGCTGTGCTACAGACTAAGGATTCCAAGAGGTCAAGATGAGGATGGGGAGTAGAGTAAGGAGGGTACACCTGCTTTGCTTTTGAATAACTATTGAAAATTGGAGAAATAGGGCCAGTTGGGTGGCACCGTGGATAGAGCACTGGCCCTGGAGTCAGGAGTACCTGAGTTCAAATCCGACCTCATGTAATAATGACCTAGCTGTGTGGCGTTGGGCAAGCCACTTAACCCTGTTTGCCTTGCAGAAACCTAAAAAAACAACTGGAGAAATAGTGGATGGAATGAAGTCTCAGCTGCTCAGCCAGGTGCTGCATTGGATGGAGCTTTGGGTTCAAGTCAGGAAGACTGCAGTTCAGGTCTAAATTTGTAAAATGGTTAAATGTAAGATGATCACAGAATCAGAGAAACATAATAGGAAGGTGGTCCAAACTACCTACCTCCCTTCCAGGCAAGATTAAATAAATGCTATTCCAAATAGAAGAGTCTTTAGGCAGAATGGAATTACTAGCAAAAGTAACTAATGAAGTGTTTTTTCTAAGTCTCTAAGCACTGCACTAGCAGAAGACATCTCCTTGGAAGTTTCCCACACCTATAAAATTACAGCTCACATGAGCTATCTGGAGGAAAATGAAGAAGTTGAGCTTGATGGTTTTTGAAGGTTCAGAATTGTGATTCCATTGGTGGGTGACTCAGTGAGAAAAATCCTTCACCTAATATATATCAACACTTGTTTTACAATTCACAATCTAAGAAAGTTACTTGGGGTCACTGAGACTTGTATAGCAACATCCTACCCCTCCACACTCACACCACCACCACCATTGCTTTTTTATGGTTGAAATGGGACTCCAATCCAGGTTTTCCTGACTTTGAATCCACAATCTAAGCCAAAGGTGTCAAACTCAACTAGAAAGGATCCCTTAGGAGTACACAAGGCCTTAGAAAACTACAAATTAACATCATCTACATTGTACTGTATTTTTATTTGAACTTTTAAAACTTTTCTCAATTACATTTTAATCTGATTCTGACCACACTGGGGAGTTGTGTGGATTGTGAGTTTGACAGCTCTGGTTTTTGCCTTGCTGCCTTTCTCATTTTATAGATGAGAAACAGGCTCTGGGATGCTTGTTTATGGTCACAAAGGTGAGAGGTTCTGAAGGCAGTATGTAAAACCCAGTCTCTATATATCTAAGACTCCAATTTTTCTTCTCTACCACACTGGTAAGAGCATAGACCCCGAAGTCAGGAGACCAGCATGTGAATGACAGCTCTGGAATTTGCTTTTATGTGATCCTGGGTGAGTCACTTGACTCACCTGAGCCTCATTTCTTCACTTACACAACCTTCTGGGCATATTGAGAACAATTTGTTACAAAGGCCACAAAGGCACTTAAAGCTTGGTCAGACATTGAAGACACCAAGGTCATCCACTGCATCTTGACTGTTGTTCTGCCACTGGACTGTCAAGTCCGGAGGAGGGAACCCAGGCCGACATCAATATGATGCATAAGCTGGTTTGTTTATTGATCACAGGATACATACTTTTATACTCTACATTTACGTAACCAATTAGATAAGAGTTTTAGCAAGCATTTTTTCACATGCATACCTTGTGTATGTCTTAGGTGATTGTTTTGAGAACCAAACAGTGTTCTGATAAACAGAATGCAGATTGTTTTGAGAACCAAACAGTGATTTGATAAACAAAGTGCAGAAGGTAATTTTCTCAGAATGCGCTATCTATCTGAGCCTGGGAATACACCTCCTTAGCTCAGACATGCAGCTACTCCCTTATCTAAGCTCTGAAATACATCTTGCTCGTTAAAGCACATAACTATTTCTGTGTTAACCCTTCATAGCTCTTAGCCTGGAACACATATGACACAACACTGGACTTTGATGATTCTGGAAGAGGGAGTGAGGTAACTCTGGCTCACTTCAATTATCACTCCCAAGTCAAGATAACACCAAGTGATGCCATTGGTAAAAAAAAAAAAGAGAAGCATTTAAGAAAAGAAAAGCAACTCCAAAAATCCACGAGAGTAGGAAAGATTTTCTCCTCTTTTTTCTTCTCTTTCATACAAAAGATGAAATCAAAGTATGTGCATTTGACAGTGATGATGATGATGTTTGTCTTCATTCTCAAAGAAGACCATGACCTTAGGGAGGAGATGCCATGACAAGCAGGTCAACTGGATTAGAGTGAGGGGCTGCTGGGCTAAGTCACCATCTTTGCTTTTTCCTCCAGTACCATCTGGGTCTAGAGGTCAGATATGAATCAGAATGACTGGAGATGGCCTTGGAGGCAAGGCAATCAGGGTTGAGTTGCCCAAGGTCACACAGCTAGTAAGTATCTGAGGCCAGATTTGAACTTGGATCCTCCTGACTTCAGGGCCTGGGTTCTCTACCCATCAAGTCATCTGGCTGCCTTATAGGCATGTACACATATGTAAACATGCATACATATATGTATACTGACACCAAATTGTATATATCCATTCCTTGATATAGACACATTGTACACATTCACATAGTTATATGGACCACACATAATAATGTAAAACACACACACACATATGTGGACTGTGTTCAACCCATGGTAGATCTTTATGCTTGACCCCAACATAGTGATGTCATTTTAGCCCTCTTCCAGCACAAAGGACAATAACCATATACATAATACATGTGTGTGTATAAATATATATATATATATATATATATATATATATATATATATCTATATCTATATCTATATCTATATCTATATCTATATCTATATCTATATCTATATCTATATCTATATCTATATCTATATCTATATCTATATATACATACTGGGATAAGAAGTATGCTTCTGGGGAGGCCATGGTACATCAGGATACAAGGAAGATTTCTCTCTCTTCTACCCTTTCTCTCTCTTAACTGAGAGAAACTGAGACATAATAAGTCAGAGAGACTTTCACTGAAAGACAAAGCACCATAGTGTATAGAGAGCTGGCCTCAAAGCTATGAAGATCTGGGTTCAAGTTTGTCTCTGATATGTACTGGCTCTGTGATCCTGGGAAAGTCTGCTAACTTCTCAGGGTTTTAGGTAATTGAAGGTATTTCCTGTGTTCCAGATACTTGGTAGCACTTGAATCCAGGTCTCCTTGACTCTCTCTTCCCTATGACACATTGACTCTCCAGGGGTGAAATTAGTTAAGGTTGGGACAGAGGCCAGTTCAGTTCAATGCAACAAGTTGTCATTGAGTACTTACTATGAACTAAGTACTGTGCTAAGAGCTGGGAATACACATACCCAAAGTGACAGTCTCCTGACCTCTGAGAACTTACGTGGAAGTAAATCTCTGACTGGGGGGCTTGAAGGTATGGAAAGTCCAAATACATACAAAATCATTCCTGCCACTTAGTTGGAAGTCAAAGGAACCCTGAGATTTAATTAGATCTCATTTTGTGAGGGGCAACTAGATGGCACAGTGGGTAGAGCACCAGCCCTGGTTTTAGAGGACCTGAATGCAAATCGAGCATCAGATACTTGATACTTACTAGCTGTGTGACCTTGGACAAGTCACTTAACCCCAATTGCCTCACATCCAGGGTCATCTCCAGTTGCTCTGATTCATATCTAGCTACTGGATTCAGATGAATCTGGAGGAGAAAGTGAGGCTGGTGACTTAGCACAGTGCCCCCCCCCATCCAATTCACTTGTCACATCCCCAATGACATGGTTATTTTTCCCAGAATAAAGGACAAACATCATCATTATCTGAATGTCCTTTTAAAAAAATTTAGACATTACTTATTCATTTTAACATTCTTTTTAAAAATTATTTTAGGCGGAGCCAAGATGGTGACAAGAAGGGATCGAGTATTAGGCGTTCTCTGATAAAATTCATCAGCTAAGGACTCTAACTAAACTTTCGAGAGACAGAACCCACAAAGGGACCCAGTGAGGCAGTTCTCCTACTCAAAGTAACCTGGAAAAGAGCAGAAAGGCTCTGCTCCCCGGGGTCGGAGAGGCGGCCAGCCAGGGGGGTGGCCCACCAGAGCCAAAGAACCTCAGCCTCCCGGAGGCAGCCCCAGGGCGCTGGGGGTCCCAGCTCACAGCAGCGGGGGAGTCTCCTGAGCTGCACCCCAAGGAGCACCGGGCACAAAGTGGGGGAACAGCCAGGGACCTCTGCCAGAGTGAGAACATGGAGCCCAGCCCTCAGGGCACACAGACAGCAGCATCATCTTTCCCCAGCCCTGATCCAGGAAACAGAAGCAGGCGGAGTGGGTAAGCAGGAGCCCCCAGGGCATGAGCCCATTGAGCTGAGGGAGGGGAGTGAAGAGAGACTGCAGAGCTCTGTCCTCTACCCCTGAAACAGGACTCTGGGGCTCTGACCACATTCAGATCCTGGCCACAGTCTAGGCCCCCCCCCCATAGAACAGCAGCCCCACCCCCCCACATCAGCCCCTTGGCAGAGGGGGGCGCTTATGGTCATTCACAGACCAGGAGGGAGGACAGAACCTCACACACTGAGACCCTTGTGGGAGTGTCCCAAAAGCTCAAGAAACACCCCAAACCAGGCCCAGGCTGGGAAAATGAGCAAGCAGAGAAACAAAAAGAAGACTATTGAGAAATATTTTGCAAATGAGCCCAAGAAGGACCAAAATACTCGGTCTGAAGATGAGGAAGCACAAGATCCTGCATCTAAAGACTCCAAGAAAAACAGAAATTGGGCTCAGGCTATGATAGAGCTCAAAAAAGACTTTGAAAATCAAATGAGGGAGTTGGAAGAAAAACTGGGAAAAGAAAGGAGAGAGATGCAGGAAAAACATGAAAATGAAGTCAGCAGCTTAGTCAAGGAAATCCAAAAAAATGCTGAAGAAAATAGCATGCTAAAAACCAGCTTAGGTCAAATGGATAGAACAGTTCAAAAAGTTATTGAGGAGAAGAATGCTTTAAAAAGCAAAATTGGCCAGATGGAAAGAGATAAGAAAACTCTCTGAGGAGAACAAATCCTTCAGACAAAGAATAGAATTCAGGGAGATTGATGAATTTACCAGAAATCAGGAATCAATACTTCAAAACCAAAAAAATGAAAAATTAGAAGAAAATGTGAAATATCTCATTGAAAAAACAACTGATATGGAAAACAGACTTAGGAAAGATAATTTAAAAATTATTGGAATACCTGAAAGTCATGATCAGGAAAAGAGCCTTGACATCATTTTCAAAGAATTACTACAGGAAAATTGCCCTGATATTCTAGAAGCAGAGGGCAAAATAGAAATGGAGAGAATCCACCGATCCCCCCGAGAAAGAGATCCCAAAAAACCAACCCCTAGGAATATTATAGCCAAGTTCCAGAACTCCCAAGTCAAAGAGAAAATATTATAAGCAGCCAGAAGGACACAATTCAAATATTGTGGAGCTGCAGTCAGGATCACACAGGACTTAGCAGCAGCTACATTGGAAGCTCGTAGGGCTTGGAATACAATATACCAGAAGGCAAGAGAGCTTAGAATGCAGCCAAGAATGAACTACTCAGCAAGGCTGAATGTCCTCTTCCAGGGAAAAAGATGGACTTTCAATGAACCAGGGGAATTTCAAAGGTTCCTTTTGGAATGGCCAGAGCTGAACAGAAGGTTTGATCTTCAGATACAGGACTCAGGGGAAGCATGTTGATGGGAGGAGAGGGGGGAAATATGAGGGACTTAATGAGGATGAACTGCATGTATTCCTGCATAGGAAAATGACACTGATAATACTCATATGAACCTTCTCAGTTAATAGAGCAGGTAGAGAGAGCTTTTATAGTTGAAGCACAGGAGAAAGCTGAATTCGAAGATAAAATATGGTGGAAAAATGGAGTCAATAGGAAAAAAGGGAAATGGAATGGGAGAAAGAAAAAGGAGAGGGGGAGTAGGCCAAGATATTTCATATAATAAGATTTTTTTTATTATTACAATGAGCTATTGCAATGATATGGAAGCGGGGAGGCAAGGGGGAATGAGGGAACCTTTGCTCTCATCAGAGATGGCTAGGAGAGGAAACAGCAAATATACTCAATGGGGTATAGACATCTGGAGTAAGAAGGAGGGGGGAGCAGGGGGAAAGGGTGGGGATGTGAATAAAGGAGGAGAGGATGGACCATGGGGGGAGAGTGGCCAGATATAACACGTTTTCTTTCTTACTTCTTGCAAGGGGCTGGGAATGGAAGGCCTGCCCAAGATTACAGGGCCAGGTGGATTCTGGGCCTAAGGGGTCGTATGGGGGCTCAGGGCTTCTTGGCCCCAGGACCAGGGATCTGTCTGCTGTGCCACTCAGCTACCCTACAGCAGAGTCATAGTGAAAGGAGAGAGAAAATAGAGTACATGGTAGTGGAGAAATAAGAAAGGAGGGAGTTGCGATCAGCAATGGCAATGGTGGAAAAATATGGAAATAACTTTTGTGATGGACTTATCATAAAGAATGAGATCCACCCATGACAGAGTTGTTGGTGTTGGAACAAAGACTCAAGCACATTTTTTGTTATGATTATTTGGGGGAGGGTGCAGGTTAAGTAGGGCTGGATGGCCTGCCTGGGGCCACATAGCGGGGTGATCTTTGGGTGTTTGGGGCCGGATTTGGACCCAGGTGCTCCTGGCCCAAGGGCCAATGCTCTGTCTGTCACCCAGCCACCCCTACTATTATTACTATTTTATTTTATTTTGGGGTCTTTTTTTTCTTTCTTTCTTTTTTCTTTTTTGGTTTTTGCAGGGCAGTGGGGATCGGGTGGCTTGCATGTCACACGGCTGGGTGATTGTTGGGTTTACGAGGCTGGATGTGGACTCGGGTGCTCGTGGCTCCAGGGCTGTTGCTTCGTCCATTGTGCCACCTGGCCATACCTACAATTAGTACTATTATTATTTTTTTTATTTTAATTTTTTTCCTCTCCCCTTTACTTTTTTGGCCCAAACAAGTCTATCTATATTCATGGGGGAGGAGGAGGGGTATTTTGTTTACTTGTAAACAAGAATATTTTATTAATGCAAGAAAACCATTTGTACAAAATGAGAATAAAAAATAAATTTAAAAAAATTATTTTATTTTGTTAAAATTTTCTAAATTACATGTAAAATATTAAAAAAATTTCTTTTAATTTTGATTTCTAAATTCTCTCCCTTCCTCCAGTCAGTCTGTCATCTACTGAGAGGCAAGAAATATGATATCAATTACAAATGTGAAGTCATGCAAAGCATCTTTCCATATTAGCCGTGTTGCAAAAAAAGCAAGAAAAATTAAGTAAAAAGCAATATATTTCAAGCTGCATTGTGAGTTCATCAGTTTTCTCTTTCTGGAGGTGGACAGCATTTTCCCATCATGAGTCTTTTGGAATTGTCTAGGATCATTGTCTTGATCAGAGAACCTGAGTCATCACAGTTGATCGTGACTCAATTTGATCTTTTTTTTTTTTTTTTTTTTTTTAGATTTTTGCAAGGCAACGGGGTTAAGTGTCTTGCCCAAGGCCACACAGCTAGGTAATTATTAAGTGTCTGAGACCAGATTTGAACCCAGGTACTCCTGACTCCAGGGCCAATGCTTTATCCACTACGCCACCTAGCCACCTAGCCACCCCCCTCAATTTGATCTTAAAAGGCATCTTTACAGGGCTAGTTTTGGTACACACATTTATTTAAAAATGGCAGTGTTTCATTCTCTTTGGCTGTATGCACTGACTCAGCAAGGCCACAGGGAGGGGCTGTAGCTGTCATTTTGATCACAAGTATAGAAATGGTAGAGAATGTTTTGAGGTCCTTCTAGATGGGAGGACAATTGGGTCTTTGTTTTCCTTAGTATCTGCTATAAAACTTGTTGATCCTGTAAATGATGATTCCTCCAGTGAGAGGAATGTAAGAGCTACCAATGCTCATTTTCTATTTGGATTGAAAAGTAAAGAGCTTTGATGTTATGGAAGCCAATGTATTGAGTGTTGGACCTAAGATCAGGAAGTTGTAGTTGTTCAGTTGTGTCTAACTCTTCACAACTGCATTTGGGATCTTCTTGTCAAAGATGCTAGAGTGGTTGGCCATTTCCTTCTCCAGCTCATTTTACAGATGAGAAAACTGAGGCAAACAGGGTGAAGTGACTTGTCCAGGGTCATTCAGCTATAAATGTTTCAGATCACATTTGAACTCAGGAAGATGAGTCTCCCTAACTCCAGGCTCATTGCTCTCTCCACTGTATACCACCCAGCTGCTCCTCTCAAGACTTGTCATTTGGGTCATGCTTTCTTAATCTCTAAAATGGGCAAATAGCACTGGTATTGTCATCCATAAGCTGTAATGGATTTTGATGACCATTCTCTCCTCTGGGCTTCCTCTTTCTCATCATTTCACTAGATTTCTCAGGTCCTTTAATGAAACTATTCATGTCATTTTCTCTCAAAGTTCCTGTGCTCTTAGGGTTCAGATAGCACTCTTAGGTCTTAGCATTGGAAGAGATCATCCAGTTCAGTTCTCTTATTTAAAGATGAGGAACTTGGAAGACTCAGAAGAAGGGAAATTATTTGACCAGGGTCACCCAATGTGGAACAGAAACAGGCTTTAAACCCATGAAATCAGAACCCTTTCTCTTTCCTTTTCCCTATGCTTCCTCAGTGGGTTTTCTAGGAACACACCCATCTGAAGGTAGTAGTTTTTTTTGTTTGTTTTTGTTTTTTGGGGTTTTTTTTTAGGTTTTTGTAAGGCAACTAGGGTTAAGTGGCTTGCCCAAGGCCACACAGTTAGGTAATTATTAAGTGTCTGAGACCGGATTTGAACCCAGGTACTCCTGACTTCAGGGCTGGTGCTTTATCCACTGCACCACCTAGCTGCCCCTGAAGGTAGTAGTTTTGAACAGCACTCCAGGGCCTGAATTTTACCCAAGAGGATGAGGGGCTCATCAGGACTTGTCATATTCTTTGCCACTAAATATTTTAAGCCCACACACTTCTTTAGCTTTGGACAAAGGATACTCAAAGAAAATAGATTTATGCCTCATAATTCAGGCATTCAGGGTTTCACCCCCTTCCCAACTAGGTACAACATAGCTCCCTCTTTCCTTTCCCCACCCCACACTCTGGTTGATATCTCCATACAGGTCAACCATTGGGCACTGATTTTGTTGTTAATAGTTTCCTTTTATCTTAGTAAGGTTTTGTCTGATTTAATCTGCTGAGTTTCATTTCCAGGTAGGTATAAGTGATTTTGGTTTAAAATCACATAAGAAGGCAGTCTTCTTGAGAGTAGGGATTATTTCCTTTTTTTTTGTAGACACAATACATCCTTGCTGATTGACTGAAATAAATTTATGATCAGAAACAACCAACAAGATAATTTAGTAAAACGGAGACTGTTTGGTTATGCAAATTGACACACACACACACACACACACACACACACACACACACACACACACCCTTACCATATCCTGATATTCACTTGGACAAGAATAACTTTCAATCTCTTCCAGCAGTGAGCACAAAGGTCAACCCAGGGTAGCTACTCAACAAAACTTTGTTTATATTATCTGTTATGGCCTTTTTTTTCTGATTCCTATTAGAAGATACACTCCAAGAGGGACAAGCAGTAGTTTAAAATCTAATGAAAATCTCTCTCTTCAAGCTGTCACAGGATTCTGCATAAAGCAAGCATTCAATAATAAGCATGATCACTGATTTAGCTATGGATGGGAGTTTAGGGGGTCACTGAGTGCCCCCCCCATTTTTCTTTTTGGTTTTGGCAAGGCAGTGGGGTTAAGTGGCTTGCCCAAGGGCACACAGCTAGGTCATTATTAGGTATCTGAGGTTGCATTTGAACTCAGACCCTCCTGACTCCAAGGCTGGTGCTCTAGCCACTACCTGCCTGGCTGCCCCTAAAAATGTAGCCAAATAAATGTTACTGGATCTGTTTGTTGCTATTTCCTGACTCCTTCTAGCCACATGAAGGTGGGTCCCGTACCTTATCTAAAACTTATATCCTCCAATTGTGGGTGGACCCAGAGTCAGAAAGCCCCGATTTCAAATCCTTCCTCAGATGCCAAGTCACTTAATCCACGTTTGCCTCAGTCTCCCCATCTGTAAAATAGGTACAATAGCAGCACTCCTTTCCCAGGTTGTTTGAGGGCAAAGGAGTGCACCCTTGTAAACCGGCCGGCTCACCGTGGACCGGGTCAGGGCCATGCTAGCAATCAAGATTCATGCGTGTTTCTGTGTCCAGCACCAAGCAGAGGGCCTGACAGCCGGCCGCGCATCCAGGAGGCACTTCACTGCGGCTCTGGTTGCCGCCGGGCAGCGGGTGCTTAATTGTTGGCATGCCTGGCACGTGCTGGCCATTGGGCCGGCGCTCACGAGGGGCAGGAGAAGGCATCCCGGGGCACCCGGAGCCCTCGCAGAAGAAGCTGAGCATTGATTTTCTAGTCAGGGAGACTCGTGGGGGGCGGCCTCTGGGAGGAAGCAGAACTCCGCCCCCCCCCCCCCAGGCCTCAGCTGGAAACGCTCGTCGTCAAGGCAACCGCCGGGCGGAGCGGGGCATCACGGAGGAGGGCGGGGCAGAGGCGCGCGCGGGGGGCGGGGCTCGTTCCGGCTCAGGGGCCGCCGGGGAGGCTGGAGGAGCATGACGTCAGGGGAGGAGCAAGGCGGCCGGGGGCGGCGCTAAGAAAGGCGTGACGTCAGGCGCTCAGAGCCCTCTCCTCACCCCCGCCCCCATCGCCCCCATCGCACCGGGGGGAGGGGCGCAGAGCATGACTCGAGACCAGAGATGGGAAGAGGTGACGTCAGGGGCTCCCCCCCCATCTGGGTTCAGATTTCCCCTTGTGCAGAGAGCGCACGGAGGGATTGGAGGGGTGACGTCAGGGGGCAGAGCACAGCCAAGGGAACGGCAAGGGATGACGTCAGATAGAGAATAACGTCAGCAGTTCAGAACCAGCTGGGGAACTAGTCGGGCTCCGAAGTGCTGATGACGTCAGGGGCAGAGCAAAGTTAGAGCAGGCAGAGAGTGACGTCAGAGAACAACGTGGGGAAAGGAAGGAGGGGGAGTGATGTCGGGGCAATTGGAAAGGGAAGGAAGAGGATGACATCATGGGCACGTGGGCGGGTGGGTCTGAGGGGAGGGGGAGAGGCTGGAGGAGGAGGACTTCAGGGTCAGGGAGCCCAGAGAAGGGAGGAGACTGAGGCCGAACTTGGGGGGAGCTGAGCAAGCTCGGGGAAATGGAGGGGCCTCGGAGGCCGGCCTGGGGAGCTAGAGGAAGAGGAGTCGGGCGGCGAGGAAGGCTTGGGATCCGCAGAGCCCGAGGGGCAGAGCCGGCCTAGGAGTGGGACAGGGGCCTGGGATGCAGAGCAGGCTGGGGAAAGGAGGGATGAGGGTTGATGCCGGGAAGGAGGATGAAGGCAGGGGCGGGGGGGGGGGGGGGGACGACGACAAGGGGACTATGACTATGGACACGCTTAACCTCACTGAGTTTCAGTTTCCTCCTTTGTAAAATGGGGACAATAAAACCTATCTCATGGCTATTGTGGATGAAAGGGGAGAAAGAGCAAATGATCCTTTTGTATGTTGTTTTTCATTTATTTTGTCTTTAAAGTGCACATTATAATATCATTGTGGTTAATGTATTATTTTATTCCTTATTTTGTATGTTTATTTGGTTCTTTGCTTAACTATCAGGATGCTGCTGATCAACACCTGAGCCTATTCAGTTTGAGGACCAGGTGCTATTGTCACACCCGTTGTCTCCTCTCACAATCCTAGGGAATTCTAGGAAAGCAAGATACTGATGGTTCTTGGAGAGCTGGTTCCTTCTGTCCCTTAGCATCGTATATGGATGACAGCATTCACTCTGTTAATATAGAGAGGGACCTGAGTTCAAATCTTATCTCAGACACCTGATTCTAGCTATGTGATCTTGGGCAAGCCACTCCACCCTGATTGCTTCCCTTTCTAGACTTTATCCATTCATCCTGATCCATATCTGGCCACCAGACCCAAATGGCTCTGGAGAAGAAAGTGAGGCCAGTGACTTAGCAGAGCTCCCCCTCACTTAAATCCAATTCACTTGCTTGTCTTGGCATCACCTCCCTGTTGCTGTGGTCTTCTTTGAGTACAACGGACAAATAACAACACTAAAGGTGTGGCGTGTACAGGTTTATCCATTTGGATACTTATGCCCTGACCCATTAGCAAAATCCCCTTCTATATCCTATTCCTTTCGAGACTCCATTTCAATGAATGAACAAACATGTCTAAATGCTAATCTTGATCTAATGCCCACCTGGGCATTAGAAGTTTGGGTCTCTCAGAGCAAGACACCATCTGCCCTTCAGTGACCACAAGGTTATAATGTCCCTTCAAGAGTCAAGGGTGATTCTGAGGACCCCAGTCACTTGATCCTTACTAGCTGTGTGACCTTGGGCAAATCACTAATCTTCATTGCCCCACAAACCCACTCTCCTCCCAAAAAAGAGAGTCAAAGGTGATTCTCTAATTAGCTCAGACCCTCATTGACTATATTTACCTCAATGTTAACCATCATTGATCAACACCTCAATTTCATTTAATCAGTCCTATTGATTAAATTGAAACTATTCAATGAATTATTAAATGATATATATATATATATTAATTAACTATTACACATGGGCATTTATTATAGGAAAAATAAATTACAACAGAGTTTTACCCAACACCCAGGTGCCTATCTGGGAATTCATTTCCATTGTTCCTTAAACAAAATACTCCATTTCTAGTCTGAAAGATGACTGGAACATTCTCCTTCCTTCTCTCAGCCTTCTAGCTTCCCCAGTTTTCTTCAATTCTCAGCTAAAAATTCACTTTCTGCAGAAAACCTTTCCTGATCTCCCTCAATTCTAGTGCCTTCCGTTAATTAATTCCAATTTAGACACTCTGTCTTGCTTGTAAATGGTTGTTTGGGTATTGTCTTCCCCAAAAGACCATGAAGGTCTTGAGGGCAAGAGAAGTCTTTTTGTATCCTCAGAGCTTAGCACAGTGCATATAGTAAGTGCTTAATAAATGGCTTGTCATGGCATCATCTCCCTGATGTGGTCTTCTTTGAAAATGAAGGACAGGGGCGGCTAGGTGGCACAGTGGATAAAGCACCGGCCTTGGAGTCAGGGGTACCTGGGTTCAGGTCCGGTCTTAGACACTTAATGATTGCCTGGCTGTGTGGCCTTGGGCAAGCCACTTAGCCCCGTTTGCCTTGCAAAAAAAAAAACCTAAAAAAAAAAAAAGAAAGTGAAGCACAAATTTATTTGAACTCAGGTGTTGATGATTCCAAGTCCAACAGTTCATGTACTTTGCCACCTGGGCCTGCCCTAGAATGTGGCAGACCATATGACTTCATAGATGGTCTATGAGAGTTGCTACTGCTAAAATCATTTCCTCCTCCTGAGGCCACACTAGTTCTGATCATTTCTAAACTTAGGTAGGCTGGTTCTGAGGCAGCAGAGACCAGGTTTATCCTTAAAACCCTTCCAGATGGGTAGACCCTGCCATATCTGACAGTCCACTGGCAGGGTCTTTGAGAACTGGCAGGCTTCCATGGAAGCCATGCTGATAATTCATTTTTGAACTATTCTTTTTTTTAAGCAAGACATACTTTATTCTCTAAAAATCTCCAAACAAGGGAAACTCCTCAAAGAGACAGAGAGGGAAGGGAGCAGCATGGTGGGAGGGAAGGGAAGGTGTTTTCTAGATTCTGGATTAGGAAGAGTTTTAAAAGCAGGATGCAAGAGTCAGCAGGGAGATCCTTTCCTGCCTTCTGGGAGTCCAGAAGAATCACAGTATCACAGTTTCCATGGAGACCAAGAAAGGCTAGTGGATCTTGGTGGTTCTATTTTTCCTGGGAGCTGCGGATGGCAAGGACAGAGCAACACTGGAGAACTCTGTATTTGAGAGGGTTAGAATTCAGTCCCACACCAGAGGATTCTAGCATTTCCAGAGAAATAGAATAGATCTTTGTGGTGCCATTATCCAAAGGAAAGATGCTGGTGCTCTTGGGCAACATCTCCATAACTTCTTATCCAAGGATATCTGGAAGACTTTACATCAGTAGCAGCAGTAAAGACCAGGAAGGGATGTGGAGTCATCTTCTTGGTTCAGTCACTCAAGGGGTTTAAAAAAAACCCCCAAAATCTCAAGACTGACAGGGTCACCTATAGATTTGTCTTGAGAGGGAAGCAGGGGAAAGAGGACCTCCCTTACCTTAGGGAGTCATTTGTTGCCCTTCCTTCCCCTCTCCTTCCTTCCATATTCACACATAATTCTTGGTTGGGTATTCAGAAGGACCTCGGGGGCCCCCTGCAGGAGGAGCAGAAGCAGAGTATCGAACCACATAATGGCTTGTACCCCTTGAGCTCCCCGAGGGGCAAGTGCAGCATAATAAGCCCCCACCTAGTAGAAAAAGGCCTGCACCTGCCCAGCCTCCGTATAGACTGTGCCCCAATTCCTGTTTCTGAGCCTCAGCCACCGCAGGGTTGTAGAAGTCTCTAATGATCATGTGGGCAGTCCAGCACAGAGGAATCAGGAGCAGGATAGCTGAGATGATGAAAATGATCCCTGAAGTCAGCACTAGGCGAGCCTTTGGCTCCTGGTCTTCAATACACGTGGTACCACTTGGCCCCAGCAAGGTAGACCAGCAGGCCCACCAGATCCAATAGCAGAGTGATGATTGTGAGGGCTCTAGCAGCCTGCAGGTCTTGAGGCAGGGCCAGCATGGAATCATACACCTTACATTGCATCTGGCCAGTGCTCTGGACCACACAAGTCATCCAGAGGCCTTCCCATATCACCTGGGCCACTACGATGTTATTACCAATGAAAGCAATGATTCTCCACATGGGCAAGGCGCAAGACACTATAGATGCTACCCAGCCCAGTAATGAGAGGATCATGCCCAGGATCTGGAGGCCGGCAGAAGCCATGATTGGTGGCTTAGAGAATACCTGCTTCAGAAAGAAACCAGTGCAGCCCGAGATCAGGGGTGAGTCTTTTTGAATTATTCAATGGAAATGATTCCTTAATTTCTCATTATGACTATGAAAAAAGATACACATAATATCTTCAGTATAGTGCCATGGGAGAAGCTGAAAGGGGGAATAGTGGATAGATAATTTAAACTGAAAAATCTTCCTAATAGCAGTTTATGATATGATTCACATTAGAAGAGCTCTCAGAATTTAGAAAAATCTCTCATTTCCTTTCCTTCCCACTCTAGGCAAAAGATTCCTTTCTCTGGGCCATCAGTAGCTATTGGTTCTTTTGAACAAGTTCTCTATGTATTAACCTATGATGCTGTCTTAATGGGCAAATTTTTAATTTCAGGCTCACTTTCCTCATCTATTTATTTTGTTGTTGGCCTTCATTCTATTTTTTTTAAATTTTATTTAAGGCAATGGAATTAAGTGACTTGCCCAAGGTCATACAGCTAGGCAATTATTAAGTGTTTAAGTCAGATTTGAACTCAGGTACTCCTGATTTCAGGGCCAGTGCTCTATCCACTGTGCCACCTAGTTACCCCTGTTGTCCTTCATTTTAGAAGATGACTCTGACATCAAATAAATGTCATGACTTGCAAGTAATTTGGATTAAAGAGAGGAGGTGCTGTACAAAGACACTATTCTCACTATCTCTTCCAGAACCATCTGAATCTAGTGGCCAGATATAGTAGGAACAGGAGGACAGGTTTTGGTCTGGATGTAATGGTAGACCTTGGCCTTTAAGATTCCCTTATCACCCAGGCATCTAGGTATCATTAGACTTAGAAGTTTTGACTTAATGTCAAAGATCCCAACTGGTAGCTATACCTTCATTCAATTGGATACACCTCTTGTGCTAGGTGACAAACATTTATCACTAGGATACATCAAGTATGGGAACTATGGTTCCACTCATGCTTGAAGACAGATCTTCATTAGAAGTTAAAACTATCCTAACCTGTCTCATGATGGTCTATTCTAATCAGCTTTGCAACTATATTTCCCCTGGAACCAAAGACTTTGGTTTCCTAGAAGCTCCCAGGTGGATTATGGGAATAATTGTAGGATGGCTAGTCATAATTGCTTATAGTTGGAACTGTGAAGGCATCTGATTGTCTTTGAATCTACAACTTCCATTCTTTTTTTTTCTTTTTCCAAGTCAACTAGTATTTTATTTTATTTTTTTGCAACAGACTGGGAAGACCAAAAAAAGGCACATGTCCAGTCCTTGCCTACCATGAGTTCATTTATTGTCTCTCCCTCTCCAGCTTCCATTCTTTTTTTTTTTAGTTTTTTTTTTTGGTAAGGCAGTGGGGTTAAGTGGCTTGCCCAAGGCCACACAGCTAGGTAATTATTAACTGTCTGAGGCCAGATTTGAACTCAGGTACTACTGACTCCAGAGCTGGTGCTCTATCCACTGTGCCACTCAGCTGTCCCTACAGCTTCCATTCTTAATGAAAACATTCTTGGCAAATACTTTCAGTCTTGTCAATCTTACACCAGTCTAAGAATCTCACCTATAGCAGCAAAATACAAATGCCTCTCAATCATGGCTCCAGTTTTGAAAACCAACAAATAAAACAAGGGTTTAATCATTTCACCTACCTTCCAGGGCTGTTGTGAGGATAAAATTGATTCAGAGAACCATGGTCATGGGGCATATTGGAATCAATTGGAAACAAATTTTGTATTTTTTTCCATTTTTAAAATTTTTCTTTAATTTATTTACACATTACTAAAATATTTTTGTTTAAGAGTAAACATAATACCCCTCCCCCACAAAAACATAAAACCTCATGAGAACTAAAGTAAAAGAAATATAAAAAATGTGTTTCAATCTGTGTTCTGATACCTTCAGCTCTGTCTTCGGTGGATCACTTTCTTTATTATAAGTCCATCATAGTAGTTACTTCCATATTTTTCCACAGTTGCTGTTGCTGACTGTAATTCCCTCCATCCATTCCTCCCCAGTACCATCTATTTATATTTTCTCTCTCCTTTCACTCTGTCCCTCTTCAAAATTGTATTGTGGGGCAGCCAAGTGATGCAGTGGACAGAGCATGGGTCCTGGGTCCAAGAGGCCTCAAGCCTACATCCCACCCCAGAGACCCAGCAAATACCCAGCCCTGTTGTCCTGGACAGGCCACCCAATCCCAGCATCTTGCAAAAAAGTAAAAAAGAAAATGTGTTATATCTGACTATCCTCTCCTATGATCTACCCTCTCCTCTATCACCCATATCCCCCCCTTCCCCCGGTCTCGCTTCTCTCCTTTTTCTTGTGGATGTTTGTACCCTATTGAGTGTGTATACTGTTTCCTCTCTGAGCCATTTCTGATGAGAATGAAGGCTCCCTCATTCCCTCTCGCTTTCCCTCCTTCTATACCATTGCAAAAGCTACATGAAATATCTATTATATAAAATATCTTAGCCTATTCCACCTCTTTTTTGTCTTACTCCCAGTACATTTCCCTTTCACTCATTGACTCCATTTTTACCATATATTATATCTTCAAATTCAGCTCTCTCCTGGGCTTGGTCTATAAAAGCTCCTTCTACCTGCTTTATTAAATGAGAAGGTTCATATGAGTATTATCAGTATCATCTTTCCATGCAGGAATACATGTAGTTCACCATCATTAAGTCTCTCATATTTTGCCCTTCTCCTTCACACTCTGTGCTTCACCTGAGTCCTGTACTTGAAGGTCAACCTTTCTGTCCAGCTCTGGTTGTTTCAACAGGAACATTTGAAATTCCCCTGGTTCAATGAAAGTTCATCTTTTCCCTTGGAAGAGGATGTTCAGTTTTGCTGGGTAGTTGATTCTCAGTTGCATTCTAAGCTCTTTTGCCTTCTGGAATATTATGAGCCGTATGAGCCCTTATATAGTTGCTGCTAAGTCTTGCGTGATCCTGACTGTAATTCCATGATATTTGAATTGTGTCCTTCTGGCTGCTTGTAATATTTTCTCTTTGACTTGAGAGTTCTGGAACTTGGCTACAATATTCCTGGGGGTTGTTCTTTTTGGATCTCTTTCTAGGGGAGATTGATGGATTCTCTCAATTTCTATTTTGCCCTTTGCTTCTAGGATATCAGGGCAATTTTCCCATAGAAATTCTTTAAAAATGATGTCAAGGCTCTTTTCCTGATCATGACTTTCAGGTACCCCAATAATTTTTAGATTATCTTTCCTGTTTAAGAGTAAACAAAATACCCCTCCCCCATGAATATAGACTTGCTTGGGCGATAAAGTAAAGGGAAGAGAAAAAAAATTAAAATTAAAAAAAGAATAATAGTAATAATTGTAGGTATGGCCAGGTGGCACAATGGACAAGGCACCAGCCATGGAGCCACAAGCATCCGAGCCCACATCCAGCCCCATAGACCCAACAATCACCCAGCCGTGTGACATGCAAGCTACCCGATCCCCACTGCCCTGCAAAAACCTAAAAGAAGGAAAAAAGACCCAAAATAAAATAAAATAGTAATAATAGTAGGGGTGGCTGGGTGGCAGACAGAGCATTGGCCCTTGAGTCAGGAGCACCCGGGTCCAAATCTGGCCTCAGACACCCAAAGATCACCCTGCTATATGGCCCCAGGCAGGCCACCCAGCCCCATTTGCCCTGCACCCTCCCCCAAATAATAATAATAATAATAATAATAATAATAATAATAATAATAATAATAATAATAAATGTGCTTCAGTCTTTGTTCCAACACCAACAACTCTGTCACGGCTGGATCTCATTCTTTATGATAAGTCCATCACAAAAGTTACTTCCATATTTTTCCAACGTTGCCATTGCTGATCGCAACTCCCTCCTTTCTTATTTCTCCACTACCATGTACTATATTTTCTCTCTCCTTTCACTCTGACTCTGCTGTAGGGTAGCTGAGTGGCACAGCAGACAGATCCCTGGTCCTGGGGCCAAGAAGCCCTGAGCCCCCATACCACCCCTTAGGCTCAGAATCCACCTGGCCCTATAGTCCTGGGCAGGCCTTCAATCCCAGTCCCTTGAAAGAAGTAAAAAAAGAAAATATGTTCTATCTGACCACTCTACCCCCATGGTCCATCCTCTCCTCCTTTATTCACATCCCCACCCCTTCCCCTTGCTCCCCCCTCCTTCTTACTCCAGATGTCTATACCCCATTAAGTATATATGCTGTTTCCTCTCCTAGCCACCTCTGATGAGAGCAAAGGTTCCCTCATTCCCCCTTGCCTCCCCCCTTCCATATCATTGCAATAGCTCATTGTAATAATAAAAAAAATCTTATTATATGAAATATCTTGGCCTACTCCCCCTCTCCTTTTTCTTTCTCCCATTCCATTTCCCTTTTTTCCTATTGACTCCATTTTTCCACCATATTTTATCTTCGAATTCAGCTTTCTCCTGTGCTTCAACTATAAAAGCTCCCTCTACCTGCTCTATTAACTGAGAATGTTCATATGAGTATTATCAGTGTCATTTTTCTATGCAGGAATACATGCAGTTCATCCTCATTAAGTCCCTCATATTTCCCCCCTCTCCTCCAATCTCCATGCTTCACCTGAGTCCTGTATCTGAAGATCAAACTTTCTGTTCAGCTCTGGCCATTCCAAAAGGAACCTTTGAAATTTCCCTGGTTCATTGAGAGTTCATCTTTTTCCCTGGAAGAGGACATTCAGCCTTGCTGAGTAGTTCATTCTTGGCTGCATTCTAAGCTCTTTTGCCTTCTGGTATATTATATTCCAAGCCCTATGAGCTTCCAATGTAGTTGCTGCTAAGTCCTGTGTGATCCTGACTGCAGCCCCACGATATTTGAACTGTGTCCTTCTGGCTGCTTGTAACATTTTCTCTTTGACTTGGGAGTTCTGGAACTTGGCTATAATATTCCTAGGGGTTGGTTTTTTGGGATCTCTTTCTCAGGGGGATTGGTGGATTCTCTCCATTTCTATTTTGCCCTCTCTGCTTTTAGAATACCAGGGCAATTTTCCTGTAGTAATTCTTTGAAAATGATGTCAAGGATCTTTTCCTGATCATGACTTTCAGGTATTCCAATAATCTTTAAATTATCTTTTCTAAGTCTGTTTTCCATATCAGTTGTTTTTTCAATGAGATATTTCACATTTTCTTCTAATTTTTCATTTTTTTGGTTTTGAAGTATTGATTCCTGATTTCTGGTAAATTCATCAATCTCCCTGAATTCTATTCTTTGTCTGAAGGATTTGTTCTCCTCAGAGAGTTTTCTTATCTCTTTTTTCCATCTGGCCAATTTTGCTTTTTAAGGCATTCTTCTCCTCAATAACTTTTTGAACTGTTTTATCCATTTGACCTAAGCTGGTTTTTAGCATGCTATTTTCTTCAGCATTTTTTTGGATTTCCTTGACTAAGCTGCTGACTTCATTTTCATGTTTTTCCTACATCTCTCTCCTTTGTTTTCCCAGTTTTTCTTCCAGCTCCTTCATTTGATTTTCAAAATCTTTTCTGAGCTCTGTCATAGCCTGAACCCAATTTCTGTTTTTCTTGGAGTCTTTAGATGCAGGATCTTGTGCTTCCTCATCTTCAGACTGAGTATTTTGATCCTTCTTGGGCTCATGAGCAAAATATTTCTCAATGGTCTTCCTCTTATTTCTCTGCTTGCTCATTTTCCCAGCCCGAGCCTGGTTTTGGGGTGCTTCCTGAGCTTTTGGGATACTCCCACAAGGGTCTCAGTGTGTGAGGCTCTGTCCTCCCTCCTGGTCTGTGAATGATCATAAGCGGCCCCTCTTTCACGGGGCTGAGGTGCGGGGGGGCCCTGCTGTTCTATGGGGGGGCTAGACTGTGATCAGGATATGAATGTGGTCAGAGCCCCAGAGTCCTGTTCCAGGGGCAGAGGACAGAGCTCTGCAGTCTCTCTCTTCACTCCCCTCCCTCAGCTCAATGGGCTCATGCCCTGGGGACTCCTGCTTATGGGTTCTGCCTGCTTCTGTTTCCTGGATCAGGGCTGGGGAAAGATGATGCTGCTGGCTGTGTGCCCTGAGGGCTGGGCTCCACGTGCTCGCTCTGGCAGAGGTCCCCCGCTGTTCCCCCACTTTGTGCCTGGTGCTCCCTGGGGTGCAGCTCAGGAGACTCCCCCACTGCTGTGAGCCATGGCTCCCAGCACCCTGGGGCTGCCTCCGGGATACTGAAGTTCTTTTGCTCTGGCAGGCCACCCCTCTGACCCTGGGGAGCAGAACCTTTCTGCTCTTTTCCAGGTTACCTTGAGTAGGAGAACTGCCTCAATGGGTCCGTTTGTAGGTTCTGTCTCTCGAAAGTTTAGAGTCCTTAGTTTCACGTTTTATCTGAGAGCACCTAAGATTTGATCCCTTCTTGTTGCCATCTTGGCTCCACCCCCCTAGATTATCTTTCCTGAATATGTTTTCCAGACCAGTTGTTTTTTCAATGAAATATTTTATATTGTCTTCTAATTTTTCATTCTTTTGGTGTTGAAGTATTGTATCTTAATTTCTCACAAAGTCATCAACTTCCTTTAGCCCCATTCTACATCTGAAGGATTTGTTTTCCTCAGAAAGCTTTCTTATCTCTTTTTCCATATGGCCGATTTTACTTTTTAAAACATTCTTCTCCTCAATAACTTTTTGAACTGTTTTATCCATTTGACCAATGCTAGTTTTTAACATGTTATTTTCTTCAACATTTTTTTGCATCTCCTTGACTAAGCTGCTGACTTCATTTTCATGTTTTTCCTGCATCTCTCTCATTTCTTTTCCCACTTTTTCTTCTATCTCCCTCACTTGATTTTCAAAATCTTTTTTTGAGCTCTGTCATAGCCTGAGTTCAACTTCTATATTTCTTGGAGTCTTTAGTGGCAGGAGTTTGGACTTTCTCATCTTCAGATTGAGTATTTTGATTCTCCATGGGACCAAAGTAATTGTCTATGATCAGGTTCCTTTTTTTTGTTGTTATTTATTCATTTCTCTAGCTTGTGCCTAGTTTTGGGATGCTTCCTTAGCTTTTGAGTTTTATTGGGACACCCCCCCCACACACACACACACAAAGAATTCAGTGGGTGAGACTCTGTCTGCTCTCCTGGTTTGTGAATGACCACATGCCTCACCCCTCTGCCCTGGAGGCTGTGGGGGCAGGGGAGGGTCCCTGCTCTATGGTGGGCCTAGACTGTGACCAGCATCTGAATTTGGTCATAGCCCCAGAGTCCTGTTCCAGGGACAAAGGACAGACTTCGGCAGTCTCCCTCCACTCTCTTACCTTCAGTGGGCTGAGCACTTAGGGTGCAGCTGCCTGGAGGCTCCTGTTGGATGGCTCTACAGGCATGCTTCGTTTTCCTGGGATCTGGGCTGCACTAAGTGCTGGTCATGGTGAGGGTCTGGGCTGTACTGAGTGCCGTGGCAGTGCTGAGGGCCTGGGCTTCAGCTCGTTGTGGCAGAGGTCTCCCTGCTGATCTTCCAAGTTGTACTTGGTGCTCCCTGGGGTGCAGGTCAGGAAACTGCTTCTGCTGCTGCCTGGGGCTGTTCCTGGGATGCTGAAGTTCCTTCCCTCCTGTGCAGTGCTGCTCTTCCAATCCTGTGGCATAGAGCTTCCCACTATTTTCCAGGTAACCTTGGGCTGGAGAATTGCCTCACTGGATCTTTCTGTGGGTTCTGTCTCTCAAAAATTTAGAGTCACAATTTTAAGGTTTTTGAAATTTTTTGGAGAGAGTACCTAAGAGAGGCTCTTCTTCTGCAGCCACCTTGGCTCCACCCCCCAAATTTTGTAAGTCTTTAGTTTGCATTGTAAAAAATATTTCACTCTCCCTTTATCCCTCTGTTAAAATACTTTGTCTTGACTTTGAGTCTAACCTTGGCCATATTCTCTTTTGGTAAGGAGCAGCTAGGTTGCTCAGAAGCTGAAACCACATCCAAGAGACCCCCCCCCCCTCACTGGAATCCAAGACACTTACACCCCTCCCCAAAAGGCAAACTCTCCAATGAGGGACTTGTGCAACTCACAAATCACTACCTCTTCCCATGGACCCTGAGGGGGGATTTAAGGTGACTTTGGGAAGAACTGGGGCTCTGTTTTTTCCAGATTCCTGCTGAACCTGGCAGCTGGCCTGCCAAGATTAATAGCAATCCATGTGACTTTTCTTTAATCTCTTCTTACCTTTTCTATTACTTTCTTTTGTGTTGTAACTTCTTTTAATAAATCCCTATTTTCTTTTTACACCTGCATTCCTGGGTCAAAGAGTGATTCTTCACAAGTGTAATACTGAACAGGTGGCCACAAAATGAGATAATATTGGTTTTAAGTGTTTTGTAAACTTAAAGGGCTTATGTCAATATTAGTATTATAACAACTATCATAATCTTTCTGGTAGCTTATGGTAGGATCAGCAAGGTATGTGTGTGGGGGAAGGGTGGGGAGACAGATACACATAGAAGAACTATGTGACCAGTGAACATCCATGGAGGGATACATGCAGGGGAATTTGCAAGCTCAGAGAATGCCATGGAGAGATACACTGATGCTACAGATCTATTGGTATCTTTTGCAATGGTCATCAGGGAACTTTTACAGATAGGAGGTACTTCTGAAATGCCTTTTCAATCATTCACTCATTCATTCATTCATTCATTCATTCATTCACCAGGCAGGCTGCTATATTTGCTGTGCAGGAGTCCTTTGCTGCTCTGTCTGTTCTCCTGGTCATGACTACTTGCTCTCTACTGGTCCCATCCTGGGCTGCTCTTTGTTAGGTTTCCATCATTTCTTTTACTGGAGTTGTAAGCTAAAAACTGCTTATCCTCTGACCCTTCCCAGTAAGGGGAAGGGTCTGCCTACTCTTGAGCTTGAGAATTCCAAGAATCTTCTAAGCCTTTTGTGATCCCAGGCAGTTTAGAACCTAGATTTAGAGCTAGAAGAAACCTTTAAGGTCTTCTAATCTAAGACCCCCACTTTAGAGATGGGGAAAATGAGGTCCAGAGAAATGAATTTACCTGCCCAAGTCATAATAATAAGCAGCAGAACCAAGATTCAAACAGAGGTTCTCTGACTTTAGATAATTAGAATAGCCAGCTCAAGTTTTGTTTTACAAACATTCTCTTATTTGAGCCTTATAACTACTTTGGGAAGTAGGTGCTATGATCACCAGATGAGGAAGCTGAAGTAGACAGAGGTCATGTATTATGTCCAAGGTGTCTACTCTCATATCCTTAAATAGTTTATTAATATTTTTTTTTAGTTTTTGCAAGGCAGTGGGGTTAAGTGGCTTGCCCAAAGCCACACAGCTAGGTATTATTAAGTGTCTGAGGCTGGATTTGAACTCAGGTCCTCCTGACTCCAAGGCCAGTGCTCTATCCACTGTGCCACCTAGCTGCCCCATATTAATATTTCTTGATCTCTATAATTCTGATTAAAAACAAAACAATTCTCCTGTTAGCTTTAACTAAGCACAGTATGTTCAGAAATGTTTATCTGTCTCCCCACAGGGCTGGTCCTTTTTCAATAGATCAAAGGGAAAAGGTCTTCTCTGTAAGATCTATTCAAATGGGCATCTCAAAGGATGGCTTTCAAGTTGTGTATTAGGTGAAGAGTCATTCTTGAGAGACTGAAAAACTGTTCTGGTTGAATCAGTGACAAACAAATGTATAACCTGATATTCTTTAGGATGGAATTTATATTTCTTAAGTAATACATTTCTAATCAGAAATTTGTCTCTTAAGCTTTAACTAAGGGTTAAAAAATGCAGTCTGCTATGTAAGGTCTGTCTCCTAAAAATGTTGACTTCATCTGTGTCAATATCTATCTGATTATCATAATGTTAGTACCTTGATCAACACACTTTAAGATAAGAGACATCTTGGATGAGCAGAGAGAAAACCCTATTGTTGTTTGTAAACATTTACTCTTCAGCATAAGTGAAATTCTTGTCAATAGGAATTTTCAGTAAATATTATAAGATTTGAGAAAATTGTATTTGTAAAACCATGTCATCTATGTGAAATCTCATTGGCTGGCTTCCAAAAGTTTTATTGCTTTTGTCTAAATTGTATAAAACCTCCCCAAAATGTTGGGAAGATGTTGGCATTTGTAAGGATGCCTTCCACCCATGGGTTCTGGTAAGATCCTAGAGAATTAAACTTCATTTATAAAACTAACTTTATTGTTTTGTTTTAGCTAAAGAGAAATTATGGTTATCAAAGGTCACATAGTCATTCTTTGATTCAGGATTCGAACTTGGGTTTTCCTGACTCTAGTTCCAGCTCTTTATAGTGTGTTCTCTAGCAGCCATTACACTATTTGTGCCCATGCAATACTCTTACCTTGTTACCACTTCTTTCTCTTCTTTCCCAGAACTAATCCACTTCACCAGCTTCCATCTGCCTTACTAAAGAAGAGACAAATTGATTATTAACTATTTAAAAATTGAACTTTTATCAGCAATAGAAAACAACTAAAACCCCTCATCTTGGTGTGGAGCTGACCTGAGGTTTCCTAAGGCCATACATACAACCACGGGCCAAGCCTGGAACCCATCTTCTTAAACTAAACAACTTCAAAGGAAAGAACATAGTTTCTGGAGGGTAGGGACAATGGCACTTTTGTCTTTGGATGCCCAGCACTTATATCAGTTTTTGGTATAATCACAGTAGGTAATTAATAAATGCTTATTGGATTGAATTGAAATGAGGGCCCAATACAGAAGATATGTCTGTCACCCAAAGACTAGCCAAGAGATGTTTGGGAAGGTTCACTGCCAGTTGACTATGAGGCAAATTTCAGAGACCATCTAGGTCATAGAGGGGCTAAGATCTGCATTGGAGAAGGAAATCCATTTACTTCTGACAAAATCATAGATCCTTGGAATACTGGAGAAAACAAATATTGCAAAATTTATAAAAAATACCTAAGAAACAAGCATTTGACCCTATAATTGAGTGAGGCTAGTCTAAATGTCCCTTCTACGCGGGGGTCTAGCCTCCGTGGGGTTCTTGGAACCTGACAGGAGGGATAGAATCAGCAAAATGAGTTGAGTCAACAAATGGGTATGGGCAGGAGCAGGCTGACTGACTGTCAGCTGCTTGGATTTATTTTTATAGTTTCAGAATCATGTATGTTTCAAGCAAACAAGTAAGCTGAGATCATTTCCTTGGTTACAAGAGTGTACAATTTTCATCAACAATCATATAGTTCATATGGTTACAAGTTTTAATCATGTGATTACAAGTTTAAGTAATAATCATATGGTTAATTGATTTCTTATCCCTACTCAGACCATGATGACCTTAACCTGTCTGTTACCATATTTATTACTACATTGTATAATTGTTAATTCATTTAAAGTTATTAATTAAGCAATTCTTTTAATGGAAAGTTTTTTTATATTTTTGTGTAGGTAATGTTTTTAGATACACTTCCTTAACAATCTGTAGTGAGGGTCTTTATGCTTGTCCACCCATCCATTAACTCTTACAATAACCAATTTTTCTTTCAGGCCTTGTTGGTAGAAGCCACAGTTTCTGTGACTTTTTTATTCTTTCCCATGAAACTAAGGCTGCTGGAGTTCACATATCGGTCACCTGTACTAACTATTTTCTCGCCATCTTTTTCATATATTCCTGTGTATGGTAAGGGGGGGCAAAACTATTCATTTCCCTGGAATTCTATCTGACCCATCTTGTATCTGTTTTCCCTGTATATATTCTGGCATCAACTTGTAATTCCCAGGTGTTGGGTTTTCCAGAGATTTCATAATGTTGAAGCCTTTTGTATACCTCAGAGAGAGGCAGTCCTGTTAAATTTGGACAGAGTTTACAATCTGTTTTATTCAAGGAATTTTTCTGAAATCCTTCCTTGAGCCTTGAGTCTTCTTGCTGCGACTGTGTCAAACAGCTTAGAGACCCTGGCTCCCAGTACTTTTATTCTGATTCCTTGATTCTATGAAAGCTATAACCAACTAAACTAAATTTTAACTAACTTGGTCATTTTAGTTGAAGACAATCCAATAAACATTTATCAAATGCCAGTCATTGTATTAGGTTACTGAATAATGAACCAATCAAATTATTGCTATTCAGTTGCTTTTGTGATGAAACAAACTTTCCACTGGGGCCAATGGGCGACAATGTTGAATACTTTTTTAAACATTGTTGAAGGCATTTGTTTTACTCAACTGTTTCTTTTTGTTATGAAAGACACTCCTACTGTATTAGAAAATGAAGTGTTAGAAATGCAATTAATGTTGCAGTGGATAAAACCCAGAGTCAGGTAGACTCATTTTTTTGAGTTCAAATCTAACCTCAGATATTTCTTTGATGTATGACCCTGAGAAAATCATTTTACCCTGTTTGCCTCAGTTTCCTTATTTGTAAAATGAGCTGGAAAAGGAAATGGGACACAACTGAACAACAACTTCTTGATCCTAGGTCCCACACTGTCTCCTGGACCATTGTACTTCCATCACATTAAAGATATTTATTTTTCAATATAATCAGAAATTGAAATCTTCTCTACCTTAGTTCTTACATTTCTCTCACTAGACTCTATCTTCATTTGGTACAGAACCACCCAGTTTGGTGTGCTTTCATCAGAGAGAGGGCCATGTTCTTTGAGGAAAGCAGAATTGAAGCATCTCAAAGGAAATTTGAGGTAAGTTTAGAGTACCTACCCAAGGTGTTCACCTGGACTATTTGTGCCCGACCTGTGGCAGAGTATTCTGAACTCAAATTGGTCTGATCAGCCACAGTATGACACCCTATAATTCATCTCAACTTAGGGATGTCATTTTGGTGTTCTTCAGTAACAAGAATACAAGAACCATCATCTGAGTTTCCCAGGATCTATTTTTGGAAGGAACAAGAAGCTTTATAGCAGATTCTAATAGAGCAAAGACTCATTTTCCCTCCCAAATAGAGGGATGCCAAGGCATTCTCTACCATCAGTTTTCATTTCCATCCTTAGGCTAAATGATCAAAATGACAACTATAGCTCCACCCTGTGGCATCGCTGAGGCAGCGCATCCAGCCAAAGAATGTGAAGCTCTTCCATGGAAATAAATGCATGTGTGTTCCAAAACTTGTCCTGGAAGGATGCTTTTTAAGATCAAATCAACTTTGCATATAACTGGAATGAAGAAAATAAAATATTAAAAATCAAATTGTCCTGATTATCTGTGAAAGACTGGGCAAACTGATCAAGACAAGGATCCCCAAATTCCCATGATGGAAAATACTTTTCACCTCTGGAGAGAAATGATGAACCCAGAATGCAAACTGAAGCATATTATTCTCACTTTTTTTTTTGCCTTTTTTCAACATGTCTAATATGGAAATGTTATTTACATGATTTCCCACATGTAATTGATATATTGCTTGCCTTCTCAATGGATGGCAGAGTGACTAGAGGGAGGGAGAGAATTTGGATCAAAAATTTAAAAAACCAATTGTTTATAATTTTTATATATAATTGGGAATATATGATGAAATTATTTAAAAAATTTTAAAACAATGCTAAAATGAATAATTTAAAAAAAAAAGATAGACTCCCCAAATAAGATATAATTGACATCTCACTAAGGTGGCAGGAATTTCTTACATTTTTTTATGTTTTTTGGATTTACAATATCTTCAATCCTCAAAGAGGTTACTTTGTTTTTTGTATTCCCATGTTTGAGCACAATGGCCCATAGTATCTGGCTCATAGAAATTACTCAATAAGAGTTTGTTGCATTGAACTGAACTGGCCTCTGTTCTTAACCTTATTCCCCTGGAGAGTCAATGTGACATTTAGGAGAATCAAGGAGAGCTAGGTTCAAGTATTTTGCACAGTATCTGGAACATAGAAAATATATTCAATTGTCTAGAAACTTTATAGGTTAAAGGACTTAGCCAGGATCACAGAGCCAATATGTATAAGAGTAAAAAATTTAACCCAGATCTTCCTGGCTTTGACGCCAGCTGTCTGTCCACTATGGTGCTCTCTGTCTGTCTCAATGACTTTGCTTTTCTCTGCCTCTTATTAGAGAGAGAGACAGAGAGACAGAGAGACAGAGACAGAGACAGAGAGAGAGAGAGAGATGGATAGATAGATTAGATAACTCTTCCCTGTATCCTGATGCTTCATGAACTCCCCAGAAGCATCTGGGGTACAATTCATACTGTTCATCTCACACATGTTTATATACTCATTCTATATACAGACACATAATGCACATATAATTCAGGGGTCTTATCCATGTAGAGGATATGCACATATGTACACACATACACACACACTCTAATTCATATGGTAGACCGCTGCCCTGACCTGGTTTTCTTGAGTTGCTCTATTTTTCAGGATAAAGCTCCTCCTGAGCTAACATAACCTGCAACTTCTAATCCTAACTAAACTTTTGGGGTGCCCTTGAGAGTAGATATATACCCGCAAAGCCCGTATTCATCATTCTGGGCAGTCAAGACCTTGTCATTTCCAAGGGAAATTCATGCTGCCCCCCCTGCCTGCCGGCTCCCTCAAGAACTCCTCCCTTTCTCACCCTTTCCCCTCCCTTGTAATGATCCCTTCTTGTGATGACCCATAAAATATTCAAGGTTCAACCTGTGTTAGAGGTTCTTTGTAAATAAGGAGTTCTGACATACATAGCTTTTTCTTTCTCTAGTAAGAAGACACTTCTCGTATCTCGCGGAGTCCTGACTTTCGGTGGATGTTGTATCTATCTGTCTCTGTCTGTCTCTCTCTCTATCCCTACCTCCATCTCTGTCTCTCTCTCTATCCCTATCCCTATCTCTGTCTCTCTATTCCTATCCCCATCCCTATCTCTCTCCATATGTCTGCACACACACACACACACACACACACACACACACACACACACACACACACACAGTATACATGTGTGTGATTACACATTTACACAGACAGGCATGCACACAGATACAAAAGAATCAAGTTCAGGAGGTGAACTGAGCTGTTTTATTTAACTGAATTATTTTTATTTTATTATATTAGGATTAACTGTGCTACACGTTCGGTATGTGCACTGGGCCAAGGAGCAGAGCCGCTCCCGCCTCGGTGTCCTCCTCTGCGGACAAGGACGGCCGCTGTCTCTCCGGACCCCCGGCCCGGCCCGGGGACAACGGACCCACGGGCGGGTGAGCGGACTGAGGCCATCTGGGGGGGCCCCGGGGCCCCGTCACCGCGCCTCGCCCGCGCGCCCCAGAGCCTGGGCCG
The DNA here is from genome assembly GCF_037893015.1 of Macrotis lagotis. NCBI lineage: Eukaryota > Metazoa > Chordata > Mammalia > Peramelemorphia > Peramelidae > Macrotis > Macrotis lagotis. The sequence goes on from NC_133666.1 coordinate 671,267,119, forward strand.
CGGCCGCAGCCGGGAGGGGGGAGGGGACGGCCACGGAGGACTACAAGTCCCAGAGGGCAGCGCGCCCCCTTCCCCGCTTCCTGAGGGACCGGCATAACCTGGCCCCGCCCAGAAGGGGGCGGGACTGACGCCGGGAGGGGGTGTGGCCGGGAGGAAAGGGGGCGGGAGAGGGAAAAGGGGCGGGGCCTGCGCCCTAGGGAAGGAAGCCGGAAACGGGAAGGGGCGGGGCCTGCGCCTCGAGTGAGGGCTGACGGATGAAGGGCGGGAGCGAGGGAAAGCCGGGAGAGGTAAAAACCGGGTGGGGTGGGGGCGGGGCCTGATCCCTGGGAGGAGCGGAGGAGCGGCTTGTCATTGGTAGAAGCCGTGAAAAGGGCGGAGCCAATGTAGTTTGGCGCAGGAAGACGTTGGGGGCGGGGCTTAGTCCGGACTCCGGAGGAGGGAAAGCTGGGGGGCGGGGCTTCCTGCTGGCGGGCGGAGAGTGTGGAAGGAGGGAGCGGGAGGCGAGGCCTGAGAGAGGGAGGGCCGGGCCGCGGCGGTTGGCGGCCGCCATGTTCCGGCTCGGCCCTGCCCGGCGGCCTCTGACAGGCTCCGTCCCCTGCTCCCCGCCGCCCCCCCCCCCCGCAGTGCGGCCCCGGGGGGGGGGGGGCCGGAAGGGGAGACGCGCCCCAGCGCGGGGCAGTGTGGGAGTACCGGAAGCCGCGACCCGGGGGTCCGAGGCTGATTGCCCGCATGCCAGGAGGGAGGATCGGCCGCCCAGCTCCCCAGTTTGGTGATGGGGCGCGGGGCGGTGCCTGGAGCACCCCAAAGGCAGTTTCCCGGGGAGCGCCCTGCCCCAGCCCCCAGCCCCTTGAGGGAGGCTGTGAAGAGTGGGCCCCCCTCAAGGCCTGCACTGGCTGCTGCAGGTCCAAGGCCCCCCGCACCCCGGACCCCTCAGCCTTCCACTGCCAGGAAACAGGTTCTTGAGGGTGAAAGCGTTTCTTGCCAACGGCAAACAGAAGCTCACCGGCACTAACAGGACTTGGGCCCTTTGGGCCCATGAACTAACCCTGGCGTCTCATACTCCAAGTGAAATTTTTTAAGGACAGTATGAGAATTATTTACCTTTTTTTTTTGTCTTGACCCAATATATAGTCACATGACTTGCCCACAACCTACACCCACATCACAGGGTAAATTTCACTTCTATAATTCTACCAAGTTAAAAAAGTGAAATGTATAAATTTAAAATCCTTTTTGATCTGGTGCTGCCTTGTGCTTTTTCTCTTCTCTCTTTTTTAATAGAGTCTGGCTCTCTATTCTTTGACTCATAACTGAAATATAACAGAAATCCCTCAGTACATAGTATCAGAACACTAAAATACTAAATTTTCCCTTGCACAAGGACCAAGCACACCATACTTTGTAACATCTTATCCTAAAATAATGATTTCAATGGCGATTTTTATGAAGCTCTGCATTGTTTCATTTAAAATTAATAGGATCCTCTAGAGAGATCAAAAAAATGGACAAAGCATTTGTGTCAATTTGTAAGCATCATTTGACCTGAAAGAGATAAATTTTCACCATCTCATTTATGTTGATAATGGGCTTGATTTCGAAGCAGTTGCACCTTTGGATGGTGAATGACCTCAAAGTTTACATCATTTGGTAAGAGAAGCAGAACTGAGGTTTAGTCAGACCAAATAGAATGGAAGGCCATACCCAGGAGGCAAGGCCGGTGAGGGTGCTAGGGTTTGTGATCAAAGCCCTGAAGTTCATATTTGACTTTGTCGCTTAGGAGTTATGAAGTCAAACTAGCTGACTTGTAAGGTACTTTCCAGGTGTAACTACCATAATACCATAATGGGATGATGAGGATGAAGATAAGCAGCCAGAGATGTCAAGATCAAGGGGGTCAGCATCTGTTATGCCTATTACTGGGAGCACCTTTGCCATTGTTACAGAGGAAGCTGTCACCCCTCAAAAGGACCCCTCAAACTTCAGAACTGTGATGAGGAAGCGCTTCAGGTCATACAGTGTTCAGGTAGGAAAGACAGAAAGTTGAACTAGTGGGATGGAGGGGGGAAAGGTCCTTTCTAGTCTAGTTTAAGCCTCAATTATCTGTAGAGATAATAAAACCTGCCCCCCCACCCCCATATCTTGCAAGCTGTCACAGATGACAGCTGTGATTTTTTAAAAAATGTTCAGGGAATTCAAAAGTCATCTTTGTCATGTATTTTTAGTACCAGCATTATAATAATTATTAAAAAAGAGAATAAGTGTGTTGCCTATTCTGCCCAATTCCCATTTTTCTCTTTAGAAATGGAATGCAAGAACTGAAAGGAACCCTAAACAAATTATCAGGCCTGAGAGGTGCCTTAGAATAGGTGATATTGGAGCTAGGAAATGACTTAGAACCCAATATCAAAGCTAGGAGGGACCTTAGAACACAGAATATCAGAAATGGGAGGGTCTTAGGGAGTATCAGAGCTCGGAGAGGCTTTAGAATAGTCTGAATAAATGTCAAGACTAAATATCTGAGCTGGGAGACCCCTAGAACGATCCCCCTCATTTGGTAAATGACAAAAGGAGAGACATGGAAGAGGCAGTGGTGAATAAGGGCCTTAGATAGGGACTAAGAAGTGGGACCAGTTCATTTGCTCCACCAGCAGCCTGTTGTGGGACCTTGAGCAGTTCTTTGCCCTCTCTGAATCTTCCTTTTCCTTCTTATGTTTGATCCTTGTCTGTGGCTAGAAGTCAATCAGGGAGCATGTCCCGGGAGCTTCTCAGCATCCCTGTTGGATGCAGTCTTTTCTGTGAGGCTAAGGAACCATGAAGTAACTGTCAGGATCAATTTGTGAACAGTTATTTTTGTGGTCTGTCTCATAGGCCCCTAGGCTAGAAATAGGAATGAACCCAATTCCCCAGATTGGGCAGATGTCATTTCCACTGTACCTGGGAGTGGAAAGCAGCCTGTTTCTTTTCTGTCATCATCATCATTGGAGCTCTTCACATGTTTCCTCCATCCTGGAGCTGAGAGAGAGAGAGAGAGAGAGAGAGAGAGAGAGAGAGAGAGAGAGAGAGAGAGAGAGAGAGAAGAAAGGGAAGGAGAGAGGAGGGGAGAGAGACTAAGACACAGAGGGAAACTAGAGAGACAGAGAGAAAGATGGGGGGGAGAGAGAAACAAAGACACAGAAAAGGAATATGGAGGGAGGGAGAGCAGGAGAGAGGAGGGAAAAGAGGGAAGATGAAGGGAGACGGAGGGATGGAGAGCAAGCTTGTAATTGTTTACAATGGGTCAGACATTGTGCTAGGTGGTGGGGTTAAAAATCTTAGCATACAAGGCAGTGACTACTCTCAAAAAGCTATATCTATATATATAGAGAGAGACAGGGCCAGAGAAAGAGGAAGGGAGGGAGAGCAAGAAGAGTGGGGAGACGGACACAGAGAGGGGAAGACAGTAGGTAGGGGAAAAGGGAGAAGAAGGAGGGAGAAAAGTAGGGGGAGAGAGACAAGAGACAGGGAAGGGGGAGAGAGAGGTGGGGAGAGACAGAGAGGGAAGCTTAAGGTAGGCAGGGAGGAAAGGGGAGAGCCAGCCTGTATTAAGCATTTCCAATGTTCAGGCATTGTGCTAGGTGGTGGGGATAATAATTCAAGCAAACAAGGTAGTTGCTACTCTCCAAAAGCTTTTCTTCTAATGGAGGCAGACAGCACATGATGGGGAGCTGGGAAGGGGTTTTGGAAGGGGTTTTGGAAGGTTCTGGGAGGTAGAGAAGTCACAAAAATGCAGAGGAGAGGGGCTGTTAGGTGGCATAGTGGATAGAGCACCGGCCTTGGAGTCAGGAGTACCTGGGTTCAAATCCGACCTCAGACACTTAATAATTACCTAGCCATGTGGCCTTGGGCAAGCCACTTAACAGCATTGCCTTGAAAAATCTAAAAAAAAAAATGCAGAGGAGACTTTGAGCTCCCAATCCACAATCTATAATTCTAGAACCTAGTTCTGTATGGCTTTAAGGTATTCAAATCCTTATGCCCTTTTTACAGATTAGAAAACTGAGGCACAGAAGCATAAGGTCACAAAACTAGCACTTGTGAAGTACAGGATTTGAACACAGGTCTTTTATGATTCCAAGTCCAGCACACTTTCTTCTCCTCCATGCTGCCTCAGTTTCCTCACCAGTTCCATCTCAGAATTTTAAGAGACCTTAACTGCCATCTCATCCCATCTATGTCTCACTCTAACCCACCCAATAAATGGTTACCCAGACTGAGGGGGAAATCCCCCATCTCCACCTCCCAGTTTCTTCAGTCCAGCTTCAAATGGTGTCATCTCAAAGCATTTCCCCATTCTAGTTGCCCTCCAAGTCCTGTCCTCACTGTCTCCTCTGCCTACAGATACTGAACATGGATTGTATGCCTGTATGGTGTTGAGACTTCATCGAGCTTTGGTGGGGAAGGAGTGGGGTGCAGAGAGATGGGCAGCTAGCTGACAGATTGCAGAGAGTGTTGGACCTGGAGAGACAGACCTGAGTTCAAATCTATCTTCAGATACTTCCTAGATGTGTATGACTCTGAATTAGTCATTTCACCTCTGTGTGTCTCAGTTTCCTTATGTATGAGGTGGGAATAATAACATCTCCCTGCCAGAGTTGTTGTGAGGTACAATGAGTTATTTGTAAAGTGCTTAGCCTAGAGGTGGACACCTAGAGGAACTCTATAAATCCTTATTCCCTTCTCCTCCATCCATTTGGGAATCTGTAGGCAGAATTGAAGGAAGGCTTTCTGAGGATGGGGCAGAGCAAAGAGCCTTTGGAGATGGAAGGATTGAAGATGTTAGAGAAGGGCTCATGGAGGAGCAGGGGTTAGAGAAAGTGAGAGGGCTGAGTCTGGGAGAGATCAGAGAAGAGGGGATCAGCACGAAGCAGAGGAACCACAGAAATGTCCCTGGCCAAAGGAGGCCTTTGCCTTTTGGTGGCCAGACTGTCAGTTCCCAGCACCACATGCCTCTAGAGTGAGACCTCACAGAGAGTTTGCCACCTCTGAAGCTCACCTGCCCCAAACTCTTTTTTCTTTCTTAGGCTTTTTTTTAATTAAAAAAGGTTAATTCAGTGCCCATTAACAAAACAAAGCCTAAATGACTCAAACTATAAATTGAGATTGTTGTCTTATTCACATGAACAAAATAATATCAACAAATTTTGCTTCATTCCATTTCCCTTCTGATTTCTTTACTTTCTGTGAATTTTTTCCCCCTTTGGATTAAAGTTGCTATTATACTTTTTCATCTTTTTTTTATTTCCAGAAGACACTTCCATGTTTGATGATGGACTGTCAATTGACTGTGTTCTGATTCTGCTTTCTTCATCCTGCATTATGTCTTGTCTTTCCAAAATTTTCGGGGGGTGGGGTGGAGAACTGTGATTTCATTGGTGGAAGGAACTCCCAGTTGATAAAAGTTCTCTCCATTATTGCAGTGCTGTAACTGCCACTTAGCCTATTAGAGTTACCTGGGGCAGTGAGAGAGCCAAGTGACTTTGCCCAGGGTTCCACAGCAGCCAATATGAGGCTTTATTTGAGGCATTATTTGAACCACAAGTCTTGATTCTGAGATAGATTTCTCTATCTAGGATACTATGATATCTTTTAAGCTTTCCTTTTTTTCTTCATATTTGCCCATAGCAATATTTTATTATTTTGATATGTATAATATTAATATACTTTATATTTCATTTGTGTATATTTCTTATATAATCTATAGCATCAATATATTATATAATATATATGTAATAAATATGAATAGAAATATAAAATTACTATATAATAAGATAATAAATCATATATACACACATAAAAATAAATGGAGGGTTTACAAAGATACTTGTATACATTTATCTGGTTGCAGCCACATAGTAACCTTATGACTAGATTCTACAGATTTAATAAAGCCCTTTTTACAGAACAGGAAACTGATACTCCTGGAGATTAAGTCACTTGCCCATAGTGATTGTCAAAGGTGGGTTTAGATGGGCTTAGAATCCAGGTTGAACCTAGATTCTTTGAGATTATAGGTAAAGCAGTGAAAACTAACAGAGCAAATAGATTAGTTTTTTCTTTTTTTTTCTTTTTTTTCTTTTTGCAAGGCAGTTGGTTTAAGTGACTTGCCCAATTTCATACAGCTAAATAAGTATTAAGTGCTTGAGACCAGATTGAACTCAGATCCTTCTGATCCAGGGCTGGTGCCATCTAACTGCTCCTTTTTTTTTTCATTTTTTAATAATAACCTTCAGGATATAGTCCAAACAGTGGGATCACATTGCCATGGAGCAGGATTAGTTTGATCATTCTTTTGTTGCTTTTGGGCTTTTGAACAGTTTGTACCAGTTCACCTTTCCCATCAGTGTAACAGTGTGCCTGTTTTCCCACAGTCCTGCCAACATTGAGTTTTATCCTTTAATTAACTGATTTGCCCCAGTGATAGGTATAAGTGTACCTCAGAGTTATTTTAACTCAAATTCTCTCATTTTGAAAGTTTGAACTTCTTTATTCAGTAGCTTATTGAGACAATTTTTGGATATTCCTCCATTTTTTAAGAACAGTCTGTTCAAATCTTTTTTTGTGACAAGCTAGGAGGTGAAATAGATAGAACACCAGGACTAGAGTCAGTAAAATCTGGCCTCAGACACTTCCTAGTTGTGTGACCCTATGCAAGTTACTTCACTTTGATTGCCTTAGTTTCTTATTCTGTGACATGAGCTAGAGAAGGAAATGACAAACAACTCCAGGTGAAAATGGCAAGTGGCATTGAACAACACATCTTTTAACCTTTAAATTTTATGTATAGAAGACAATATCACAATTTATTTTCACTGTAAAAAGTTTAAAACTATTTTCCTATTCTTCCCATAGGTTGCCATTGTTTGCCTGGTCATTTTTGATGCCTTGCTAGTTCTTACTGAGCTGATGTTGGACTTGAAAATCATCCAGCCTGACAAGGAAAACTTTGTTGCCAAGGTAGAACATTTGGCTTATTTATCTTTTCATTGTACTCAGCAGCTCTCTCTTATCTCACTTCTGACCCAGGTTATCCCACAGTGTCTTACCCTAAATAGCATGACCTGGAGGGTTTTCCAATACATTTTGGTACTTGAATAGGGATACATTTCTATGAAGAGATTTTCTTATAAAAGGCCAGTCTTGGAGACAGGGAGACCTCAATTCGGATACTTATTAGCTGTATAACTATGGACAGGTCACTAAGGTCTCTGAGAGTCAGTTTCCTCATCTGTAAAATGAGGGCATTGAACTTTGAACTTTGAGTTCTAAATGTATGTTCCTAACCCCTCAGAGCCCCCCCCCCCCCCCAGGCAACTAGCTAGCCTGTCTGACCCAGGTTTTGTTCCATATTGGTGGAATCGCCATTTCCTATCCCCACCCCATACCCTCCAAAAACTCTGTGAAGTCACAGCATCCTAGATTAATCATGAGGCCTGTTGTGAAGAAGTCCAGAAGTTCCAGGCTATGTTCTATTCATGATGCCATAAGTCTTCCCTCATATAGCCACCATAACCAAAGTAGATGGTTTTGTGTGAGATGAATTTACCCACTTAAATAAAATTGAGATTTCTCAAGGTATGAAGAGAAATGTTTTATTCAATTCTTGAGAATTGGACCCCACTCTGCCTTAAGACAAGGAGAGAGAGAGGTACCAGAGCAAGGCATCCAAAATCTATTTATCCTAACATAATCCCCCCCCTCCACTGACCCATCCTCATTAGTGAGGAATGTGGTCTTCACAATCTAGATGTGTAAATTAATCTAAAGAAAAAGCATATAATTCAAACAGAGACAGGTTCTCCCCCCTCCAGGACAAGGAATGTAGAAACATCTGGACTTTAATCCAGATAAGACAGGGTCACTTTACTCTTTACATTTTGGTCAAGGTAACATTAAGTTGCTCATCAGGGGAGGAGGGACAGAAGAGACATAACACACAGTTCAGCAATTTCTAATCTATAATATTCTACTGAAGAAATCTCAGACTTTATCCCATTCAGTTTGAACCAGTGCTCCCCACTTTTCCTTATGCCTTCTTTTCTCTTCAAAGCTTCCTTGGATGTGGGTGTAAATCTGATGTAAAATAATTAAAATAGTCAACAAAAATTTATCAAGCTCTCAATGTTAGGTACTCTTCCAGTGTTGGGGATAGAAAAGCAAAACAATTAAGCAAATAGCCAAAGAAAAACCCAGTCTCTGCCCTCTAAGAACTCCCCTTATACTAGGAAAGACAAATAGGTACATTGGAGGTGTATACAGCATAGAGGGAACGAAGTTGCAGGAGGGAAATCACTGGTACTCTAGGAGGGTTGGGAAAACCTTGCTACAGAAAGTAGGGAGGAAGTCTGAGAAGCCAGGAGACACAGGGGAGGGAACCAAGCATTCCAGACATAAGGCATGACCAATGCAAAGACTTGGAGAGAGGAGGAATATTGAATGTGAGGCCCAGTCAAGGGGTAATGAGGAGCTGGATTAGAGGGTGAATGGAGGGAAGGAAGGGGTGAGAAGACTGGAAAGGTCAGAAAGGGTAGACAGTGTAGGTTTCATAAGCCAGACAGATTTTAGATTTGATCCTGGATGTAATGGAACCCCTAGGATCTCCTATAGTAGGGAAATGCCATAGTCAGACCTACACTTTAGAAAAATGATCTTAGCAGCTGAGGAGGTTGGACTGGGATGGCAGAGAGCTAAAGTAAGTAGGGCCCCTCTACCCACCCCCCAGTAGCTATTGCAGTAGTCTAGAAGTGGGATGTTGTGGGTCTGCCTCAGGAAGAGGAGAGAGAGGGACATCTTTGAGGGATGTTGCAAAGGTAGAAATGACAAGACTTGATAGTGGATTGAATTAGGAGTCAAAAATTACATTATGATTTTCCTTGATAGGGAAGAGGGAAGGGTTGGGGAGGGCAAAGATAATGAGTTTGTTTGAGACATTGTAAGTATGAAATGTCTGAGGAATCCAATTTGAAATGTCCAAGAGGGAGCTAGGGATTCATGATTATGTAGCTTGGTAGAGAGACTAGGGCTGGATCTTTAGATCTGGGAATCTTGTACATAGACTTGAGAACTGATGAGATCATCAAATGAGATAAAATAGAGCCTAGATTTAAACTCAGATTCCCTGATAACCACTACCACCACCACCACCACCACCACCACTACCAGTACTACTCCTACTCCTACTACTACTACTACTACTACAACTATGACTGTTACTTCTACTCCTCTTGCTACTATTACTATTGTTTACCATTGCTGCTCCTACTACTATTACAACTATTTTTTTACTACTACTTTCATGACTGTTACTATTACTCTTACTATTAGGACCACTATTACTTTTATTACTACTACTACTACTACTACTACTACTACTACTACTACTACCACTACTACTACTACTACTACTACTACCACCACTACTACTACTACTACTACTACTACTACTACAACTACTACTACTATTGCCACTACCACCAACTACTACTACAACAATTTCAACAATTGTTAATGCCAATAAAGTTACTACCAATAAATTTCCACTCAGATTTGAATAGAAAGGAAAAATTCATTTAGAGTGGGCAATCCAAATGAGATAGGCAAGACCACCAAAATGAATATCTATACAAAGTAGAACTGAGAGTTCCTAACTTGATCATTTAAGTAGCCAAGAAGATGTAGAATGAAAAAGGGGCCAAGATAGATAGAGAATGGAGGAGGTTTCCTAGAGAAATAGCTATTGCATCAAATCTTTTTTTTTTTTTAGGTTTTTTGCAAGGCAAATGGGGTTAAGTGGCTTGCCCAAGGCCACACAGCTAGGTAATTATTAAGTGTCTGAGACCAGACTTGAACCCAGGTACTCCTGACTCCAGGGCCGGTGCTTTATCCATTGCTCCACCTAGCCACCCCTATTGCATCAAATCTTAAGGGAAATGATAAATATTGAAAGTAAATGGAATTTGTGCTTTAGGGTAAGCCTTAAAATAACAAATCTTTTACCTTTAACTGAGAGTCTCTGGAGATGCCCAGAGCATGAGAATTCATTTTACTAACAAAAGGAAGCAGACACAGAGGTTTCCCAATGGTCATGCAGTTATTGAATATAGTCCTTGTGGTCAAGGAACATTAACAGATAATCCAGGACTAGTTAAAACACTGGATTGTGTTTTAGAGCAAGAGGAGAACCTCCCCTAATGGCCCTCATCTGATGCTTAAAAGTGGTAGGAAGCCAACTCAGGGCTTTTGAAAGACCAATCTAGCTAATTTCTTCTTAAAATTTTTTATTATCTTTTTTAAAAATATTATTTATTTTTAGTTTTGTACAAATGATTTTTTTATGTATTACCAAAATATTCTTGTTTGAGTAAACATAATACCCCCCCCCAAAATACAGACCCTCATGAGAAATAAAGTAAAGAGAAAAAAATGTGCATCAGTCTGTGTTCCAACACCACTAGCTCTGTCTCAGGTGGATCACATTCTTTATAAGTCCATCACAAAAGCTACTTCCATATTTTTCCACCATTGCCATTGCTAATCACAGCTTCCTCCATTCATTCCTCCCCACTACCATATACTATATTTTCTCTCTCCTTTCACTCTGTCCCTCTTCTAAAATGTGCTATAGGGTGGCTGAGTGGTACAGCTGACTGATCACCAGCCCTGGGCCAAGAGGCCCAGAGCCCACATACCACCGCTAAGGTCCAGCAATCACCTGGCCCCATGGTCCTGGACAGTCCACCCAATTCCAGCCCCTTGCAAGAAGTAAAAAAGAAAATGTGTTATATCTGACCACTCTCTCCCACAATCCACCCTCTCCTCCATCATTCACATCCCCCCCACTTCCCCCTGTCCCCTTTCTCTCCTTTTTACTCCAGATATCTATACCCCAATGAGTGTAATATGCTGTTTAATCTTTTATACAAAATATTTTAGCCTATTCCACCTCTCCTTTCTCTTACTCCCAGTACAGTTTCCTTTTAGCCATTGACTCCATTTTTACAGTATATTATATCTTCAAATTCAGCTCTCTCCTGTGCTTCATCTATAAAAGCTCCTACCTACTCTATTAAATGAGAAGTTTTATATGAATATTATCAGTATCATTCTTCTATGTAGGAATACATGCAATTCATCATCATTAAGTCCCTCATATTTTACCCTTCTCCTTCATACTCTATGCTTCACCTGAGTCCTGTATTTGAAGGTCAAACTTTCTGTTCAACTCTGGTTGTTTCAGCAGGAACAATTGAAATTCCCCTGGTTCATTGAAAGTCAATCTTTTTCCCCTGGAAGAGGATGTTCAGTTTTGCTGGGTAGTTGATTCTTGGTTGCATTCTGAGCTCTTTTGACTTCCAGAATATTATATTCCAAGCTCTATGAGCCCTTAATGTAGTTGCTGCTAAGTCCTATGTGATCCTGACTACAGCTCCATGATATTTGAATTGTGTCCTTCTGGCTGCTTGTAATATTTTTCTCTTTGACTTGGGAGTTCTGGAACTTGGCTATAATATTCCTGGGGGTTGTTTTTTTTGTATCTCTTTTGGGGGAGATTGATGGATTCTCTCAATTTCTATTTTGCCCTCTGCTTTTAGGATATCAGGGTAATTTTCCTGTATGATTTCTTTAAAAATGAGATCAAGGCTCTTTTCCTGATCATGACTTCCAGGTACTCCAATAATTTTTAAATTATCTTTCCTGAATCTGTTTTCCAGATCAGTTGTTTTTTAATGAGATGTTTCACATTTTCTTCTAATTTTTCATTCTTTTGGTATTGAAGTATTGTGTCTTGACTTCTCATAAAGTCATCAGCTTCCTTTAGCTCCATTCTACATCTGAAGGATTTGTTTTCCTCAGAGGGCTTTCTTATCTCTTTTTTCCAACTGGCCAATTCTGCTTTTTAAAGCATTCTCCTCAATAACTTTTTGAACTGTTTTATCCATTTGACCTATGCTGGTTTTTAACATATTTTCTTCAGCATTTTTTGGATCTCCTTGACTAAGCTACTGGCTTCTTTTTCATGTTTTTCCTGCAATTCTCTCATTTCTTTCCCAATTTTTCTGCTATCTTCCTTACTTGATTTTCAAAATCTTTTTTGAGTTCTGTCATAGCCTGAGCCCAATTTCTGCTTTTCTTGGAGTCTTTAGATGCAGGAGCTTGTACTTCCTTATCTTTCAGATTGAGTATTTTGAGCCTTCTTGGCATCATAGACAATATATTTCTCAATGGTGTTCCTCTTTTTTTCTCTGTTTACTCATTTCTCCAGCCTGTGCCTGGTTTTGGGGTGCTTCCTGGGCTTTTGAGTATTATTGAGACACCCCACACACACACACACACACACAGGGATCTCAGTGTGTGAAGCTCTAAGTTCCCTCCTGGTCTGTGAATGATCACAAGCACACCCCTTTGCCACAGGGCTGAGGTGGGGGGGCCCTGTTCTATGGGGGGCCTAGACTGCGATCAGGATCTGAATGTGGTCAGAGCCCCAGAGTGCTGCTCCAGGTACAGAGGACAGACCTCTGAAGTCTCTCTCCACTCCCCTACCTTCAATGGGCTCTTATTATCTTTTTATATCACCTTTATTTACAAATATATCACTCCTTACTTTCCTACTTAGCCAACATCACTTTAAGAAAAAAAGTTTAAAAGAAAAAAGGGAAGGGGTGGCTAGGTGGCATAGTGGATAAAGCACCGCCCTGGAGTCAGGAGTACCTGGGTTCAAATCTGGTCTTAGACACTTAATAATTACCTAGCTGTGTGGCCTTGGGCAAGCCACTTAACCCCATTTGCCTTACAAAAAAAAAACCTAAAAAAAAGGGAAAAAAAGGTTCAACACAACCATCCTAAACATCAGTCCTATATAATAATTATATATTCCATCATATATAATGGTATATGCACCACACTCATAATCTCCTCCTCTTCAAAGAAGAGAGGGAAGTCAATTTGCTCCACTCTACTAGGGAATAAGCTTGATCCTTATTTTTAAGGAGTTTTCAAGTTGAGTTTGGTTTTAAAATTGTTTCCATTTATATTCCCCCTGCTTGTTTAGTAAATGCTTGTTGATGGACTTACCATACCGTAAGCATCATATATGTTTTTCTGGTTCTGCTTCCCTGAATTATTCTTCAGCATTTCTTTCAGGTACAGTAACATCCCTTGGCATTGAGGTTCCAAATGGTTGATCATTCCCCCAACAATGAGTATCTCAGTCTAGCTAATTTCAAGAGAGTTTTATCACCAGATTTACCACAGGACGATGAATTTTTATCCATAGTAACTCAAAGGCAATCTCTGAAATTGCTTTGAATAATAATAGTTGGTAAAATTAGTACTTATTTGATACTTTAAGGTTGACAAAGGATTTTATATGTCATCTCATTTGATTTTCATTATTTTGTAAAGCAGCTACTGAGTGTTAAGCACAAATTAAACTCTAGGGATTAAAAAAGGGCAAAAAACAGTCCTGTCTTTCATGAGTTTACAATTCAATGGGGGGATGATAGTAAACCAACATACACAAACAAGGATTAAGAGAAAGAAGGTTCTAGAATTAAGAGGAGTTAGGAAAGGCTTCTCATAGAAGACTAGATTCTGGGTGTGAATTGAATGAAACAATGGGAGGAAATGAAGAGGGACGATAGTGATGATAATGATGATGATGTGTTGCTTTAAGTGGGTGTCAGCTGACTCTTGGCTTCCTGCCTGTTTTTCTAGGTGTTCTACTATCTAAGCACCACTATCCTGACCTTCTTCTTGGTGGAAATTGCATTAAAATTATATGTCTTCCACAAGGAATTCCTCTCCCACAAGTTTGAGATCCTGGATGTTGTTGTTGTCTTTGTCTCTTTGGCCCTGGACATTACCATTATGTTTCAAGTGCATAACTTTAAAGTCCTCCGATTAGTGATCCTATTCCGACTTTGGCGGGTAGCCAGGATTATGAATGGTAAGTCCCAGTACTGGTAGGTCTTCCACGAATCTGTGAGCTGGGCAGGCTGCTCTGAAAACTGGACTGACGTGGACAAGTGATGCCTGGACTATAGGGCTCTGAGCATTCTAGACTTCAAAGTGAAAAGAATTATACCAAATGCCTACTGTATGCCAGATCTTGCTTGGTGATGGAACCCCAAAGGTCAAACAATGAGTGTCTGCCTTTAGGAAAATTAACTTCTTTTTTAAAAAATTTGTTGAGTGCCTTTTATTCTTAAAATACAATAATTTTTCTTAGATTGAATAGTGTGTTAGAAAAACCCAAGTTCAGATTCTACCTCAGACACTTACTGTGTGACTTTGAGCAAGCCACTTAATCGTTGCTTGCCTCAGTTTCCTCATCTGTAAAATTGGGATAATAGCACCTACCTCCCTAAGTTGATGTGAGGATAAAAAGGGATAATGTTTATAAAAAGCTTTTTTTTTTTTTTTTTTTTTTTTTTTGCAAGGCAAATGGGGTTAAGTGGCTTGCCCAAGGCCACACAGCTAGGTGTCTGGGGCTGGATTTGAACTCAGGTAATTCTGACTCTAGGGCTGGTGCTCTATCCACTGCACCACCTAGCTGCCCCTTATAAAAAGCTTTAAAAACCCTTAAAGCAGGATAAAATTCTAGATATTAATATTTTTCTATCATTATTTTATGTATAAATATCCTAATCAGATACAAACCAGAAATGAAACTACTACCTCCTGTAACACCTAAGTAAAAATAATCAATATAGTACCCTTGCCTGACAACATATGCAGTGTTCTCCCCCTAGATTTCCCCACCTCATTGCTGAGAAGATATATTTCATTATCTATTTTCCAGGATCAACATTAGTTAATTTAATTAATTAAAGTTTAATCAAAATTCTACTCCCTTTTGCATTCTTTACATTGCATTCTTTTAGTCATTGTTTCTGTTGTTCAGTTTATTTCACTCTGTATCATGTTATTAAAATCTTCTGGTACTCCTTGAATTCCTCTAGCTCCTCATCTTAGACTAAGGCTTTACTTAATGAGCTATATTGGTAATAGTGGGGATAATGTAGGTATTCCACGTGCCCCTCCCACCTCCCTCATTTTTTCCATTGTGGTCTGTTCTGCTTCTAAAATATTGAACCCCTAAATGAGATGGAAAGATTGAGTGTCCTCCCATGGCCCCTCCTGGGGCTCTATGTTGTTACTGGAACATGTACTTGGATGGGAATAGGCCTTCCTTTTGTACTTAGAAGATAGAAAGGTCTGAAGTTTCTTTCTAAGGTTGGTTCATGTGTGTGTGTGTGTGTGTGTGTGTGTGTGTGTGTGTGTGTGTGTGTTTGTGTTTGTGTTTACAAGATAATGGGGTTAAGTCACTTGCCCAAGATCACACAGCTAGGTAATTCTTAAGTGCCTGAGGTCAAATTTGAACCCAGGTCCCCCTGACTCTAGACCCAGTGCTCTATCCACTGTGTCACCTAGCTGCCCATGCTTTTGTGCTTTGATGTTTCCCTGATCTCCCTCTCCTGGTCTGGACTGTAATCCTTTCGTGCTTTCTTCACCTGGATAATCCTTATTGATATCTTTCCCAACAGACTGGCCTTCTGGCTATTTCCTGACCCATAGATTTCATGCAGCATTTCTGTTTCTTTACAAACACTGTTTTATATTCTGGAGTTCATTCCTTCCTTACTTCTGTTTTGTAGGAATCTCAAGCCCATGCTGCCTCCCCAGGAGAACCTTTCCTATTGTTCTGAGTTGTTAATCCTTTCTCCCTCAGACAGTTAAACATTTACTAAGCACCATATATATAGAAAGAGCCATGCTAAGTGCTGGGGATATAACGATATAAGAGGAATAACGGTTGCCCTCAAGGAGCTTACATTCTATTGGGTGAGATAAAATGTGTACATATAAATATGTATAAAATAGATTCAAGAAAGATATATGGTTATAGAAAAATAGACCTTCTCAAACTATATTATGTTGAAATGTGTCTTCTCTGCAGCCCACCCTCCACCCCCCAAGTAGGACATGTAGTCACTGAGAGTAGGGACTGTTTTTGGTTTTATTTTTCTGCCTCCAACATTTAGTGGGCATTTAATACATGTGAACTTCAATTGGATTTCTGAATCTCTCAGTTTGACAATACCAACAATAATCTCATTCATGTTACTTTAATTTATGCAAACTATTTTGCAAATGCAAACCTTTATATAAGTTATTTCATGTGATCAAAATTCATTGCTATTATTATCCCCATCTCATACATAAGAAAACCGAGGCAGGGAGAAATTAAATGACTTGCCCAGGGCGATACAGCTAGCAACTGTCTGAGGCCAGATTTGAGCTCAGGTCTTCCTCAGTTTCTTACTAGTTGTATGACCCTGGACAAGTCACTTAACCTTACTTGCTTAAGTTTTCTATCTGTAAAATGAGCAGGAGAAAGAAATGGTAAACCACTTTAGTATAATTAACAAGAAAACCCCAAATGAGCTCCCAGGGTCATATATAACTGAACCAATCACAATAAATTACTTGTGCTATCAATGCCCTGTTAACCATTTCCTCCCTTTTTCCTTGCCTGTGCAAAGATCAATCTCTTTAGTAGAGAAAAACAGAAGAAAAAATTTCTTAATCATTTAATGATAAATGTTTATTGACCATTTTATCCATCCCCAACCAACAGTTCTATCCCATTATTTACTCTCTTTTTCCTCAAGAGAGTTTTTAAAAAGAAACCTGAATTTTGTTTTCTGCTTCCATTGGTATTGTCAATTCATTCTGAATGTTAACTTTCCTGACACTTCTTAAAGGATCAATGAAACACCATTATATCCCTCCTATTCCCTTGCTCTTCCATCTTCCATCTATCTTAAGTTATTTGGACTCCCTGTGATTCCACATCAATCTATTCAAGCAACTCCTACTTTCTTCTCCTCAATTCAATTCTTTTAATTCTTTAGAATTTCATTCCTCATAGCTTCCTATTCCCAGGGCTGTCTTCCTCCCCTAAAGAAGATTGGGATTCTAATTATTCTTTAAACTCTTTGGAATCTGTTCTCACCATTTAGGGATCATGTCAGACTATTCTTGGCTTTTCTGTCCTCTCCAACAAACTCTACTATGGAGTGGGCATTTCCGACAAAAGTCCTCATTGTTTTTGCCCTAGCAGCCAATTCTTTGTCTCCTCCATTTGCACTTATTTTGGACACATTTGACTTTTCTACCATGCCCTTATGCCAGATAACTCCTCTCCCACCCAGACTTTCAGTTTTCTTTGTGAGTTGTCTTCTCCCATTGGATTGTAAGCTTCCTGAGGGAAAGGACTATATTTTTGTCTTTATATCTCCAGCCATTCACATAGTGCCTGGTCTAAGTAGGCAGTTGATAAATGTTTATTGACTATAAATTACTTGTTTTGTTGATGCAGTTCCAGAACAGAAATTCTCTTTACTAGTTCTCTCACTTTTTAAAGAATGAATTGAATGTTAATACAAGGAAAGAAATTAGCTGCTAATCTTTGGACAGCTCAGCAGGTACGTGAATAATAAAGTCTCTCCTTGAAAGGCTTGTGATGTTTCCCAAATTACTCCTCTGTTTCCTCTTTCTGTCCAGGTGGTTCCTTTATTCATTCACCTTCACTCAAAAGCTTTTTGCCTTGCTTCCCCCCTCAGTTTCCTGGATTTCCTCATGAATGTATATATATTCTTAACATAGGATACTAATCTAAGTCTGTTTCCTTTAAAATAAAACATACCCTTTGAGAACTCTATCCTTGTCTAGGGCTCATGCCATCAAGTAACAGTGATAGTCCATGGCCTAGAGGGCAAATATGCTTTTTTTTCTGTTAACTCTGGATCCCCTTGACTGTTTTCCAAACTGTGCCTCTATGTTTAGATGCATTTTTCTTGATTTTTCATTTCTGATAATTTCCACTGCTCATCTTCCTGCATTGAAGCTTCTCTATGTTGTATCTAGCTAGATGGATATATGAGTTTTCTCCTTCCCTTTCCTTGATAGTTCAAAGCTTTGGATTCCATTTTCACCATCCTTTTCCTTTTCAATTTGAAACAAGCTCAGTACTCTACTACAGAGTTCCTCATATGTAAATGACTGTGAGTGGATTTGCTTTTAGTTGAGAATCTTGTATCAAGTCTTTAGCACATTTGTATTTTATTTTTTATTTTTTACTTTTGATAAAATAAAGGTTTTATTGAATAATTTCCTTTTCTTCAATTACATGTAAAATAATTTTTAACATTCATTTTAAAACTTTTAGTTCCAAGTTCTCTTCCTTCTTCCCGCCCCATTGAGAAAGCAAGCAATTTGATATGTTATAAATATATAGTTTTATGTTATAAATGTATAGTCATGTAAAATATTTCCATAATAGTTATTATGAAAGAAAACATAGACCCACCCCCCAAGAAAATTCAAGAAAAATAAAGTAAAAATAGTATGCTTCAATCCGTATTCAGACACCATCAGTTCTTTTTCTGGGGGATAGATAGCATTCGTTATCATAAATTCTTCAGTGTTGCCTTGGGTCACTATATTGCTGAGAAAAGCTAAGTCATCCACAGTTGTTAATCCTACAATAATTTCACTTTGCATCATTTCATGTGATGGTTTTTCTGAAAGCATCTTGCTTATCTTTTCTTATAGAAAAATAGCATTTAATAATAATCACATTTGATAAAATGTAGTTTTATTTTTATTTTTTAAACTGTCCATATCCTTTGTTTATTTATTTATTTTTTATATTTAATATTTATTCTCATTTTGTACAAATAATGTTCTTTTATACATTAATAAAATATTCCTGTTTAAGAGAGTAAACAAAATACCCCCTCCCCCCAAAAATATAGACTAAAGCGATAAAGTAAAGGGGAGAGAAAAAAATTAAAATAAAAAATAATAGTAATAATTGTAGGTATGGCCAGGTGGTGCAATGGATGGAGCACCAGCCCTGGAGCCAGGAACCCCTGAGTCCATATCCGGCCCCGTACACCCAACAATCACCCAGCTGTGTGACATGCAAGCCACCCCAACCCCACTGCCCTGCAAAAACCAAAAAAAGAAAAAAAAAGACCCAAAATAAAATAAAATAGTAATAATAGTAGGGGTGGCTGGGTGGCAGACAGAGCATTGGCCCTTGAGCCAGAAGCACCTGGGTCCAAATCCGGCTTCAGACACCCAACGATCACCCTGCTATGCAGCCCCAGGCAGGCCACCCAGCCCCATTTGCCCTGCACCCCCCCCCCCAAATAATAATAATAATAAAAAATGTGCTTCAGTCTTTGTTCCAATACCAATAACTCTGTCGCAGGTGGATCACATTCTTTATGATAAGTCCATCGCAAAAGTTACTATCATATTTTTCCACCATTGCCATTGCTGATTGCAACTTCTTCCTTTTGTATTTTTCCACTACCATGTACTATATTTTCTCTCTCCTTTCACTCTGACTCTGCTGTAGGGTCGCTGAGTGGTGCAGCAGACAGATCCCTGGCCCTGGGGCCAAGAGGCCCTGAGCCCCCATACCACCCCTTAGGCCTAGTATCCACCCGGCCCTATGGTCCCGGACAGGCCATCCAATCCCAGCCCCTTGCAAGAAGTAAAAAAGAAAATGTGTAATATCTGATCACTCTCCCCCCATGGTCTATTCTCTCCTCCATCACTCACATCCCCCCTTCCCCCTGTCCCACCCCATCTCCTTCTTATTCCAGATGCCTATACCCCATTGAGTATATTTTCTGTTTCCTCTCCTAGCCACCTCTGATGAGAGCAGATTCCCTCATTCCCCCTTGCCTTCCCCCCTTCCATATCATTGCAATAGCTCATTGTAAAAAAGAAAAATCTTATTATATGAAATATCTTGGCCTATTCCCCCTCTCCTTTTTCTTTCTCCCATTACATTTCCCTTTTTTTTACTGACTCCATTTTTACACCATATTTTATCTTCAGATTAAGATTTCTCCTATGCTTTAACTATAAAAGCTCCTTCTACCTGCTCTATTAAGTGAGAAGGTTCATATGAGTATTATCAGTGTTATTTTTCTATGCAGGAATATATACAGTTCATCATCATTAATCCCTCATATTTTCCCCATCTCCTCCAATCTCTGTGCTTCACCTGAGTCCTGTATCTGAAGATCAAACCTTTTCCACTCTGGCCATTCCAACAGGAACATTTGAAATTCCCCTGGTTCATTGAAAGTCCATCTTTTTCCCTGGAAAAGGACATTCAGTTTTGCTGGGTAGTGGATTCTCAGTTGCATTCTAAGCTCTTTTGTCTTCCGGTATATTATATTCCAAGCCCTATGAGCTTTTAATGTAGTTGCTGCTAAGTCCTGTGTGATCCTGACTGCAACTCCACGATATTTGAATTGTGTCCTTCTGGCTGCTTATAATATTTTCTCTTTGACTTGGGAGTTCTGGAACTTGGCTATAATATTCCTAGGGGTTGGTTTTTTGAGATCTCTTTCTCTGGGGGATCTGTGGATTCTCTCACTTTCTATTTTGCCCTCTGCTTCTAGGATATCAGGGCAATTTTCCTGTAGTAATTGTTTGAAAATGATGTCAAGGGGCGGCTAAGTGACGTAGTAGATAAAGCACCGGCCTTGGAGTCAGGAGTACCTGGGTTCAAATCCGGTCTCAGACACTTAATAATTACCTAGCTGTGTGGCCTTGGCAAGCCACTTAACCTCATTTGCCTTGCAAAAACCTAAAACACAAAACAAAACAACAACAAAAAAAGAAAATGATGTCAAGATTCTTTTCCTGATCATGACTTTCAGGTATTCCAATAATTTTTAAATTATCTTTCCCAAATCTGTTTTCCATATCAGTTTTTTTTTCAATGAGATATTTCACATTTTCTTCTAATTTTTCATTTTTTTGGTTTTGAAGTATTGATTCCTGATTTCTGGTAAATTCATCAATCTCCCTGAATTCTATTCTTTGTCTGAAGGATTTGTTCTCCTCAGAGAGTTTTCTTATCTCTTTTTCCATCTGGCCAATTTTGCTTTTTAAAGCATTCTTCTCCTCAATAACTTTTTGAACTGTTTTATCCATTTGACCTAAGCTGGTTTTTAGCATGCTATTTTCTTCAGCATTTTTTTGGATTTCCTTGACTAAGCTGCTGACTTCATTTTCATGTTTTTCCTGCATCTCTCTCCTTTTCCCAGTTTTTCTTCTAACTCCCTCATTTGATTTTAAAAGTCCTTTTTGAGCTCTGTCATAGCCTGAGCCCAATTTCTGTTTTTCTTGGAGTCTTTAGATGCAGGAGCTTGTGCTTCCTCATCTTCAGACTGAGTATTTTGATCCTTCTTGGGCTCATATGCAAAATATTTCTCAATGGTGTTCCTCTTTTTTCTCTGCTTGGTCATTTTCCCAGCCTGAGCCTGGTTTTGGGGTGCTTCCTGAGCTTTTGGGACACCCCCACAAAGATCCCAGTGTGTGACGCTCTGCCCTCCCTCCTGGTCTGTGAATGACCATAAGCAACCCCCCCCCCCCAATGGGGCTGAGGTGGGGGGGACCCTTGCTGTTCTATGGGGGGGGGCCTAGACTGTGATCAGGATCTGAATGTGGTCAGAACCCCAGAGTCCTGTTCCAGGGGCAGAGCTCTCAGTCTCTCTCCTCATTCCCCTCCCTAGGTTCAATGGGCTCATGCCCTGGGGGCTCCTGCTTACTGGCTCCTCCCGCTTCTGTTTCTTGGATCTGGACTGCCTTGGCCAAGCTGCTCGCTGTGTGCCCTGAGGGCTGGGCTTCACGTGCTTGCTCTGGCAGAGGTCCCCCGCTGTTCCCCCAATTTGTGCCCGGTGCTGCCCTGGCATAGGTCAGGAACCCCCCCCCCCCCGAAAATTTAGTTAGAGTCCTTAGTTTCAAAGATTTATGAGAGAGTGCCTAAGACATGATCCGCTCTTGTCGCCATCTTGGCTCCGCCCCCACATTTGTATTTTAAGCATGAACAATTTTATAGCAAGTTGTCTGTCCTTTGGTCACTGCATTTAATAAGTTTAGATGCCTTTTTAGAGTTATTGCCATTTGTGTCATAATTTGTGTCTATTCTGCTTTGTTTACTGTATATCCTTCCAAACATCTTCCTGAGTTTCTCTGTATTTCTTATAGCATCCTTTTTTCCCATATTCAGAAATCACAATTTGCTCATCTATTTGTCTCCCAATTGCTGACATGCCAACTTAATTTTCACAGTGTTCAAATACAGAAATCATTTCTGTGAATGCTTTAGTCCATCAGTCAATCAAAGAACATTTGTTATGTCTACTATGTGGCAGTGCTTCTTGAAAGGGGCTTATTTTCTACTGGGAGGACACTCTGTTCATAGAGAAATAAATACAAGAGATAGCAAAAGTAAAAAATTCCCCCAAGTGATTTGGGGGAATCAGGAAAGAAGTAGCACTTCCCTTGAGACTGGAAGGGAGATGTGGGTTTCAAGAGTAATGGTGAGAAGAGAGCTCATTCTAGGCCTAAGGGGAAGGAAGTGGGATTCATAAGTGGGAGACAGACGAAGAGCATGTAGTCTTGTTTGACTGGAGTCCAGAGTCTGTGGGAGAGCAAGAGCCAAGGTGCAAAAACTTTAAACATCAGAGGAGTTTGTGTTTAATCTTAGAGGCAAAGAAGACTTCCTGAACAGAGGAATGGCATGGCCAGTTCTGTGCTCTAGGTATATCAGTTTGGGCATGGGTAAGGGATAGAGGGAAGCCATTTAGTTGGCCATTTCTGTAGTCCAGACTAGAGGTGACAAAATGGAGCATGGAGATATTGTGGAGTGAGGGGTGCAGATGGAAGAGATGCCAAAGAAAGAGCAACAACATGGAAACTGATTGGATGTGATAGAAGATGACTTGTGTTTCTGACACAAGAAGAGATTAGGGAGGAGGGGTGGACTTAGGGGAAAAAATGAGTTCTAGCCATTTTGATTTTGAGATGCCCAAGTGAAGATCATTGTATCATAGATTCAGAGCTGGAAGTGACATGAGATGTTCCTGAGTCCAGATCCCCTGTTTTATACAGGCTAACAGAAGCTTACTGGACCTGTCCAGTCAACAAGTCATATCAATAAACAATTATTAAGCCTGGTGCCAGACATGTGCTAAGCACTGATGTTAATCCTAGGAAGTGTGAGGGGCAAGATTTGAACTCAAGTCTTCTTGACTCCAAGCTTAGTACTCTCTACTGAAAGATGGACATCCATCCACCATCAACTGGGGAATGGCTGAACAAATTGTGGTGTGATGGAACACTATTGTTCTATTCAAAATCAGTATGGATGGGATTTCAGAAAAACCTGGAAAGACTTGCATAAACTGATACTGAGTGAGATGAGCAGAACCAGAAGAATGTTGTACACCCTAACAGCAATATGGAGGTCATGATCAACCTTGATGGACATGCTCACTCCATCACTGCGATGAACTGAGTCAATTTTAAGGGATCCATGATAGAGAAAACCATCTGTATCCAGAGAAAGAACTATGGAGTTTAAACAAAAAACCAAAGATTATTATCTTCAATTTTTTTTTTAGTTTTTTTTTACAAGGCAATGGGGTTAAATGGCTTGCCCAAGGCCACACAGCTAGGTAATTATTAAGTGTCTGAGGCCAGACTTAAACTCAGGTACTCCTGACTCCAGAGCCGGTGCTCTATCCACTGTGCCACCTAGCTGCCTCTATTATCTTCAATTTTTAAAAAATTGTCTTATTACATAATTTTGCTAACTCTAATATTTTCTTTCTTATGGATATATTTTTTTCTCTTAACACATTCAATTTTGATCTATTCGTATCATGGAAACAAATGTAAAGACTATATCAGATTGCCTTATTTTGGGGGAAAGGGAAAAATGTAAAATTCAAAACCTTGCAAAAATGATTAGTAGAAACTATTAATTGGAAAACAAATAAAATATATAATTTAAAAAAACAAAAAAGAAAGATGGACATCCAATAGGTGATACGGAAATGAAACTTAGAAGAGGAGAGCAGAATATGTAGATTTGGGAGTCATCTGCATAGAGATAATAATTGGATCCACTGGAAGTTGATGAGATCATCAAAAGAGATACAATGAAAAAGAGCAAAGAGTCCAAGTCTGAACCCATGAATATATCCTTGTGCCACGGGTTAGACATAGTTGATGATCCTGCAAAGGAAACGGAGAATTGGTCAGAGAAATAGGATGAAAATGACAGATCTATTATAAAAGCCAAAAAAGATAAGATTTTTCCATGATGGAGTGGCCAAGAATATCAAAAACTCATTGACCCTCAGCAAAAATAATAACTTGGATTTATTCCTTAGATCATGACTATCAATTATCATGTGAAAAAATGCTCTAAATCACTAAAAGTTAGAAATTAAAAAGCAACCCTGAGGTTCCATCTTGGTGATGAGGATATGGGAAAAGATTAAGGCATCATTCGTGGAACTATGAACTGATCCAGCCATTCTAGAAAGCGATTTGATATTGTACCCCTTCACCCCAAATACTTAATTATGCATACCACTAAAACAGTGCAGATCCCCAGAAGATCAAAGATGAACATGTTCTATGTGTATAAAATTATAAGTTTTTTTTCTATGTAGGCAAAGAACTGTAAACTGACCAGGATGGGGGGGGGGCAGCATAGGATGCCCTCAAATTGGGAAATAGATGTACCAATTATGTTACATAAATATCATAGGATATATTTTGCTGTAAGAAATGATGGAAGGGTATAGTTTCAAAAAAACCTTGGGAAACTTGTATAAAAATGATACAGAACAAAATGAGAAGAACCTAGAGAGCAATTTATAACAGGAACATTGTAAAGACTTACGAATTATGATCAATGCCATGACGACTTTATTTGGCCAACTAAATTTGGTGACTAAATAGTTGATCATTAAATAATTTGCATAATTCAAGAGGATCAGGTTGAAACCAGTTGCCCATCCCCTTGGTAGAGAGGTGATGGAATCAAGAGTACAGATACATATTTTTTTCGACAAGTTCAATGTAGAAATTTGTTTTACCTGACTCTATTTTTTACATGGGTCCCCCCCACCATGGGCAGAATGAGTTAGGAAGGACAAAAATTTATTTTTTATTGAAAATAAAATTTTCAGTTCTTTAACTTTAAAAAATTAAGAAAGATCAAGAAAAGTTCGATTTAGTATATAAATGATAACTAATGACTTTGGAGAGAGTAGGGACAAATTCCTAGAGACAAGATGGGATATAGTTAGGGGAACAAGTTGAAGCATTGGTATTGCAAGGATCAACTCCTCCTCTGAGGCTGGATTAAAAGAAGAAATAAAGGAATGATGTTGAGGTGACTTGAAAGTATGAAATCAAGGAAAAGATGCAAGCAGGACATGGCAACCTCAGGTTTTTCAGTGAAGGCTAGGTCTGCTGAGGAAGGGAAAGAGCATCAGTAGCTTGAGAAACAGTGCTATGGAGAATATAATAGGAGTCAATTGTAAAAAGAATTGATCAACCCAGTCAGCACAGGACTTTTGCAACTTGAAATCCGTGGTGTATTT
The DNA here is from genome assembly GCF_037893015.1 of Macrotis lagotis. Classification (NCBI taxonomy): domain Eukaryota; kingdom Metazoa; phylum Chordata; class Mammalia; order Peramelemorphia; family Peramelidae; genus Macrotis; species Macrotis lagotis. The sequence goes on from NC_133666.1 coordinate 671,292,657, forward strand.
TTTCTTTGGTTGAGAGAGATAAAGTAGGTTGTCCCAATGTCACAGAGATAGAAGTGGTTGAGGCAACATTTGAACTCAGGTCCATCCTTCACATTTTCCACCACACCATCTAGCTGCCTTTTTTTGTTACTGTTGAAGGACCATTATTTCTGACCTCTTTAAAATATTTGCCCTGTGATACCAAGACCAATTAATAGATTATATCTTGGATCCATGGAAAGGGGACAAATTTATAACCAAAAAAGAAACAGAGTACATTACAAAATGGAAAATGGATGATTTTGAAAATGTTAAATCAAAAAATCTTTGCACTAATAAAACCAATGCTGTCAAGATTAGAAGGAAAACTGGAAACTATTCAAAGCTAGGGGTTCGTATAAAGGTATCATTTCTAAAATCTAAAGAGAATTGAATCAAAAATTTAAGGTTACAATTCATTCCCCAATTGATATCCCCAAAGGATATGAAAAGGAAGTTTTCAAATGAAGAAATTAAAGCACTCTCTCTCTCTCTCTCTCTCTCTCTCTCTCTCTCTCTCTCTCTCTCTGTATATATACATATATATATATATATATATATATATACATATATATAAAATCATATGAAAAAATGCTCCAAATCATTGATTAGAGAAATGTAAATTAAGACACCTATCAAATTGACTAAGATGACAAAAAAAGGGAAAATGATCAATGTTGGAGTGGTTGTGGGAGGATAGGGACATTAATGCATTGTTGGTGGAGTTGTGAACTGATCAGCCATTCTGGTGAGCAATATAGAACTATGCCCAAAGTACCCTTTGACCTAGCAATACGAATATTAAGTTTATACCCAGAAGAAATCATAAAGAGAAAAGTCCCATATGTGCCAAAATATATGTAGCAGCTCTTTTTGTAATGGCAAAGAATTGGAAATTGAAGAGATGCCCCAATCAATTAGGAAATGCCTGGACAAGTTATGATTTGTAGAACACTATTCTATAAGAAATCATGAATGGTCAGACTCTAGAGAAGCATGGAAAGAAACAGATGATGAGTGAAGGGAGCAGAAGAACCAAGAGAACATTGTACACATTTACATTGTGAGATGCAACTCCTCTCAGCAGTTCAGAGAGCTAGGAACAACCCTGGGAGACCTGTTATGGATCAAGTCATACATATCAAGACAATTAAAAAACCAAACAAACCAAAAAACCACAATCTGAATGAATATTATGTTCATTTCTTTGTTTTTTCTTTTTATCTCATGCTTTACTTTTTTCCCTTAGTCCTAATTCTTCATACACAAAATGGCTAATATGTAAATATGTTAAACACAAATGTGCATGTATAACAATCACTAGATTGCTTCAGAGAGGGGAAGGAAGGGAGGGTAAAAGAAATTAATAAATTAGTATAACTTATAAATATGCAAATGGATAAATGTTGAAAAACTTTCATAACATATTATTGGAAAAATCAATAAAAATAAAATATAGAATTAAAAAAATTTGTCCTGGAGTTGGATCAGTTATGAAATTTGTACCTTTGCATTCTTCCAAGGAGTTTTCTGAACAACTGGGCCTCTGTAGCACCACTAATGGCTTGTTATTTGTATTCCCACAACCCCTCTAACAGTTATTTTTGTCTCTTATCATCTTTGTCAGTTTGCATGAGACAATATCTTAGTTTTATTTCTCTTATTAATGGTTTGGCATACTTTCCCCCACATGGTTGTTAGCTTTTATTCTTTTGAGACTTTTCGGTTATATTCTTTGACCATTATCTATTGTAAAATATATTGAGTCATATATTATTTGTGTTGGTTTTCTATGTATCTTGGATATAGCCTTTCATCAGATATGTTCAGTGCAAAGATCTTCACCACTGAATGGCATAATTTCTTACCCCAAATTTCATTGATACCATTCATGTAAGAGTGTCTACAATTGTATATCAAAATTTTCTAATTTGTCCTTGATGACTTGCCCAACTATCCTATTTGGTCATGAATTCTCCCAATAACCAGAGTTGAGAGAGGTACCCACTCTGTTCTGTTATCTACTTTTGTTCCCATTTATGTTTCTATGTTTGTCCCTCATTCATTTGTAGATTACTGTGCATATGATGTAAACTGTTCATTTAAATTTATTTTCTGTCAAACAGATCCTGAAATTTCCTGGCAATTGTTGGAGAAAAGAGTCTTTTTTTACATTTTAGGGCTAATTAAACATATGTTCATGTGCTTTTAGGCTTTGCTTCCCTGATCTATCAATGACATAATTTCATAATCTCTCATATTGTACAAGAATCAAGGGATGTATTCAAACTGTACATAGTCTTGCAAAACTTTCATCTGGTCAGCTCCAAAGCTAAAGCTGGAAACTCTTGAGTAATGATCAATGATGGAAAAAATGAAACTCCCCAAACAAATACATTGTATATTAGCTTACAGTACACATCTGTGAGTCTTTGAGGATGGTGAGTTTGTGGTGAGGTTGCTGCAGGAGCTTCGGACCACCTAGGTTTGTGTCTCAGCTCCATGAGTAATGTCCTGCATCACTAAAGGCCTGTGTCTTGAACTCTCAGAACTGATGGTTCATGGTTTAAATATGTCTTATAGTCCTTGCCCTCTCTCACAGGGCTGACGAGATGATGTAAATCAGAAATGAGTCCATCATGTTAATGCCCTCTGAATTATTTCTAGGCATGATTATTTCAGTCAAGACACACAGTGATCGAGAAATCTCGAAGTTGAAGTTGATTAATCATCAACTGGCCATGAAAATTCAGCTTCTTGAAACTAGCTACACTGAGAAGGTAAGAAAATGAGAACCATGAATAAGATAGAGGATTGACAGCCTCAACAGTAACTAGACTTGGAAGCCTCAGGGATGTTTAGAATGTAAAGACAATTTTTGTTTTGAAACAGGAGCAAGAAATTGAAAGACTTAACAAACGATTGAGAGAGCTTGGTGTTCTTGAGTAGTTGAACCACATGGAGAGGAAATGTCTTGCTTGATGGACTGGCCTTGTGCACGTGTCAGTGAAACATCCTGGGGCTCCAGGATAATTTCTGGAAAAGATCTGAAGCCTTCATTTTACTTTTTCTCAGGTTTGATTATGTCCACATGTTATAGTTCTTTCTAAGAGCTGCCTTTTTTCCTTGATGTGATGAGAGTTCCCTTGGTAAAAAATGTTTCATAAGCTATCTTTTCTCATTTTCTCAACCCCAATTTCCATCTTAGAGATGGAATGGTTTGTATAAAATTTAATTTTGCTAAATATAATCTTTCAAAATTGTTCTACACATATTTCAGGACTGGATTCTCTAGTTGCAAGCCCTCTTAAGGACAAAAAACCCAATAAAAAAACATTTCTTAGACTTGAGGTTATTGTAGGAAGGTCATTTTATTCATGAGTAAATCAGAAAGACCAAGTTGTCTTATTGCTTACAGTTGAACCCTTTCAGTTTGGGCCCTTCCATGGATGTTGTCCAGGAAACCTCTCTAACAACAGCTGCAAAATGCAATCTGAATCTAACTGTATTTATTTATGCCTCTGTCTGACATTTTCTGAAACTACCACACAATTAATGTACATGAGAAGATCCTCAGTTTGCTTGAGCCCTCCCACTAGAATCTCTTGCTACAATAGTGATGAACTCCAATAATGCATCTCTATTCTGTAGCATCCCAGGAGTATTCCTGGGCTGGCCTTGAGATAGCACATAGCAATTAGATCACAGACTAGACTGCAATTAAGGGGATATTTGAGGAAGGTGCTTTTCTTTCGCCTTTGTGTTATACATTTTTGCATGTATTTTACTATTTTTTTTTGCATATGGAAGGAAAAGGAAGGACAGCCTGAACTGAACAATTGCTTTTATTTAGTTTTTTCTTTTTTTTTTTTTTTTGCAAGGCAATGGGATTAAGTGGCTTGCCCAAGTCCACACAGCTAGGTAATTATTAAATGTTTGAGGCCAGATTTGAACTCAGGTCCTCCTGACTCCAGGGCTGGTGCTCTGTCCACTGTGCCACCTAGCTGCCCCTGAACAATTGCTTTTAAAAGAATTTTTATATTTAAAAGAATTTTTATTTATTTATAAATTTATTTTATTGACTTATTAATTTATTAATAAATTTATTTTATTTTATTAATAAAAGAATTATATTTAAAAGAATTTTCATATTAAAGCAGTAGGATGAATTAATGGATTGAATTTCTTAGGGAATAGTCTCTTCTTTATAACTTTGTGAGGCAGGTGCTGTTAATAATTTTACTGCTGAGGTAACCAGGTTAAATGATTTACCCAGAGTCACAGAGTTATTGTCTGAGGCCAGGCTTGAACTCGAATCCTCACGAGCCCAGGCCCAGCATGCTATCCACTGCACCACCTCTAAGACAAACCGATAAAAAGTTTTGTTCTAAACATATTCCTTTCCACAGTCTTGAGGTAATTTACTTCTTCTTTTCCTTTGTTTGAATATGAAGACCAAATCTTGCAGGACTGGGTAGAAGACCCTGGCCTGGGTATTGTCTCATTGTAAAGCGAAAGCACAGAATCAGGAGTTCCAGGATTATCTGGTCCAACACCTAGCTATGAAGCATCTTTGACATTTGGACAACCAGGCTTTGCTTAAAGGAGGGGGAAGCTAACTACTTTCCATTGGTGGGTACCTGACTGTGAATTTTAGATAGGCAACTTTATACTGAGCTAAAATCTGCTTCTAAACTTTTCACTCATTACTCCCCATTTTGCCCTTTGAAGGCAGAATGAATTGCATCTGACAGCAATCACTGTGCCTTTCCCTCCAACCTTTCTTCTTTTCTCCAGTCTAAATGTCCCTACTTGAATTAATTATTGTATGGCATGGTTTTCAGGCTTACTGAATAGAGTACTGGACCCGGAGTAAGGAGGTTTCATTTCATGAGTTAAAATTTAGCCTCAGACACTTACTATCTGTGTGATCCTGGGCAAGTCACTTCACTTTTGCCTTAGTTTTCTCATCATAAATGAGTTGGATAAGGAAATGGCAAATCATTCTAGTATCTCTGCCAATGAGATCCTAAATAGGGTCATGAAATGTCTGTCACAAGTAAAATGACTGAACAACAATAATAATAAAAAATAGTTTCCAGACCCCCACCACACCCTGGCCTACAATGGACTGATCAGCCTCAATGAGATATTCATGTACTTTGAGTGACTTGCCAATGTTCTAATAAAAATGGGTACCCAAATTGAAGATAAGCCTTCAAATGTATTTGGGCAAGGTAGAGCCAAGGCTCCATCCCTGAATGTTGCATTGGTGTTCAAGGAATATTTGGACGGTTTTACTCTAATCTGTGATTTCACCTGTGTTGGGAATTCAAATGAAGAAACTGTCTCACTTAATGCCACTCAGCTTTGTCAGTTGCTGTCTTGAGATCCTAAGAAGTAAAGTGATTGGGCCATAGAGCCAAGACTTGGCAGGCAGCAGGACTTGAACCTTGATCTTCTTGTCTCAGAGGTCAACTGCCTAAAGGAAATCTCTGAGCACATTGGGAGCTCCTCTTGGTAGGGTATGCAGGAAGGCAGACAGGAACTGCATAGCATGAGCAGGCACAGGTCAGATCCACTGAAGGAAATGCTGTGAGCTGCTTGGATCTCCTTGTTGGCCAAAATCAAGAAAAGCCCAAGGGGAGGTGACAAGGGAAAGCTCGTGAGAAGTTTCTAGGAGAGGTCAAAGGCAGAAAGGTGTTGAGAAATGTGTGGCTTTCAGAGTCATGGGGAATCATCAGCCCAACAGTCACTCAATTCTCAGGGCTAAAAATACTTGACAGAAGCAACACCAGGATCTTCTTAATTCTGTAACTACTTACATCATACAAATGGAAAGAAGTGATTGGAGGGAAGTTTGGCATCAATGATTGGATGAGGTTTTTAACCTACTTAGACACATCAACGAAACTAACCACAATAGAAAACTATATTGTCTTCATGTTCTAATTCAGTCTGTAATAAAAAAAAGTGAGAGTTACACAAGTCCTGGATTAATTTCTGTATTGGTTGCCAGAGACAGGGGAGCTTCATTCTATTCTTTACTCTCTACTCCCATTCCCCACTCCCACTCCAAAACCCATCTCGATTGACTCACAGTGAGAATGTGAATGAGAAATATAATTTTTATTTCCCTAGTAAAATTAGTAAAATATCATGGATAGGTAATATATGTCATTAATAAGTCAATAATTTTGTGGACACTGGCTGAAAGGTAAATTTTTTTCCCTCAGAGTTTCAATGATTAAAACATTTGTCCTTGCATTCCTTAATCATACAGGCTGTTAATATGAATAAAATCCATTCCTAATGAAGATTTTTTTTCCCTCAAGAAAAAAGTTTAAAAAATTATTTAAACTTGTATTTGAATGTTCAAGGAGGGATATACACACAGGAATCATTTTCAAATCTTGACAAATAACACCTGAATGTTTGTGTTCTGGAAATGTGTTATATAAATAACAATAAACAAATTCTAGTCATAATTAGGAAAAGAAAGATGAAGTTATTCTTGCTGTATAACATTTGAGGGTTTTGGCTTGTGAGTTTTTTAAAGAATCATGTTTAGTCCACTTCATTTTTATCTCAAAAAATCACTGAAATTTCATGACTCCTGGAAAAGTAAAATGCCAATCTTCCATTATTCCACGGAACCATTTTCTGACATCCAATGAAATCCAAACTTAATCTTTTAGATGATATTCTGATCAACAGAATAAACATTTCCTATACATTTGAATAAAATGGTCTAGCAGGTGCTATTTCTGCTTTGTAATACTCAAAACTATTAACAAGTAGGGCATTAATTTGTAGATACCCTTTATGCTATAAATACTAAATAACTGACTTCTTTGCAACTTATAGCAACTCAGTTTTTCTTTTTTTTCCTTTTTTGTGATGAAATAGCAAGCTTTATTATGTGACCTAAAAATCAGGGAAAACAAAAGCATATACATACACTCAGGAGATATAAACAGTCTCTAAATACAATAAACTTAAATCAGCCTAATTATAAGGGAGAAGTGTGGGGGGAAGAAATACTAATAAAGATGGAGTTCAGGTAGAAAATTCTACACAGAGAATAAGTAATTAATGTCATATGTTATTGTTATTGTTGCTGTTATCTTTCAGATAATACAGTATCAGTTTAAGGAAGTTATAATTTTTATGACTAAAATTAGAATTGTTGCCTGTGAGGTTTCTCTGGGCATCAAAAAGTACATTATTTGAATTAGATTTTTAAGGAGAGTCAAAAATTTCCCCCCTCATTTTCCATTAAATTACCTATAAACAATATTGATCAATATCTGGGTAGGCTTTTTAACATATTATCAAGTAGGAATTGGATAAAGAAGTCACATAAAAGAAAATTTGAATGACAACTTGGCTTAGCTACTCTGGCTTGGTACTGGTGGGGACAGTAATCTCAGATGGAGATCATGAGGGCCATGCTGGTAGTATCTACAGACAGGCTCCTGCAGGGAATGATATGTGTATCTCCCCTGACACATTTCCAGAGTGCTTTTGTATCTGAATAGGCATGTCTTTTCCTTGTAAATATGGTAAGAACTTTTCCATGAAAATTTAGGAAGAAGCTGTTAGCACCATCATCAGGATCTTCCTTCTCTCATAGAGGGGGAAAAAGAGACAAAGAAAAGGGCTGGAGATACTGAAGGCCTTTCAGCCCCTAGTCTCTGCCTTCAATGCCTAGCAGTAGGAACTGGAGACAACTGGGGTCAGGGGCATTCCTGGGACTGAAGTTGGGCAGAAAGAGTTTAGCACACTGGTCAGCTAGCAAGAAGGCCTGTTTGCAGCTATGGGAGGAAAAGTCCACATCACCCTGGTTCAACTTCTCCACTTCATAATTCTGGGAAGAAAAGCCAAAAGGCTCTGAACTAGCAAAGAGGCAGACAGACATGGGGTTAAGAATTATGGGCATGTCCCTTGTTTTTTATTTGTCCATTTGACCAAAGCAACTAAACCAATTCAGAACTAAGCCTCTTGTTTCTTGGAATTATGACTTGAATAAACAAATGCCCATCTCCAGGCGGGATGCTGAGAGCTCCAGTCTGAGCCCAGCAACATTCTCCTCCTCCTATAAGTATATTGTGTGGTCCACATAAGAGAAATGACACTAGTCAGATCAGCATCCTAGACAGAGATGGAGAACTTGCCTCCAGTGACAGATGTCTATCTACTTTGTTTAAGGCAAAAGAGAAAGGTGGACAGGAAAAGAATCATAGGGAGTCAGATGGGTTAGAAGAGGTAACAGTCTCATGAAGTTCATTGGGAATTTTGGATGAAAAGGGCCCAGTGTGGGATGCATCAATAGCCTAAAGATGTTCATATGACTGGTTGCTGGCAACATGGTATAGTGGATACAAAACCGGATTTTGGAATCTGAGTCTCCCGAGGTTTAGTTAATTAATAAACATATAGTAAGGGCTTACTCTGGCCAGAATAAGGGATAAACAAGAAAGGACACTTGCTTTGGGTATGACTATGGAAGACATGCTTATTGACCTTAGTAATGTACCTAAATCCAAGAGCAATCATCTATTATGCAAATCAGAGAAGCCCTTCCAAAAAAAGATTAGGAGTGAAGTAAAGATGTCCATTATCACCTTTACTATTCAGTATTATTTTAGCTTTAATAATATAAAAAACTGAAGGAAAATGCAAAATAATTAGGAAATGAAAATTATTACTATTTGCATATGATAAGAGTGTTTATCTAGAGAATCTTAAAAAAGTGAATGAAAAAGATTAAAGAGTAACTTTAACAAAATTGCAGGATATAAAAGAAATATATAAATTTATTACCTATTTCTGTATAAGTCACAAAATCTAGCAGGATAAGATGGAAAGAAAAAAATCCATTTAACCAAGGACAGTATAAAACACCTGGAACTATATAAACACATTTAGAAAATACTTTTCCCTTATGTAAAAACATCTAAACTGAAAGAATATTGTTAATTTACATATTTCAGTATCTTACCAATTCTATCAAAGAATTACTTTTTAGAAGTAGAAAAAAAAATCCCAAAATTCATCCAGAGAAACAAGTAAAGAATATAAAAGGAATCAATGGGAGGGGAGAGTAGGAAATGGGAAGGGAGGAGCTAACAGTACCAGATCTCAATTATACAAGATACAAAAACTGGTACTGGCTAAAAAATAAGTTGATTAGTTTTACAATATACAGAAACAAATGAGCACAGTAACTTAATTGATAAACTGAAAAGATCCAAGTTATAGTGGGAAGAACTAATTTAAAAAGTCCATTGGAAAACTTGGAAAGAAGTCTTAACTGAAACTAGATACAGTTCAACATCTCCCACTGTGTGTGCTTATCCTGTCCCCTCACCCTTCTATTTCTTTAAATACATTCAGAAGACTTTTATACTTTCCAAAAAATGCCTTTTTTTGGCTTGTGACTACTTGAAATTTTATTTGAAATAGGAGTGTCTTTTTAAACTTCTAAGCATGTACCCAGATCTTCTCTACTCCATAGTAACTATCTCTGGTCATTTAAAATTTTTTTATTTTTGCTTATTGTGAGTTCCTTCTTGACTGTCGGTTCTAGCCCCAAGGTGTAGGTGATAGTGTCTCAGATTTCAGGATTTTCTACTATTTTTTGGATAGTGGAGGGATTTTTATACAATTTTAGATGTATTATTCCATCTAACCCTGTTCGGATGAGAATAATGTACTGTTACTAGTACCCTTCCACCCTCACCTATTTCAACTCTAACAGTTCTTCCATTCTCATTTGAACTAGATAATAGGAAAAGGGGGAGCCAGTATAAGGCAGGAACTTTTACAACATTAGGTAATTAAGAATTAGGAAGGTGGGAGGAGAGGATAAGGGAAGGATTCTTCCTATATTTAAAATTTTTTTAGCAGACAATGTACGTAACATTTTTAAAATGTGACAACTTTCTATGATAAATTACTTCAAGAACAACTTTGGTCAAGAATGGAATAAAATAGGGGGCGGAGCCAAAATGGCTGCATGAAGGCAGGAATTCCTAGAAACTCGTTCACCCCAAAACTCCAAAAGCTGTCAAATTATGACTTTAGACACAGAAAGACTGATACAATTTCCCATTCCAAGACAAGTTAGAAGTTCTGCAGGAAAGGTCTATTCCACCGGGACTGGGAGTTGGAAAAAGCTACATCGCAACACAACCAGACTGGGTGCCTGGGTCAGTGGTAGAGGGGGTGGTTTCCAGAACTCTTGGCCCCAGGAACATGGGGACAGCCAGAAGGGGCAGAGAGAGAGAACACTGCAGCACCAGAGTAAATGTGGAGCCAAGCTCCAGCCTCAGAGCAGCCCTGTGGTGAGAACCTGCAGTGGGAGTTGGAAGAGCTACCCAGCACATCCAGAGCTCTCAGCCCATAGATGGTAAGGGGGTCAGGGGTGATTGCAGAGGTGTGTCTGCTCTCCCTGGGGCAGGACTTAGCTGTTTGTCCACACTCAGATCCAGGTTGCAGTCTGGGCCCCTACAACACTACCATAACCAAGCAGGGACCCTCCTCACATATCTTCCCTGAACACAGGCAAGAGAGCACTCAAAGCCTCTTATAAGACCTTGGAGGAATTAAAGTCCCTGTGGATTGTTCCCCCCCCTCCTCCAAAAGCCATGGAACTGTGGTAAATCAGTCATAGGCTGAGGAAATGAGCAAACAACAGAAAAAGAAGAATCTGACCATAGAAAATTACTTTGGTCCCATGGAGGATCAAAATACATACTCAGATGATGACAAAATTGAAGCTTCTGTATCCAAAAATTGTGAGAGAAATAGAAAATGGGTTCACCTATGGATGAGCTCAAAAAAGACTCTGAAAAGCAATTGAGAGAGGTAGAGGAAAAATTGGGAGGAGAAATGAGAGCAATGCAGATAAACCATGAAAACCAAGTCAGCAGTTACATTTACAATTACATTAAAAACCAGTTTAGGTCAAATGGAAAAAGCAACACAAAAGGCAAATGAGAAGAATGCCTTAAAAAGCAGAATTGGCTAGCTGGAAAAGATTAAAAAAGCTCCCTGAAGAAAATAACTCCTTCAAATGCAGAATAGAATTAAAGGAAGCTTTAATTCTAGATTAATTTTAGATGTATTCCCTCTAACCCTGTTCTTCTGAGAATAATGTACTATTACTAGTAGCCTTCTACCCTCACCTATTTCAACTGTAATAGTTCTTCTGTTCTCACAAAGTGAGAAATCAGGAAGAAATAAAACCAAAAACTAGAAGAAAATGTGAAATATATCATTGGAAAAACAACTGACCTTGAAAACAGATCCAGAAGAGATAATTTAAAAATTATTGGACTACCTGAAAGTCACGACCAGGAAAAGAGCCTAGACTTCAGTTTTCAAGAAATAATACATAAAATTGCCCTGAGATCCTAGAAGCAGAGGGTAAAATAGAAATTGAGGGAATTCACCAATCACCTCCTGAAAGAGATTCCAAAAGAAAAACTTCCAGGAGTATTATAGCCAAATTCCAAAACTCCCAAGCCAAAGAGAAAATACTCAAAGCTGTCAGAAACAGGCAAATCAACCACCATGGCTATATAGTCAGGATTACGCAGGATCTGTCAGCATCTACATTGGGGGCTTGTAGGGCTTGTAATATGATATTCCAGAAGGCAAAAGATCTTGAGTTTTCTCATCTATTTTTTTGGGGGGAGGGGTTTATGATTACTTTTACAAGATTATTGTAATATAAAATAAACAAAAAATTAATAAAAAAATAAGAAAAAGAGACAATTGTGAGATGGCAAATTTCTGTTGTATAGTGCTTGTTTTTCTTTTTAGGTATAGAATAAATTCAGCAAGTAACTTTCAAAAAAAAAAAAGAATGGAATAAAATAGCCAAATAAAATATCATTTTTTTTTTCTAAGACCAATAAATTCACCACTTATGTTAAAAAAATTTGTGAGGGTTATGTTTTCTATTTTAATTTCTGAAGACTCTTGTTTTCATGCAAATTCTGAAGCTGTATTTTGTCAAGTGTCTGTCATGCCAGAGAATGGAAATAGAACTTCACATGATTTGTAGCCCCTGGATTGAAGACTTTAAATCCCAAATTGTCATTCCTCCTCCAATGTCAGTGGTGCAACATACATAGCCATATTGTTTGTCCCCTTTATAAATAGATTTTTGGGTGATGCTGTTTTGGTGTAGGTCTAGAACAGTGTTGTGATTCTCTGTCATGGTTCTCTTGTCTATGTAGGGGAAGCATTCCACAGCAGAATTGTTGTGATTTGGAATGTCTAATTTGGAGATGAAAGTCAAGGAGTCACAATTATCATAATTAAATAGCATTGGGCAGCAGTCATGGTTAGTAACATCCATGTTACTCTCAAAGACAATACACTCAGGAGTGGGAGGAACTCGTTTTCAGTCCTGAAAACATGATTTTTGAAGGCATCAGCAACTGAACCATACTATTGCGATTGAGTCAAGCAAGGTGGTCCCCACTGGCAGAGAAACTAAACCCCTTAAAAGGTGGGCTTCAGCCAATGTAAAAAAAGCAGGGTCAATTATGATCTCACAAAGTTTAAGCTAATAGATTTAATTAAAAGAGATGAACAGGGAAACCTCCTATGATAAAAGATAGCATAGACAATGAAGTGATATCAACACTAAACCACATAAACCAAATGCTATAGTATATAAACTTTTAAAGGAAAACTTAAATGAATCACTGGTAGAAATATATAGTAATACTATGACAGTGGGAGACTTTAGTGGAAGACTTTAAACTTTGTCTCTCAGAATCAGATAAATCTCAAGTCAAATAGGTGAATAGAATGTTATATAAGCTAAATATGTTACAACTACCTGGAGAGAATTGATTGGAATTTTCTCAATGATATATGGAACTGACCACTATTAGGGCATAAAAGCTTTAAATAGTTAAACATAGGAAAACAAATATTAAATGCATCTTTTTCAGATAACATGCAATAAAAAATTATATTCCACAAGGATCATGGAAACAGATTAAAAAGTAATTGGAGATTAAGCAACCTAATCTTAAAGAATGGATTAAAGACCAAATCATAGAAGTAATAATTTCATTAAAGAGAATGACAATATGGAATGCAGCAAAAGTAATAATCAGAGGAAAATTTATATCTCTAAATGCTTATATCAAAAAATAAAGAGCTGGCCAATGAACTGGGTATGCAGTTTAAAAAACTAGAAAACAAATTAAAAATCATTAATTAAATATCTAACTGGAAATCCCAAAAATTAAAGGTGAGATTAATAAAATTGAATGTAAGAAAACCATTGAATTAATAAATAAAATTAGTGTTTTTGGAAAATGACAATCGAATATTTTTCAAAAAATAAGAAAATCAAATCACTTTTATTAAAAATGAAAAGGGTGACTATACCACTAATGAAGATGAAATAAAAGCAATTTTAAAGGAGTTATTTTGCCCGAATATATGTCAATAAATTGAACAAGTTGACAATTTAAATGAAATGGAATATTTACTAAACTATAAACTGATTAGATTAACAGAAGAGGGAATAGAATATTTAAATAAAGCTATTTAGAAAAATATTTTAGAAAAATTTAGAAAAATGATCAGGTCATAAATGAGCTTCCTAAGAAAAAATATCAGGACCAGATGGATTTATAAATAAATTTTGCCAAACATTTAAAGATAAACTAATTCTAATATTAATTATTTGGAATAATAGGAAAAGAAGTTCTATTAAAATCCTTTTATAAAGGAAATATGGTACTGATATCTAAACCAGGAAGGGCAAAAACATAGAATGAATATGGATGCAAAATTCTAAATAAAATATTAATTAGGAGACTACAACAATCTATTACAAAAATTATACATTGTAACAAAATGGGATTTCTTTCAAGAATGCAGGAATGTTTTAACATAAGAAAAACTATTAATATAATTTATATCAATAACAAAGTAATAAAGATCATGTTAATAGCTGCAGAAAAAACTTTTGATAAAACACAAACCTCAATCCTATTAAAATACACTTGAAGGGGTGCTAGGTGGCTTAGTGGATAAAGCACCGGCCTTGGAGTCAGGAGTACCTGGGTTCAAATCCAGTCTCAGACACTTAATAATGACCTAGCTGTGTGGCCTTGGGCAAGCCACTTAACCCAATTTGCCTTGTAAAAACCTAAAAAAAAAAAAACCAAACAAAAAACAAAATACACTTGAAAGCATAAGTATAAATGGATTTTTCCTTAAAATTATTGGAGGCATCTACTTAAAAAAGGTTAGCAAGCCTTATTTGTAGAAGCCTTCCCAATAAGATTGGGAGTGAAACAAGGATGCTTATTGTTACCAATATTATTCAATACTGTATTAGAAATGCTAGCAGTAGTAGTGAGAGAAGAAAAAGAAATTGAAGGAATTAGAATGGGCAATGAGTAGATATCCCTTTCTGTAGACAATATAATGGCATACTTGGAAAATCCTAAAGTCAAGTAAGAAATTAGTTGAAAAAATTAATTTGTAGCAAAGTAGTAGCATATAAAATTAATTCACATAAATCACCAGCATATCCAAATAGCACCAACAAAACCCTGCAGAGATAGTAAGAGATAAAAACCATTTAAAATAACTCCAGTTGGTATAAGATACTTAGTAGAGAATCCAGGAACTACATAAACATAATTATAACATTTTTACACAAATAAAGTTTATTTAAATAGAGAAATAATTCATGGGTAGGCAGAGCCAATAAAAATGACAATTTGATCTAAACTATACAATAAAAAACTGTCAAAAAAATAAACTATACAATGCCATCTCAATTAAATTACCCAAAAATTATTTTACTGACCTAGAAAACTACAAAATTCATTTGGAAGAATAAAGATTCAAGAATATCAAAGGAAATAATTTTTTAAAAAAGTAAATGAATTTAGTAGTATCACATCTTAAATGACCTTATATGGTAATTATCAAAATTCTTTGGTGTGGAATAGAAACAGAAAGGTATATCAGTAGAACAGAATAGAGATACAATACACAATAGTAAATGATTACAGTAATCTTTTATTTGATAAGTATAAAGATGTAAACTTTTGGGATAGGAATTATTTGGCAAAAACTTTTGGGAAACCTGGAAAGATATCTGGCAGGAAGTGAATTTAGACTAATATCTTACACATTTATTGGGATAAGGTCAAAATGAATACATGAGTTAGATATAAAGGTAGATACCACAAAATTAGAACATGGAACATATTATCAGACTTACAGATAGTACACCAATTTATGAATACATAATGGAGAGCAATGTAAAGTATAAAATGGATCATTTTAATCAGATTTAGTTAAAAAAGGGTTTCTAGAAATAAAACCAATGTAACCAAGATTAGAAGGAAAGAAGATAATTGGGGGGAAATTATAGACAATTTCTCAGATATGTAGAGAACTCTGTCAAATTTAGGAGAGTATGAATATTTATCCAATTGATAAATTGTCAAAGTATATGAACAGGCAGTTCTTTGGTGAAGAAATCAAAACTACATATGATTATATGAAAAAATGCTCTAAATCATTATTGATTAGAGAAATGCAAATTAAAACAACTTTGAGCTATCATTTTATGCCTATTAGATGGACTAAAATGATAGAAGGGGAAAGCAACAAATGTTGGAGGGGAAAGTGAAAAAATTAGGACACAGATACATTACTGGTGGAATTTTGAATTGATTCAATCATTTTGGAGAGTAATCTGGGATTATGCTAAAAGCATTATATAAAACTATGTCTCTTGACCCAACAATACCAATATTGGGTCTGTTTTCCAAGGTGATTATAAGAAAAGAAAAAGCAAAAGAACAAGAACTGACTCATTTGAAAATATTTTCAGTAGCTCTCTTTGTGATGGCCAAGTTCTGGAAACTGCAGGGATTCCTGTCATTTGGGGAATGGCTAAAGAAGTTGTGGCTAATGATTGTGATGGAATACTTTGGTTCTGTAAGAAAGGATGAGCTGGTTGATTTTAGATAAACATGGAAAATATTGAGAGGTTAAATGAACTAAAGCAAGAGAATATTGTATGTATTAACTAACATTGTTTTAGGAGCAACTTTGCGTGACTAAGTCATTTTGAGTATTATGAGAACTGATAATTAGAAATGTGTACAGAATGCTTTTGCATATAAATATATGTGCACAATTATGCATAAAATTTAATGCAAATACATATTTGCCTATGTGAAGTGAAATATGCATACATATATCTTTGTGCCTAATGTAGCCTTCTTTATGATTGAGTAGAGAGGGAAGGGGAAAAATATACAGGAGAAAAATAATACATGGAAGAAAGCATGAAAAAAAAAGGATAACTGAAAATGATACGAAGTAAAAACTTATTACATAGTTTATCAAAAAAAGTGAAACGTGAATTCATGATTGTAGTCCTTTTTTATGTCATGCTCTGTACATGGAAACATTTTGTCTTTTTGTATTTAAGTTCAAAATGAATAATTTTCCTAATTCCCCAAGTCCCTGACATAGAAAGAAAGTATTAAGTAAGTAGGATCATTGATTTAGCAAAGGAAGAACCTGAAAGGTCATTGAGTCTAATTGGTTCATTTTATAATAAAGTAACTTAGTCCCACAGGGGCTTCGTGGCTTGTCCAATGACACAGGCAGAATCATAGAGAAGATTCAGGCCCAGATCTTGCTGCCTCCAAATACAGCATGCAATCTGTCTACTACATTCATTAAGCCTTCATATGTGGCCAAGTGACATTATACATAAAATTCCAGGAATCAGAAAGATGAGCATTCAAATTTCATCTTAAGACATGTAATCTCTGTTTGCCTTAGTTTCCTCATTCATCAAATGGAAATTATAATAGCACCTACCCGACAGGATTGTGGTCAAGATTAAATGAGATAAACATATAGTGTTTTATATATACATATAGACACATAGACACACTGACATACATATACATATGAAATAGCTCAGCTAGAAGAGGTGTTTGGGGTATAGAAGAAACCTAGCACCTCTTGTGTGAGGACTTGCTGAGGCTGCATGAAGCTGCTCATTCTTCTTGACCTGGCTCCTACCTTTGGTTCAAAAAACATTTTGGCAGAGGGGCTAAACCAATTTGAGGGATTTGATGTCTAATTCAAGCATGTAAAGACTTTCTAACAGCCCTGAAGGTGACTGAAGCATGTGCTGTGAAGCACTTCAGGATCATCCATGCATCATGGACCATCACCATCTTGACTTTTGTCTTGCCAATGGACTTCAATGATTCTAGAAGAGAAAGTCTGAGGACTTTATGCAACTCTGCTTCATTTACATCAAATTCACACACAAGTCACTTATGTCATTCTTTCCAATTGGAAATGAAGGACAAATA
This sequence comes from Macrotis lagotis, assembly GCF_037893015.1. Lineage (NCBI taxonomy): Eukaryota > Metazoa > Chordata > Mammalia > Peramelemorphia > Peramelidae > Macrotis > Macrotis lagotis. The sequence goes on from NC_133666.1 coordinate 671,310,083, forward strand.
ACATAGCTATCTAATTTATATATCTATAGCTATATATTTATGTGTGTGTTAATATATGTGTCAGTTGGTTGTTGTCCTTTGTTCTCAAAGATGACCAAAAGTACATCACTATGTTAGAGACATGTTAAAGACTGTCTGATACTGTGGCTGATAAGATCAATACGAGCTCCAATGCTCTACCACAGGTTAGTCACAAGGAGGCCATGTATTTTCAACTCTTTGTGCCCTCATATGAGCTATTTTCTTTTTTCTTTTGCAGGGCAATGAGATTAAGTGACTTGTCCAAGGTCACCCAGCTAGGCAATTTTTCTTTTTAGGTTTTTTGCAAGGCAATAGGGTTAAGTGGCTTGCCCAAGGCCACACAACTAGGTAATTATTACGTGTCTGAGGCCGGATTTGAACTCAGGTCCTCCTGACTCCAGGGCTGGTGCTCTATCCACTGTGGAACCTAGCTACCCCCCCCCCCCCCAGCTAGGCAATTATTTAGTGTCTGAGGGTGTATTTGAACTCATGTCCTCCTGACTTCAGGGATGCTGCTCTTTCCATTGCAACACCTAGCTGCCCCTGAAAGAGGTCATGTAAACATTTGAGATGGATTCTCTAAAATCAGGTGTCTTGTATTTCTTTTGAGCTTCAATTCTGATGAGGGCACAATGTGCTGGTGGTCCTATGCTAGAGTTTCTCATATCATACAAATAGTCATATAAATGCCAGCTGTTATTAGGATGATATTATGTGTTTGCTGCTATTCCCTGAAAACCTCTTATCTTCATGAAGCTAGGATCATATTTTATCTAATATTTTTATGCCTTTTAAAGGTGAGTGCCACATTGTTTATTGCCCTGTAGCTAGAATCAGGAAGACCTGAATTCAAATCCTTTCTCAGACACTCGACTGTAGGCTTGTCACTTGATCCCTATTTGTCTCAGTTTCTTCATCTGGAAAATGTGTACAATAGCATTTCTCTCACAGGGTTATGATGCAGCTTGGGGCACGGGTGATGAGCAAGGGTTGAAATAGTGAATTTCACAACTCTCAGCCTAGGGACAGGTAAGTTTTATTTTCACAGGGGCAAGGTTATCCAGTAGGGGACAGAGAATCCCTAGCAGGGGGAAAAAGCTAAGATTTATATGAGATTCAGGGATGACCTATGTGCTGAGAAAGGTGTAAGGGTCTGCGTCGCCTAAAAGGTTATCTCAGGGTATTTGGGAAACAGACTCATTTTGGGAAACAGAACTAACAGCTTATCATGTTGGGCTTCTGCCTCTGTTTCCCTGTTGTCATTTGGCGGGCAGAAGTGGGGGCAGGTAAGAGAAACTGGAGTTTCTACCTTACTTTGTGTGTGACCCTGGGCAAATCTCTTCATCCCGATTCCCGGCCACCCAGGCCCATCTCCAGTTCTGATTCACAGCTGGTCACCGTTCTCAGATGCTCTGGAGGAGAAAGTGAGACCGGTGCCTGAGCGGGTAGGTGTCGGGGCATCACGTCCCTCAAGTCGTGGTCATCTTTGAGAAGGAAGGACAAACAGCATCATTTCGACGATGATGATCAAGCTGGCACAAGCAGGGTATCCAGGTGGCTGTTACTACTCATGATGTAGTCTGCCACAGAGAAGGCCTGCACTGGGGCTGCCTAGCCGCTGCCATGGCAACCAGGGCCCAAGTGGCACCATCCATACACCCCCCCGCAAGCTTGGAGGGGCAGCCTGTGCTGGGGAGCCCGGCATACAGCAGGCACTTAACCGGCGCGCGGGGGTCTCGCTTCCCCACGGATCCGGTCCCCCTCCCCACCCCGGCGTGTTCCAGGTGCACTAAGTAGGCGCCGCATGGAGGCTCTCCTGTGGCCTCACCCCCTCCCGGCTTGCGGCACCTCCTCCCGCCTCCCCTCTCGGCCGAGCCCGGAACCCGAGCAGGAGCCCCGGGGCATGCCGGGAGGCGGGGCCCAGCCCGCCGGAGGAGGGCGCGATGATTGACGTCGGAGGCCGGAAGGCGCGGGGGCCGCAGAGCCAAGGGGGCCGAGGGGGAGGGTGACGTCAAGGGGCCGAGCGGGCCCCCGGGGCTGACGTCAGCAGCGCCCCGCGGGGTCAGGGGAGCGGGAGGAGAGAGCGTCACGTGTTCCGCTTGTAGCCACCGCGAGCCAGCCCGGGCGTCACGGAAGATGACGTCAGGGCGCGGGCGCCTCCGCCCCCTCGGGCCCAGCAGGGAGGCGGGGCGCGGAGGCCACGCCCCTCGGGCCTGCCTGGCAGGACTGCCAGCCCCGAGCCTCAGTGCCCTCCCCGGACAGCAGCCCCTGCCCGGCGTCCCCCTGCGCTCCCAGGCCGGGCGCCCGGCTGCTGCAGGACGCTGCGGGTCTGGGCCGCGGGCAGCAGGGCCCCGGCCCCTGGATCAGCAGCCTCGCCTCTCCCCGCCCCTGCCTTCATCCTCCTTCCCGGCATCAACCCTCATCCCTCCTTTCCCAAGCCTGCTCTGCGTCCCAGGCCCCTGTCCCACTCCTAGGCCGGCTCTGCCCCTCTGGAGTCGGGCTCTGCGGATCCCAAGCCTTCCTCGCCGCCCGACTCCTCTTCCTCTAGCTCCCCAGGCCGGCCTCCGAGGCCCCTCCATTTCCCCGAGCTTGCTCAGCTCCCCCCAAGTTCGGCCTCAGTCTCCTCCCTTCTCTGGGCTCCCTGACCCTGAAGTCCTCCTCCTCCAGCCCCTCCTCTTCCCCTCAGACCCACCGGCCCACGTGCCCATGATGTCATCCTCTTCCTTCCCTTTCCAATTGCCCCGACATCACTCCCCCTCCTTCCTTTCCCCACGTTGTTCTCTGACGTCACTCTCTGCCTGCTCTAACTTTGCTCTGCCCCTGACGTCATCAGCACTTCGGAGCCCGGCTAGTTCCCCAGCTGGTTCTGAACTGCTGACGTCATTCTCTATCTGACGTCATCCCTTGCCGTTCCCTTGGCTGTGCTCTGCCCCCTGACGTCACCCCTCCAATCCCTCCGTGCGCTCTCTGCGCCTGTGCACAAGGGGAAATCTGAGCCCAGATGGGGGGGTGCCCCTGACGTCACCTCTTCCCATCTCAGGTCTAGAGTCATGCTCTGCGCCCCTCCCCCCGGTGCGATGGGGGCGATGGGGGCGGGGGTGAGGAGAGGGCTCTGAGCGCCTGACGTCACGCCTTTCTTAGCGCCGCCCCCGGCCGCCTTGCTCCTCCCCTGACGTCATGCTCCTCCAGCCTCCGAGGCGGCTCCCTGCCGCTGACGTCACCCCGCCGCGCGGCTGTGAAGCCCCGCCCCCGCCTGCGGGCCCGCCCCCTCCCATGATGCCTCGCGCTCAGCCGCGGCAGTTTCCAAGACGACGAGCTTCCGGCGTGGCCGCGGCCCGGGATGGGCCCGGGGGGCTTCCTCTGGCTGCTGCTCTTCTTCTCGGGCCCGGGGGCAGCACGGGGCCCCGATGCCGGGTCCGCCCCGGGCCCCGGGCCCACTCCGGGCTCCGGGGACGACGGGCCGGGACCCGAGGTGCGCGAGCCCCCCGAGGCCGCTACTGCGCAGGCGCGCCCGCCTCTGGCCGCGAGGCCCCCGGAGGAGGAGGCGCCGCCGCCCCCGAGGCCCAGCCCGGCCCTGGATGGTGGGTACGGAGGAGCCCCGACCCCGGGCCGGCAGCCGCGCCTGGCAGTGCCCGCGCGGCGGGGAGGCCCGGGAGGCGCGGGTGCCGAGCACCCATGACGCGCCAGCTGTGTGCACCCAGCGCGCCCTCGGGGTGGGGGGAGGACGGGCCCGAGGAGGAGCTGAGGCCCGGCCGATGTGTGCCCCGCCGATGTGTGCCCCGGCCGATGTGTGCCCCGCCGATGTGTGCCCCGCCGATGTGTGCCCCGGCCGATGTGTGCCCCGAGTGCTCCCCGGGCACGGCTCAGGGCGCAGACACAGGTGCCGGCGCAGCCGTGGAGCCCCTGCTGCGTCTGCGGAACACGAGCCGGGAGACTGGCTCATAGACACCCGCGCATCAGCTAAGTGCCAGGATGCATGGGGCCTGCGTGCCAGGCCCTTTGCTTGGTGCTGCTGGCATCAAAACAGGAACGAACCTTAATGGTTAGAATGGCCTCGACCTCCTCGTTTGAGACAAGGGTTCACTCCTTTAGTCCTTAAGACAACCCAGGGAAAGGAGTGCTGCTATTGTACCTATTTTACAGATGAGGAAACTGAGGCAAACATGGATTAAGTGATTTCGGGTCTGAGGAAGGATTTGAAATCAGGTTTTTCTGACTCAGGGTCCAGTGTATTATACACTGTAACACCCCAAATTAGAGGACATGAAATTTAGGTAAGATATAGGGTCTAACTTCGTGAAGCTAGAAGTAGTCAGGACGTAGCAACAGAAAAGATACAATAACAACGTAATAACGGGCATTTATATGGCTGCATATAAAAATTATATCGTGTAGCTATATTGTTCATTTTCAAAGAGGACCAATGACATCATGAGGAGATCTCTTGACAGATGAACTGGATTTATGTGAGGCAGAGCTGGGCAAAATCATGAGCCTCACTCTTCTGTGTCATCTTAGGACAGTTGAGGACAGAAGTCAGGACTGCTGTTAATGGCCCTGAGTACTGTGGTCAGCCAAGCTCTGATTTGTTCTTATCTATCCATTTTACTGGGGAAATCCTTCACATGTTTGAGGTAGACTTCCCCTCGTGGCCTGTCATTCCCCCTCAGTCTGGATTAGCCTTTCTGTTGAGATTGTTTACTAGAGTGTGGCAGGCCCCCTTCTCCAGAGGTTCTAGTTCCCCCTGAACTTTCCATGCATAATCATATGGCTATATAATACATGTTAAAGTTTGCAAAGCACTTTAGATATGTTATCCCATTTGATGCTAACCACAACCCTGTAAGGTAGGTGCCATTAGAATCTGGAAAGTAAGGTAAACAGCTTTACATGACGTCTCCAGGGTTCACATAGCTAGTGTCTTAGGTCATATTTGAACCCAGGTCTTCCTGACTCCAGGTTAGCTATTTCACCCCTCTGGCTACATATAAGGGACTTAATATAGTGGACAGAGTGCATGCTGTATTTAGAGGCAACAAGACCTGAGCTTGAATCTTATGACACTGTCTGTGTCTACTGCACAAGTCACTAAACCCCTCTGGGACTCATTTTATTTGAAAAACAAAGTGGGTTTGGCCTAATGATCCCTAAGACCTCATCCATTGCTAAATCAGTGAGCCTACCTATTGAATACTGCTTTATGCAGAAATCTACTTCAGGCACTTGAAGAGATAGAAAGTAGATTTTAAACTACTGTTTGTGCTCTCAGAGTATGCAGTCTAATAGGAATCAGAAAAAAGGAAAGCATGATAACACAATATACTATAGATCAAGCTTTATTCATTTTATTTATTTATTTATTATTTATTCATTCATTCATTTATTTATTTGTTTTGCAAGGCAATGGGATTAAATGACTTGGTCAAGGTCACACAGGTAATTGTTAAGTGTCTGAGGTCAGGTTTGGGACTCAGGTCCTCCTGACTGCAGGACTGGTGCTCTATCCATGAGCCATCTAGTTGCCCCTTAGATGTTGATCTTGTGCTAGCCTACTGGAAGAGACTGAAGGTTTGGATAAGTCATTCCTTACCCTAGTTGTGGACATCAGGATATAGTAGGGTGATGTGCATGTGTATGAATTTAAAGTTAATTAGTACTCTGTTTTATTGAATTGCCTTGTTACTTCTGATCATAATAATCATTAATGAATTATTTCAGTCAGTCCACAAGTATATATTAAGTGTCTACAAAAAATGAAACAGTCCTTACTGTTCTCATGTGATTTTAAATCAAAGTTGCTCATACCATCCTGGCAATGAAAAACAGCAGATTGAATGAGATAACACCCCATTAAAATAAAAAGAGACTATTAATGTGACAAAATCAGTTCCCTAACTTTTGACCTGATTGGGGATGCTGGGTGGCATGGGGAAGGAGAGAGGCAGCTGTGTTGTACTTAGATGAGGAAAGAGTGAAGCCTGAGTGCCTGAAGAATGAGGCAGAAATTTGTTTTCTTTGAGCAACCAAGCCTAGAGAAGTGTGTGGACTTAGAATGCCTAGAGAACAGTGGATAGAGTACCGACTGAAGCCAGGAGGATCTGAGTTCAAATCCAACTTCAGACACTTAATAATTACCTAGCTTGTATAATCTTGGGCAAATCTCTTAACCCCACTGCCTTGCAAAAACCAAAGGGGGGGAAAAAGAATGCCTAGAGAAGATTATGGTAAGTCCTGATGAGCCCCTTTATCCTCTTGAGTAAAACTCAGACCCTGGAGTGCCCTCTAAATCTGTCAACCTTCAGGAGAATGTATCCCCAGAAAACCCAGTGAGAAATTGTAGGGAGGAGAAAGCATTCATTCTGAAGTCTTGAGTTTAAAACCTATTTCTGCTCCATATTGTGTGACCCTGGTTAAGTCATTTTCCTTCCTGAGCCTTTCTGTTTCTCCATCTGCAAATAAGGGAATTGAATTGCATGATTTCTTAAGTCTCTTTCAATTCTAAAACCTAAGAGTACCATCTGAACCTTTCAGGGCCCAGGAACTTTCAGGGAAAATGTCCACTGATTAAATTCAGAATATTAGAGACTGAAAGAATAGGTTATGGAAAAGATGAACCCCAAAGAAGGGTCCATCTAAGTTCATTTTGGTTATTTAGCCATTTATGACAACAGGCCTGTGAGGGAGAGAGAAAGGAAGGAAAGAAGAAAGGAAGAAGCAAGCTGCTTCACTAATCTCTAGCCACTTGACCCATTTGGCTCTAGAGGAGAGAGTTAGACTGGTGACTTTTTATAGTCCTCCCTCACTGAAATCCAGTTCACTTGCAAGTCATGGCATTACCTTTCGGATATTATGACCCTCTTTGAGAATCAAGGATAATCAAGAGAGTGAAAGTCCCACATTCCTTCCCCCCTCCCCCAATTTTAGAGATTAAGGACTCAGAGAAGTTAATGACATCTCCACAGTTACATAGATAAGTAAAAAGGGTAGCTTCTAACCCAAGTCTTCTGACTTCAAGGACTTTGCTTTTTAAAAAAGTACATCTTTTTTTATTGACATATATTAAGTATAGCTATTTCAAGATACAGAGGGTTGCATAAGAAACTGGACTTCTGAAAAATTTTAAATTTATTTTTGAATTTTACAATTTTCCCTTAATCTCATTCCCCCCCCCCCCCCAAGGCAGTCTGATAGTCTTTACATTGAGAAACTGGACTTTTGTTAAGTACTTTTTTGTTTTTGGAGACTGAGTCTTCCTCTCTTACCCTGACAGCTCAGTGACAACCTCACTTTATATTGGCACCGTAGCTTTGACCGGTCTGTTTCCATCCTGTGTCACTTTACCTCTTCTGAGGCTGCTTGTAATGACAGAGGGTTCATATTTGTTGCAGAATCAGACACCCAAGAGTTTAGCTTTGTTGTACCCCAGAGCTCCCCAACTGTGATCCATCTGAGTTGATCTAAGATGCATCATTCTGGATCCATCAACCTTGGCATATTTAGTAGCAGGGACTCCAGGCAGATGTCCTGTGTCTTCCATGAACGTTTTAAAAAGAAGCTCATGTGTAGATGTGCATACATACACATATATTCCAACAAGGTAACCAAATTGCTCTAATTGTATCCTTGTCTATACCTTTTGCCTCTCTGAATTTTAAAACTTGTTATAGTGAGACTCTTTGTGTGTTGTGTGTGTGTGTGTGTGTGTGTGTGTGTGTGTGTTGTTTCCTCTCCATATTATAATTTTGGCCATCCCCTAAATTGTCCTTCAGGCTCAATTTATTTCAGTCTGTATTTCTCAGAATCTCATAATTATTTCATATTGCACAATAAAGTCCATTATGTTCATTTACCATTCATCTAAGTTGATGAGGACGTATTTTCTATCCAGGGCATTGCTATAGCATAAAATGTGATGTTTTTGAGCATATAGATTCTTTTTGTCCTTGACCTCCTTAAGAATACATGTTTAATTGGAATTCCACTGGGTCAAAGGTTGTGTACAGTTTAGTTACTTTTTGCTTATAATCCTACATTATTTTCCAGAATAGCTGTACTGATTTATAGCTCCACCAACAGTGCATTAGTTTGCTCATCCTTCAACCTCACCCTTTCAATGAGAGTTATTTTCCTCTTTAGTCATCATTGCCAGTCTGATAAGTGTGACATGGAACTCTGAATTGTTTAAACTTTTTCTTTTTATTGTTGATTTGGGTTTTTTTATGTGGATGTCTTCCCTCTTTGTCCCAAAATGTTGGACCTCAGTTTCCTCATTCATTATTTTTATGTTAAAGCATGAATTTCACTCCCCCAATAAGTTTAGAATATGAAGTGATTACAGCACTGTAAATGACCAATAAGTCTAGAATATGAAGTGATTACAACACTGTAAATGAAGTCAGACATTAAGAAACAACAGAACTTTGGTGAAATACAATGATTAGTGGCACTCCTGTATTATCAAAAGTTAAATAATGCCCCCCTCCTTTCTGTTAATAAAATACTATGGGGATTTTGTTGTTGGGGATTTTTTTGACATGTACTTTTTTTTTTAACTTTTGAATTCCAAATTCTTTCATTCCCTTTTTCCCCTTCTTCCCAGAGATGGTAAGCAATCTGGTATAGGTTCTATGTGTGTATTAATGTTAAACAGGTAATGTACTTTGAGGCATTATTTTGGTTTTGGGAAAGTATCTTTGATTAAAACAAAATATATCAATAGATTTTTAAAATAACAATCTGGTATATTCCTCCTCCAACTGTGTAACTTGCAGCAATCAATTCTCTAAAGACAGCATAATAAGAATTTATATGTAGTCATCTGATTTTATCTTAGTTAAGTAATATGGTAGAGAATCAGCCTGTCATAATGGACAGCTGGCTTCAACACCAGAAAGATTGGGATTCAAGTTTTGCCTCTGAATCATATAGGGCATGACCCAGGGCAAGTCACTGAACCTCTCAGGTCTCTAAGCTACTCTTGAAGACTTAAGAGTCCCTGAGAAGGTGATGACCTGTTTTGGGGAGGGAGTTTTCTCATTTAGAAGTTCCCTATACCAGTGACAGGTCTTCTCCCTTTCCTAAAGAACATGTCATATTAAAATGCCTGTAGTGCTCGCTACCAATACATGTGACTCTTTTGTTGACCTGCTCTGTTTTCTCTAGTTTCTTCACTGTGTGTGTGTGACCTGCTAGCAGAAGAATGTGATGTTAACTGCTGCTGTGATCCTGACTGCACTTCTACAGATTTCAGTCTTTTCTTAACATGCTCAGTTCCCATTGTCTCGTAAGTTTGCAGCTTTGATGAATCTAGTAGTTTCTGATTGATATTTGACACTTATGCCTCCTCGTCCTGTACTGCCTGATAACTCTTCATAAAATATTTACCTTTTCTCTGAAGGCCTCCTTATGTGCTTTTACCATTTGCATAATGGTAATGTATCATTTCAACTGTTTATCCATTTCTGAAAACTTCATTCCTGGAAGGAAAATCAAAAAAAGTATGTTTTTCTGAATTGGGAATTATTCCAGATCATTTCAAATCAGCCATTTTATGTCATTTCTAAGCTATTCTCATTAGTATCTTAAGGGAAAAAAGTACAGTATGATTTAATGTTATTTTATTGATATGACAAAGAATTCCATAGAGAGTAAGCTTTATTTAGACTTTTGTGATAGGTATATTTCCAAAAATTCTGGCAGTTCACATTATACATGAGAACAATAGAAAACAGTGTTCTTTGATTATTAGAATTTGAAGAATGTATTATGAATTATCTGTGCACAAGCATGTCAAATTTCAAAACTTCAATAAAAGAAGTACTCAGGATGATAATTGATGCAGATAGTAGGAGATAATTTAACTTTAGCCTTACAGAGCTTAGCAACTGATATTTGAAAGATTGAATGCTTTTCAAAGTTTGTCTGTTTTCATCAAAACTCTTACTGACCAAAGGAAAAGTAGGCAATATTCCAGTGGCTTTGTGGCTTTCTGCATGTCACTACTCTCTCCAATGATGTAGAATGAAATCCTTCCATGCTTAATCTCATCCAAACACTGCTACTGTGGTAGGCAAGGCCCTCAATGTATTGGGGGCCATCTCCAGGTTTTCTGGGCAATATATGGATGTCATGGATCATGATGGTTGTCCATCAGTTACCTCTTCTACTTATTTTCTTAAAGGAGTTAATGATAAATATGGAGGTTTTTGTGTAGTCTAGAAACCTTTGACCTATGTTCTTATTCCTTTAAAAATGTTTTTCATTATTTTTTACCTATTTTTTGTTTTTTAATTTAGTTTTTTATAATTTTAAACTTAAATACAACTAGAAAAAGAAAAAATTTCCATTTGCAAAGCAGAACATGAGAGAATTCAAAAGATAAAAACAATAAATTTCCATTTCTTTTTTTAATTTTTTAATTTTTTTAAAGATTTTATTTGAGTTTTACAATTTTTCCCCCAATCTTACTTCCCTCCCCCCCACAGAAAGCAATCTGTCAGTCTTTACTTTGTTTCCATGTTGTACATTGATCCAAATTGAGTGTGATGAGAGAGAAATCATATCCTTAAGGAAGAAACATAAAGTCTAAGAGATAGCAAGAAATAAATTTCCATTTCAAGAAAGTCCATAGGGGCAGCTAGGTGGTGCAGTGGATAGAGCACTGGCCCTGGATCAGGAGTACCTGAGTCCAAATCCGACCTCAGACACTTAATAATTACCTAGCTGTGTGACCTTAGCCAAACAACTTAACCCCATTGCCTTGCAAAAAAAAAAAAAAAAGAAAGTCTATGAAATAAATACTGCAGATAGCATTCAGAATTGAACAACTTTGCTTCCTTGTGGGTTTTCTTTTCTTTTCTGCTTTGTACTCTTTATTTTTTCCCCTCCCCTCAGAAGACTAGAATTAAATGTGGATATATATATATATATATATATATATATATATATATACACACACACACATATTCATACACACTTATATACATACATGTATATATACATATACATACATACATACACACACATATATATATATATATATATATATATATATATATATATATATATATATATATATACTGAAGATCTCCATGAGTTTGGCTTTAAAAAAAATAATAAATATGTGTTAACCTTCTTCAGTCTTTGTCCTAATAAGGGACAAATGTTAATCTCCAGGGTTGGACCTCAAGAAATAATGGAACAAATTAGTTTAACATACATGTTTATTAATATTTCTCTCTGTTTTCTGATTATGTAGGCATGTATGGGGGGATGACTAGAGAACTAGACCCCTGCCCCCAAAATATAGCTTTGAAAAGGTTTAAAAATTTTTTTTATACAATTTCACTATTAGAAGACAGAATCTGAAAAGTTACTTGTCCATCAAAGGAGTGGCCCTCAATTTAGGATAGGGCTGGATATCAGACATACCTCTTAGGAGGTATGTTCAGGAGGGATGGCTCCTCCCAAATCCAGGATGTTTGTGCCAATAAGTTATGCTCCACAACCAATGTGAGTTATGCTAAGACTTCTCACAAAGCACAGTGACTGTAACTGGGGATTAGAGGTTGTCAAATCACCTATACATATACTATATAGAAATAGTTTTATATATATATATATATATATATATATATATATATATATATATGCACACATTTATATATGTATATATATCCATAATTTTACACATATACACATTTGTCTATATTATACTTATTTCCACTTACCCTCTCTTCCTCTGAAAGGTGTACAGCATCTTCATGAAGTTCAAATCTTTATATATTTTGCCAACTCCACCAGCTCCTCATTTTCTCTACCACAGTAATATTTCTAACTTATACTCTTTAGTTATTTTAAATAGTCTAAAACAATATTGATTAATATTACTAACATAGTATAGTTTCCCCATTTTTCTCTTTTGATGTCTTCCATCTCTTAAATAAAATTTTCCATATTTTTTCCATCTTCTCTTATACATAAACGTTGAAATTATCAAGTATCAAAATATTTTGATTTATTGAGAAGTGTTACTGAGTTTTTTTTTTTAGTCTGGTCCGCGCCCCCCCTTCACCTCTACTTCTCGAAATCCTTGATTTCTTTCAAGACTCAACTAAAGTAGCACCTCCTTCATGAATCCTTCCTGGTCCTTACAGGAGTTGATGCCTTCCCTCCAAGTTTACCATTGTGTTTGTTTTGTATTCTTTTATTTGTTGTCTCCCATGTTATAATGCAAGCTTCTTGAGGGTAGGAACTGTAATCCCCTTTGTCTTTGCCATGCTCGACTTTCCTTATTAAATCCAAATTTCACAGCTAGAGATTGCTACTGGAAAAACCATAACTTTCTCTGCAAGGAAATGTCTCTGCTTTTTAGTATGCTGTCTGGATTTGCCATAATTTTCCTTTCAAGGAACAAATGTCTTATAATTCCTTGGTTGTCATTCACTCCCAAGTGAGTGGTGGGTGCTAGGAACCTTGATTGGAATCAATCATTTCTTACTTTTTCTTCTCCCTCCTCTCTTTCCTTGTGTATCTAGTTTGAAATAAAATCTCTTTCCTCAAAACATCCATCCTTTCTATTCTTGTTTTCATAATGACCCTCTTAGATCAGACATTTCTTTTTTGTTGTTTTTGTTTTTTGCAAGGCAGTGGGGTTAAGTGACTTGCTCAAGGTCACACAGGTAATTCTTGACTCTAGGACCACACCACCTAACTGTCCCAAAGGTCAGACGTTTCTGATTACATTGTTGTATTACTTTAACAGCCCTCTCACTGGGTTTTCTGCTCCTGTTCTTTCTCCATTCCAGCCTGCCACATGAATTATCACTAAGTTAACATTCCTAAACTCTGCATCTGGATCATTCCCTGACTATAAACCCTTAATGTCTTTTGATTGTTTTCAGAATAAAGGTCAGATTCCTCCTTGGCCTCCTTAACTCCCCACAATCTGACCCCATTTTTTCTGTAGGTTTTCTATTGTGCTTCTGCATCCCTTCTGCATCTTTGCTCTCTGTCCTCTCCATCTCCCTCTGATGCCTTTCCTACTCTCCTCCACCTTCTCAGACTCCCTCTTCCCTCTGATCAGCCTATTTGGAAGTGATGTCTTCTGCCTCTGAATTCTAGTTCTTGTTCTGTGCACCACTCACTTGGCAACTATCATTTGCTTCCTTGTATTGTTTGTGTCTTTCTTATGTGTATGCTTTATCTCTATCTAGATTGTAAGCTCCTTGAGGGATTTACTGCTCTATGTTCTGTTCCATCCACAATAGTGCTTAGCATAGGGTTTGCATACAGTAACAACCAAATAAACATGAAGACGTAACAGAGTTTACTTACTTTTAGCAGGTCTGTGATGTCTCTATTATCCTTCTGCTGTCACTTGTCATTCTTTGCTTAGTCTTCATTTGTCAGTATCATTAATTAATTGACTCGATGTCTTTTCATAACTCCTGCTAGCATTATCTCCTCACTTTTTTTTCAGTTAACTACCCCGACTTTCTATTTCTGCAACTTTCTGACTTCATTATCTGGTCCATCCATCTGTCAAGTTGATTGCCATCGATCACCTCCTCCATGGATTACATGCTTGGTGATGTTATGATTTCCAAGCACAAAAAAAATGATCAGATAATTTTGAACAGTCATTTTTCTTATTACACATGATGCATTTTGAAAGTCCTTAACTTATACTATAATTCAGGAAACTAGAAATTCTTGAATAATTCCTAGTGTCATAGTTTACAGCAATAATGTTTTATAATCCAAGCCTTAATGGACTATTATCCCATTAATTTTACCTTAGTTTTTAATGCTCACTTGTATCACAAGGCTCTAGTAGACTATGTTTGATATTGGTGGTTATTTATGCTTGTCTAGATTTTTTCCCCTTCATTATAACAAAGACAAAATTAAAAATGCTAGACCTTTTAACAATTAATAAACTCAATGGCAATGGATTTATTTCTTGTTTCCATAATAGTCTCAGTAGAGCTACTAACCTGGTAAATATATTCACCTGACAGTTTTAAACTAGTCTTGCTAAAATTGTTTATGTTGTAGACTTAAGAACCTTTTCTTTCCCTCCCAGAGATGACAGTCATTTCTGCTTTCAGAAGATTGCTGTATATGAAATGAATTTTACAACATATCCACCTGAAAGAGTTTTTCGTTTAGATGAAAAAGTCAATCCATCTATTTTCTGCCTCTACACTCTCAACTGTAAGTATCTGATAAAAAAATGTATTTAGTTAAGACACAGGGGGAAAGTTTCCTTTAAACTTCTTTTGTGATAAAAATAAAGCCTGAATTCAGGATCAAGTAATCTAACCCTCTTTGTGATACAGCTAAGAGTAGAAGGGAGTTATTCCCTCCTTTCAAGCTTCTCAAGAAACTCAACATAATGGACTTTTGTTTTGAAGTAATTGTGTTTATGATTTCTTGTAGTATTCCAAGCTATCTGTATTTTTTCTGAGTATATTTTAAAATTTGACTTCCTCTTTGTTGTAAAGGTACAGCTTTGAATAGTAGCTGTACTTTCTATTTCCTTTTTTTTATGTTTATTTTTATTGAGATTTGCATAAAAAGTATTTGTTTTTACCAGTTCGTTTAGCTTTGATCAAGGCTATCAAGGTTCATTTTCAGAGAATAGGTACTGAAAAATACCACTAAGACTGGAGAGATTAAAAAGACCAGGAATATTCATTTATGGCTTTGCCTGTCCATCTTTTAAAAATATTTTTTCAACTTTATAGTTCATTGTTTTTATCAAATGATGTTAAGATTTTGATTCAACTTTTCCCTAATAATTACTAGAGAGCAAAAACTTAAGTTACTGATTTGTAACTTATCAAGGAAATAATGGACTGTGAATCATTTTTTTGCCTGCTGACATATTCAGGGATACATACAGCCCTTTATCCTTCTTCTGGCTTGTAGGATACAGAAGAACTACCCTTAGTTGCCCTTTTTAAAAATTGGTTATGGGGTGAGGGGGGTAATCTCTCCCTGTTTCCTGCATGAGAGGTAAAAAATAAATTCTTTATACCCTATAAATTTAGAGAGGATTTCCCTTTCTCTGAGACAGTTTATAGATCCAGCATATAGGTTGGAGAACAGAGCTAACCTTAAGTGATTTTTGTACATGACTTCATTGTGCTGTTGGACTAGAATGAGGAATCATATTAAATTTCTCTTCATATTGTGATGTGAAGTGTTCCTAGTCTGCTGACACATTGACTTGCCTGGATTCAAGTTGGTGGAACAATAGTATATATTAGAGTTGCAAGGGGCTTTGAAAATCATAAGAGTGTAGCCTCCTCATTTTACAGAGGAGGAAACTGAGTTTCATGGAGATGAAGTGACAGGAGTATGGAAAAGAACTACATGGAGATAGTTGAATTTAACTGATAGTATATTTCAAATGACCATAATTCTTCTATTATTCTTAATTCTGTTTGAAGATACATTCTTTAAAAGCTTCTATGTTTCTTTCACAACAGACAGAGAAGCATTATCCTTTATCCCTCCTGAATTACCCAATGAGAATAATTTTGATGATTTCTTGAAAAAGTTTGGTAATTCTGTCAACACTAAAGATTCAGATATTTTTCACCCACCCACATTGAATGCCCCGGCTCCTAATAAATACAAGGTAAGTAGAGAAGTTGATTTTAATTAAGTCCCCTTTTGAAGAGATATAGTACTCTACATTGGGAAATTTGCCTTCTTCTATCTTTTTTTTTTTTTACTACAAGATGTATGCTTCTTTAAGACAGCGATCTTGTCTAATTTCATTTTCTCATCTCTACTGTTTAGCACTATATTTTACATAGGGTTGTTTTTGAATTGAATTGAATCTTTCATGATGGTTGTGAGGAAAGCTAGTTTTG
Source organism: Macrotis lagotis (assembly GCF_037893015.1). NCBI lineage: Eukaryota > Metazoa > Chordata > Mammalia > Peramelemorphia > Peramelidae > Macrotis > Macrotis lagotis. Next base: position 671,325,991 of record NC_133666.1, read on the forward strand.
TGATAATATGGAATTTACATTGTAAACTTAAGTTTTGTAACTAATATGAATATATTAACCAAGGACAAGAAACAAATACTTTAGTAGGATGGCCAAAAATAGCTCTTTAAAGTCTTCATTAAGTATAGATTTCTTCTTTTTATAGTTATTCTCCATTGTTCTTAGCCTCAGCAAAATACAGAAAATACTTGAATTATGATATGATAAAAGTGGGGTTAACTTTCCATGTCTCAAGTTTTCTTCTCGAATATGATTCCATCTTATAGTCTTTGAGAGTTGGATTGGCTCCTACCTCTTGCCTGGTCAGCTACTCAAGTGCTAGGATCTAAACTAGTTTGTCACTATGTATAAACCCCACAGGGTATGATTGATTCTCCTTAGCAGATCTCAGTACAATTTTAGTATACTATCACCTCACTTTATCCAGTGGCCTTCACACCTTCCAAATTGACCAAAGATTTTTTCATATCTGCATTTGTTCATCAGAGATATTCTCACCTTATGAAGGGTCTTTGTTAGTTATATTAGTTTAGACAGGTTAATTGATTGATTCGGTTGATTCCCACCCCATGCATTTTATTATTTCCTCATTTTTAGTCCTTTATAGTTTTTAAATTTTATTTTTAAATTTTCAGTTCCAAATTCTCTCCCTCTCTCCCTCTCCCACCCATTGAGAAGACAAGCATTATGATACATATTATCCCTATGAAGTCATGCAAAACATAATTATACATAAAACATGTTACAAAAGAGAAAAAGTGAAAAAATATGCTTCAGTCTGCATTTGAGTCCACCAGTTCTCTCTCTCTGCACCACTGATAGACTTTAACAAGTTTAATTGATGCTTTTTATTTTTATATCATGATCATTTTTGGATATAATTTTCCCCTTACCCCTCCATTCTGTAAACTTTCCTTTAAAACAAAGACAAATATTTAATTAAAATTAATCTATGTAGAGACCAATCTGATGGTGTATGGAGTATTACATCCTTAGTCCTCCATCTCTTCAAAGAAGAAAGAAGAATCCATGGCCTCATCTCTGAGGCAAAGATTGGTTATTCTTATGATTTGACATTTGGTTTCATTTTAATATTCTTTTTATTTATATTTTGTAGTTGTGTATATTGTTATTCTGGGTTTGTTTAATTCACTCTACATTAGAAATACAGAACTTCCCATGTTTCCCTGAATTCCTCTTATTTGTTACTTCTGTGGCACAGGATATTCCATTGCATTCATGTACCACAAATGTTTTAACTATTTTCTAATTTGTAGGCATCCACTTGGTCATAGTATACTTCTTCATAATTTTAAAACCTCTGTGAGTTTGGTGATGTAGGGATTTCCTCTGTCCCAACAACAGAATTACAGTGTCTACATGCAAAACTCCCTTCTATCTGCCTCTCCTCCCTTTTCTTTTAAATTGTATTTATTTAAGGTAGTAGAGTTCAATGACTTGTCTAAGGCCACACAGTTAGGCAATTAAGTGACTGAGGGAAGATTTGATCTCAGGTCCTCATGACTCCAGGGCTGGTACTCTATCCACTGCCCCCCCTAGCCCCCCCCAAGGGGTAGTTTTTTAAAAAAATTCAATTCAGTTTTATTTTCAGTTATGACTTATCTCCCTCTCTCTTCCACGCTCTCCCATTGAAAAAGCAGAAAAAGCAAATCCCATCATAAATATTTATAGTCATAAAAAATAAATTCCCTCACTAACCATGACCCCTCCCCCCAAAAAAGAAAGAAAGATAATCTGATATGCTTCAGTCTTTACTCTGACTTTCTCAGCTCTATCTGGAGGTGAGTAAGATGTTTCATCACGAGTCTTTTGTCATTAGTCATTATGTTGATAAGTTACCATGTCCTTCACGGCTGAGTTTTACATTTTTTTTTTACAGTTGTTAGTGTTAAAAGTGCTCTCCTGGTTTTACTCATTTCACTTTGCACCAGTAACCATCCTTCAGCATTTCTTGTAGATCACATTTATACCATAACTTGTTCATCTATTCTCTAGGTGTTGAGTATCCTGTCAATTTCCAATTTTTTGCTACTGCAAAAATAGCTGCTATAAATATTTTTGTACATTTTGGTCCTTTTCCTTTTTCTTTGATCATTTTGGAGGTAAAGAACTAATGGTAGCATTGCTGGGTCAAAGAGTTTACCCAGTGTAATATCTTTTTGCTTTCCAGAATGGTTGGACTAATTCACAGCTTCACCAGTATTACATTAGTGTACTAGTTTTCCCATAGCCCCTTCAGTCTTTGTCATTTTTCTTTTCTGTCATGTTAACCAATCTGATATTTATGAGGTAGTAACTCAGGGTTGTTTTAATATCCATTTCTCTTATCAATAGTGATTTAGAGTTTTTTAAAATGATAAATGCGGTAACTTGCATTTCTCAGAAAACTACCTGTTTATATGTTTTGACCATTTATTAATGGGGAAATGTCTTATTGTAAAATTGATTCAGATTCCTTTATATCTTAGAAATGAGATCTTTATCAGAAAAATTTGCTACAAATAAAAAAAGAAAAATTTGCTGCTAAGATTCCACCCTGTTCCAAATTTGCTGCTTTCCTTTTAATTTTCATGGTGTTGATTTTGTTTGTGTAAATCCTTTTTTAATTTTACATAATTAAGATTATACATCTTCTGTCCTGTGAACCACTTGTCTGGTCATGAACTCTTCCCCTATGTATAGATTTGACAGATAAATTTCTTTTGTGCTTCACAAATTTTCTTATGCTATCACTCCTTATTTCTAAATCACCTACCCATTTTGAGATGGCATGTTGATTTGTACTTAGTTTCCATCAGATTGCTTTAGTTTTCCAAACAGATTTTATTGATTGATTTATTTGTTTATTTATGAATTTTTAGGAATTTCTTGCCTTTTGAGCAAGAATTTGAGTCAGAGACTAGGTTATTGTGTTTATTTGCTTTTGTATATTGTATACCTAATCAATTCTGCTGATAAACTTTTCTGTTTATTTCCCAGTTACTGAATTGTTTTGTTGATTGTAGCTTTGTACCATTGTTTGAGATCTAGTATTCCCTGTTCCTTCCCATTTTTTCCCCATTGATCCCTTTATATTTTTGACCCTTTTGTTCCTCGGAATGAATTTCATTATTATTTTTTCTAGCTCTATATAGTAATTCTTTGGTAGTTTGATTGGTATGGCACTGAGTAATTTATTTAGGTAATGTTGTAATTTTTATTCTATTGACTTGGCCTACCCTTGAATAATTAATATTCTTTGTATTTAGATCTGTCTTTATTTGTGTAAAGAATGTTTTGTAATTGTGCTCATAGAATTCCTTTAGTAGCTATTTTAGATGGAACTTTCTATCTCTTCCTACTTTGTTTTGTTGGTTAATATTCAGAAATGTGGAATATTTGTATGAATTTCTTTTATATCTTGCAACTGTATGAAGTTAATTGTTTTGATTAGTTTTTCAGTTGACACTTTAGAGTTCTCTAGATAAATTATGACATGTGCAAAGAGTGATGATTTTTGTTCCATCATTGCCAATATATTTTCCAATTACACTTTTTTTTTTTTTGCTTTTGTGGAGCAAAGGGCTTAAGTGACTTGCCCAAGGTTACACAGCTAGTTATTATCAAGTGTCTAAGGTCACATTTGAACTCAGATTCCTGATTCCAGGGCTAGTGCTCTATTTACTGCACCATGTAGCTGTCCCCCAACATATTTTTCTTCAGTTTTTTGTCTTAGTAATATAGATAGCATTTCTGAATAACTTAACTGAATAACCATTATGATAATGGACATCCTTGACTCATTCCTGATCTTACTGGAAGAATTTCTAATTTCTAATTTATTATCATTTATTATCATTACAGATAATTCTTGTCCTTGGTTTTAGGCATATCACACTTATGATTTTAAGGAAAGCTCCATTCATTTTTGTTTTTTTCTAGTGTTTTTAACAGGAATGGGTTTTATTTTGTCACAAACTCTTTCAGCATCTATTAAAATAATGATACAGATTTTGTTGACTTTGTTATTAATATGATCAGTTATATTTATAGTTCTCTAATATTGACCCAGCCCTGTATTCCTGCTATAAATTTCACCCAGTCATAGTGTATGATTTTGGTGACATTTTGCTGTAGTAGCTTTGCTAATATTATATTGAAAATTTGTGAATAAAATCCAGAGAAAGACCTATGGAGTGTAAATGCAGATTGAAGCATACTATTCCACTTTTTTTGGTTGTTTTTTCTGTTTTTTTCTTTTGTTCTCTTTCTTCTTTTACAACATGCCTAATGTGAAAAATATGTTTAATGTGTGTATAACCTAGATCAGATTACTTGCTCTCTTGGAGATGTTGAGTTGGGAGGGAGAGAGGGAGAAAAATTTGGAAATCATGAATACTGAAAAAAATGACAGTACATCAGTATTTATTAGAGAATTTGATCTATTGTAATCTTTTTCAGTTCTGACTCTCCCTGATTTTTTAAATCTCAAGACCATATTTATATTATAAAATGAATTAGGTAGACTCCTTTATTTTTAAAAATGGTGTATATAATATTGAAATTATTTTATTTGTAAATTCATCTGATTCATGGCCTATTCAATTTCTCTTTTCAGAGATAGGGTATTTAAGTATTCTATTTCCTGTTCTGTTAATCTCAGCATTATATTTTTGTAAATATTCATCTATTTCATTTATAGTCAGTATTATTGCTATGTAGTTGGATACAATAGCTCCTAATAATTGCTTTTATTTTTTATTCACTAGTTGTGAATTCACTTTTTTTCATTTTTGATAATTAATTCTTCTTCCTTTTTTAAAACTCCAATTAGCTAATTAATGGCCTTTCTGTTTTTTAAAGTTACTGTTATTTATTCAGTTATTTGTTTTTTTTTTTTACATTTACTATTTCAGTCCTTCCTTTGATTTTTTAGGATTTCAATTTTGGTATTTAATGGAGGGAGATTAATTGGTTTGTTTTTTTAGGTTTTTCATCTTCATATCCCTTTATGACCTTAAGTATTGTTTTGACTGTATCTTGCAAATTTTGACATGTTGTCTCATTGTTGATATTATCTTTAATAAAGTTATTAATTATTTCTATAATTTATTGCTTTAGGAATCCATTTTTAGGCTTAAATTCTCTAGTTTTCAATCAATCTAAAATATTTTATTCAAAATTTATTAATGAATTTTATTCAATATATTGAATACTATATTAAATATATAGAATTTATATATTTATATATAATATATTAAAACATAAATATGTAAAACATAAAATTATAAATAAAATATATTAAATATTTAACATAATAAAACTATATTGAATATAATTTTTTCTTTTTTTTCAGAAAAATATGCATTCGATAATTTTGCTTTTTGACATTTATGAGTTTTTTCCTGCCCTAACACAAATCAGTTTTGTAAAACAGGCCAAGTTTAGTTGAGAAATAGGTATATTCCTTTCTGTTTTCTTTCCTTATTCTTTAGAGATTTGTCATATCTAACTTTTCAAAAATCTGGTCATCTGTCTAATTTCTTATTTGCTTTATTGGGTAAATTGAATTCCCTCACTATTATAGTTTTAGTGTTGATTTCTTCCCGAAACTCATTTAACTTTTCCTTTACAAATTTAGATGCATTTGGAGCATGTGTTCTATACTGATATTAATCATTGTCTATGGTAATCTTTTTTGGTTTTTGTTTTTTCCCAAGGCAGTGGAGTTAAGTGACTTGTCCAAGGTCACACAGCTAAGTAAGTATTAAGTGTCTGAGGTCAGATTTGAACTCAAGTCCTCTTGATTTCAGAGCTGGAGCTCGATTCTCTGCACCACCTAAATTCCCCCTATGAACCCCATAGCAAAATATCATTTCTCTTTATCTGTTTTAATTAGATCTATTTTTACTTTTGTTTTATCTGAGATCATGACTACTACCCCTGCCTTTTTTTTACTTATGCTGAAACATAATGCTGCTCCAGTCCTTAATTTTGACTCTTTGTCTATTTAAAGTGTGTTTCTTATAAGCAACATATTCTTGGATTCTGGTTTCTAATCTAGTCTAATATCTTCTTCCATTTTATGAGTGAGTTGATCCCATTTATGTTTATAGTTGAGTGCTAATTTTATAATTTCTCTTTATCCTATTCTCTTATCTTTTCCCTTCTCTTTTTTCCTTATTCCCTTATTAAGAGTCTATTTTGGGGGGCACAGCTAAGTGGTGCAGAGGATAGAGCATTGGCTCTGGAGTCAGGAGGACCCGAGTTCAAATCTGGCCTCAGACACTTAATAATTACATATCTATGTGAGCTTTGGCACATAACTCAACCCCATTGCCTTGCAAAAACAAAACAAGAGTCTATTTTGGAAGGCAGAGTCAGGATGGCAGAGTAAATTTAGACAGGGACTCACCTGAGCTCTCCCTAAATCTTTCCAAATACCTTTAAATCATGACCCTAAACAAATTTTAGAGTGGCAGAAGTCACAAAAAGATAAAGTGAAACAATTTTCCATCACATGGCAATTTAGAAGATTGTCAGGAAAATCTGTTGCACCAGGGTGAGAGAGGAAGGAGTACAGTCTAGCACAGGCTGCACCAGTGCAGATTAGGACCTTGAAAACTGGGAGCAGGCCTTGGGATGATTGGATTGGTGGCAGCAGTGTAAATTTCCAGACTTCTCAATCAACAGATAGTAAGAGTATTGGGCAATGGGTCAGAAGGACCCTTGGTTCCAAGGAAAGGTCTCTCAGTTGTAGTCCAAGGTTCCAGTGCGAGGAGGAACATTGGCACAGCAGAGCTTGTGGCCATAGGAGAATGGAGTTGAAAAGTTCCAGGGTTGAAAAGAGTACTTGTGGTCACTCACAAACCAGGGTACAGTAAGGAGAGTACTAAATACTCCTCTCCTTAGATCATACTACCTTGAAAGAGCCCAAAACTTACACATTCCCAGAATTACTTTGGATAACAGCTTCAAAAAAAAAAACAACTGAAGCTTGGGACAGTATCTCTTCTACTTGGAAAGCAAAGCCTCATTTTTGCATAGTCAAGAAATATACTGAAAAAAGAGTAAATAACAGAAAGAAAAATCCAACCCTAGAAAGTTACTGTAGTGATAAGAAAGATCAAAACACATATTCAGAAGAAGACAACAAAGTCAAAATTCCTGTATCCAAATACCACTACTAAAGGTCTGTATCACAAAGAGATCAGATAAAGGGGAAAGGGACACACATGTACAAAAATATTTGTAGCAGCTTTTTGTGGTGGCAAAGGACTGGAAATTGAGGGGATGTCCATCAATTGGGGAATGACTGAACAAGTTGTGGTATATGAATGTAATATTTTTGTATGAAAAATGTTGAGTAGGCAGATTTCAGAAAAACCTAGGAAGAGTTCACTGATGCTGAGTGATATGAGCAGAATCAGGAGAACATTACAGACAGTGGCAGCAACATTGTGTATTTCTAATATAGTAGACGTAGTTCTTAGCAATACTGATCAAAGACAATTTTAAGACGTGTGAAGGAAAATGCCATTCACATCTACAGAAAGAACTATGAACTCAGTGTAGATCAAGCATTCTATTTTCACTTTTTTATTGTTTTTTCTCTCTTGGTTTTTCTCTTTTGCTCTGATTCTTCTTTCTCAATGTGAATAATATGGAAATACTTTAACATGATTGTGCATCTATAACATATCAGATTGCTTGCTGTCTTGGGGAGGAGATAGGAAGAGAGGGACAGAGAAAATTTTACAAAATAGAATGATAAAAAGTATCTGCATGTAATTGGGAAAAAATACTATTATATTTAAAAAATAGTCATAGCTTAAAAAATTTTCTACATTGGCCATACTCCCAAACATATGTCTCAATCCTTATCCTGAGTCCATCATCTCTCTGTAAAATAATGAATAGTATGATTCATCCTGGGCCCTCTGGAATTATGTAAATTTTGCAGTGACCAATTATATTTAGTTTTTACACGTAATTGGGACAAATAAAGTATTAAACTTTTAAAAAAGAAATATCAGCCTAAAAAAGACAATAAATACATAAATTTATTTTTAAAAAGTGTGTCTGCTTTTGACTGTTCTCTCATTTAATCTAGCCTTTCTCTTATGACCCTCTGTCTTTTTTCCCTTAACCCCTTTCTCTTCTCCTTCCCTATTGGGTAAGATGAATTCTGTATTCATTGATGTGTAAGTGTATAATTCCTTCTTTGACCCCTGAAGGTTCTCTCCATTACTTTCCCCTTCACTGTTTAAATTCTTCCTTAAACAAATTTTCTCCAATTTTCCCCTTCTTTATTTGCCTCTTTCCCAGTATATTCCTGTTTTCCATTCTTCCATTTCCAAGTTTTCTTTTGAGAGCATCCAAATTAGCATCATTATCCCCAGGCTTTCTGTTTAGAGTTCTTCTAAGACTTCTAGTTGGACCTGTTGCTTTTGATATATGCTTAAAGATGATGAATCTATGATCAGTCCAGCATTCTGTGCTCTATGTTGCCTTCATCCTATACATCCTATCTGTCTTTTTTTCCTTACAGTGACATGGTCTATTAAATGCCAAGATTTGCTGTGAAGGTACATCCATAAAATTTTATTGTGTTTAGGTAAATGTATGACAGTATTGGTGATGAGAAGATCATTAGACATAAAAGTCTTCAGTAGTAAGTGTCTGATAGTCTGTCCACTTTGGCATTACAGTCATTCAGAATTATAAGTTTATCCTCTTTTGGCATATTGATGATGAGAATTTTCAGGTCTTTGTAAAATTTTTCTTCGACCTTATCAGAGTTCATCATGGTGGAAGTTTATGCATTGATGAAGGTGTGTGGCACTTTCTTGCAAGTGTCAATCACATTATCATGAGTCTGTAATTCACTACCTTTGGTAGACATACAGGCTTGACTAGATTAGTTTGATTGCAAAAAACTATGCCAGCTTCATGTTGCTTTGTTTTATGTTACTGCTGGTCTGTGCACGGTGGGGGAGAGCTGTTTCTGGTCCTTCTTTCTGCTAATGTAACATATCAGTCCAAGAACCTGCATGTTTTCAATATTCCCAATTTGTTGTGATCTAGGGAAAGGTCATTTTCCTGCCCTTCTGGGGTAAGTGCTGTAGGTTCCTTACCCAAGTTTGGGTCTGTTGGCTTGTATGTGAATTGAGTTTCCTTATATTGCTGGACTTAACCCATTGGAGTGGCTAAATTCCACTTCTGCCCCAGTTTCTCTTTAGGTTTGGATGTTGTTCTCAGGGCTGGAACCACAGAACTTATTCATTGCCTAGGCCATAGAGAAGACTTCATCCTAGATCCATCATTCAGAATTGAGCAGTGAGTAACAGTACCAGGTGGTACCAGTGTCCAGGTCAGGGTTAGTTCTAGCACCCCCTTAAGTCTACTGCCATCTGTCTGTCTGTCTTGTTTCCTTGGGTTGAAAAAGATGGGTCACAGTGACTTTTTCTTAGCTTATCCAATGAGAATTCAGTCTGGTATTTTTTTCATTGTTGTGGAGCTAGTGTATAAGGTCAATTTGGCAAATTGCCTCCGTTCTCTCCCTCTGCCAAATTAACTCTGCCTTCCTAGAGGACCAGTCTTAGCTTAGGCATTGTTCAGTTGTACAACATCATTGGATACACTGTATGCTATCTTAACTGAGGAAAACAGTCCACCAAAAATTTAGTCAGCACTTCCTATGTTGTACTGTATGAAGCCCTAGAAATACTAAGAATGAAACTGGTCAGAAGGAGCTTACTCTCCATCAGAGGAGATAATATATACAGCTACAGCTATAAAAGAGGAAATACAAAATTAAATATATGATGAAAGCGTGGAAAACCCTGATTGTTGAAGGGAGTGGAAAAGGCTTCATGAGGCTTAAAGTAAAGGTGGGAGGAATCTGTGAGGGGAAAGGATGTGGGGTGGACCTTCCAGGACTGAGAAGAGGTTAGATGAACATATTTCTTTTTATTCCTTTTAAATATCAACATTATGCTGTGTCTGGTAGAAACTCAGCATTGACTAAGATTTAGTTCAAATTGTGTTTTAAGATTTAGATATAAAGGTTGATATCATAAGCAAATTTGGAAAGCATGGAAAAAATTATCTGCCCCACCTTTAAAGGGTTCATGACCAAACAAGAGGTAAAGAGTTTCACAGAAGGCAAAATGAATAATTTTGTTTAGGCAAAATTTAAAAGGTTTTAACTAACAAAGCCAATGCAGCCAATTTTAGATGAAAAGGAGAAAACTGGTAAGTTTTTCTGATAAGGTCTCATTTCTGAAATATACATATATAAGGAACTGAGCCAAACATAAAGATAACAGTCATTTCTCAATTGATAAATGATTAGAGGATATGATCAGGTGGTTTTCAAAGAAAATAATCAAGATTATCAATAGTCATGTGAAAAATGTTCTAACCACTGATAAAGAAATAAATGTATATTAAAAGAACTCTGGCGTACTACTTCACATCTACCAGACTGACTCAGATGACAGAAAAGGAAATTTAATGCTGGAGGGAATATAGAAAAATAGGGTCATTAATTCACATGTGGAGCTGGAACTGGTCTTATCATTCTGGAGAAAAATTTGGAACCCAAAGGGCTACATAATTGTACATTAGGCTGTGACCCATATTGCTACTAGGTCCTAACCCTAAGGAGATTAAAGAAAAAGGAAAAGGATCCATTTTGTTAGAAAAGTATTATTTATTTAGTAGCTCTTTTTGTGGTGGCAAAAAATTGTAAACTGAAGGGATGCTTATTGATTGGGTAGTAACTGAATAAGTTATGGTCTATGATTGTGGTGGAATTCTTTTGTGCTTATAAGAAATGATGAGCAGAATGCTCTTAGGAAAAACTTGTAAAGAATTACATGAACTGATGCAAAGTGAAGTGAGCAAAACCAGTACAGTAATATACACATCTTTAGCAACATTGTAATGATAGTCAGTTGTGAAAGGCTTAGTAACTCTGATCAATACAATGATTCACCACCAAATAAAGTACTCATGATGAAAAAATATGATCTTACCTCTAGGTAGAGAACAGATGGACTCAGAATAAAGATTGAAGTCATTTTTTTCTTTTTATTTTTCTAGCTTTTGGGGAAGGAGGGGGGGAAGATATATGGTTAATATGGAAATATGTTTTACATTATTTTATAAGTATAATGAGTACCATATGTTTTGCATTCTCAGTGAATGAAGAAGGAGCTGAGAAGGGGAGAATTTGGAATTAGAGCTAAAATAAAAATAAAATGATATTGTTTTGAATTTTGATGAGGAACCTAGTTGGATTTTCATTATTTTAATTGCATTTTTCCTGTTTCTTTAGAAATACCTGATTTTTACAAATAAAGATAAACCTTCTGTCATATGTGTTTTTATAGTACAAATCTCCTGTGCAGACTTCTGATTCATTTCTGAAGCTTCCATGTCCTTTGCTCACTTCTCAGTGCATAGATAACAATCCTGTAGGTAAGTGCTCATATGCCCTCATCCTTATTTAAAGTTCAGTCCTAGTGTCAATCCCCTTTAAGATTTGTCATTAGTCTAATGAATTCACTGTTTAAATTTATACTCCCCTTAATCAGGCATCTTAATTAGGAAAAGGTCTTCTAAATCTGAAAGTATTTTAGAGGTGAGCTAGTCCAAAGTTTTCTACACACCTCTGACAGGTTGTGGTCCTCCAGCCTTTGCTTGAAGACTTCCAGGGAACTCATTGTTTGTCTGATGAAGCAGTTCATTCTGTTTTGGACTCTTGGTTGCCCTGAAATCTTTTCACCTGGTGGCCTGGTTTGCTTCCCTGCAACTTCTGCCTTCTTGTCTTCATTCTGCTCAGCTGCTCTGATATTCTAAGATGATAACATTTCCCACTTACATCTTCAACTGGCTGTAACATGATTCTCCTTGTCCTTGGGGCCCCCTTGCCCAGTTCACAGGGCCATGGGCCACTAGGTTCCTCTGGGGTGACTGTCCTCACAAAGGCAGCTGGCCAGTCTGCCCATCAGATTCAGTTCTTGGGTAAAAGCCTCTCAGTCACAACCTCTGATGGAGACCATTTCTAACTTGTTTTACCACTTGCTTTGCCCTCTATTTTCTCTTTCATTGTTGCAACTTGGCATTTTCTTGAGTGTTGCTTTTAGAAATTTCTTTTCTCAGTTATTTTGTTGTTATTTGCAGGCTTTCTGATTAATGAGTCCTTTCAATGTAACAGAAAAGTAATCTTGGAGCAGTGTAATAAAGATAAAACCCTCAGCATAGATCATTACATCCAACCCAAGATTTTTGTGGTAAGTTCATTCAGTTTGGAAAAGCCCCTGCTGACTCATGTTCTTTTTAAACATTGAAAGTCATATTGGTCATTCTAAAAGTATACCTTTTCCACTCTGCTTCCCACCTTTTTACCAGGCTAGCTCAGTAAGTGAAACAAGTGCAAAGCATTAAGCTCCTACTGGGTGTGTAGCACTGTCCGAAGAAATTGGGATGCAAATATCAAAGCCAGTCACTTTTCTCTCTCAGCCTTCAAAGATTTTAGTCAGGAAAAAATGAGCAAGATGTATTCAAGCGCTTTGCAAATCTTAAAGTGCTGTAGAAATGCTATCTGCTAATTATCTAGGTGGTGCAGTGGATAAAATACTGACCTTGGAGTCAAGAAGACAGGAGTTTGAATTTGGCCTCAAACCCTTGACATTAGCTGTGTAACCTTAACCTTGATCACTTAGCATCCATGGGCATCTCTAGTTGTCCTGATTCATATCTGGCTATGGGATCCAGATGACTTGAAGGAGAAAGTGAGGCAGGAGACTTTGCACAGCACCCGCTCACTCAAATGCAATTCATGTGCTTTTCATGGCGTTGTCTCCTTGATGATACAGTCTTCTTCAAGATCAAAGGACAGGGCGGCTAGGTGGCACAATGGATAGAGCACTGGACCTGGAGTCAGGAGGACCTGAGTTCAAATCCGGCCTCAGACACTTAATAATTACCTAGCTGTGTGGCCTTGGGCAAGCCACTTAACCCTATTTGCCTTGCAAAAAAAAAATCTAAAAAAAAAAAGAAAAGAGCAATGGCAAAGTGGTAGTCTAAAAGTTCCTATACGTGGTGAGGAAGAATGAAACAATTTATTTATATATGCCGATTATATTACACTAATCAGTTTTCAGAGAAAGGGGTGAAATTAAGATCTGTATCACCTTATTATACCTTAGCTCTTGCCTTTCAACTTGATTTTGTACTTTCATCCTCTGAATACCTTTGATAACTCCATGAGAGTAACATTTCTGTCATTTTTCATGGTCAAAAATAATGCTTCTTTCAAACTCCACATAGCCCAGTATCTCTGCACCTTCATAATCAGGTCCTAAGCTACTGTCCTAGCCTTTTCCTCATTGTTCTATAATACCAGTCTCTTATTCAGGCCAGGCTGTCTGTAGCATATTTTGCATATTCCCCCCTCCATTCCATCTCTTCCAATGAAGTCCTTTCAATTTTCCTCTGTTTTTCTAAATCCTACTCTTCCTTCAAGGCCTAGTTCACTCATAGCCTACATTGTTTCTCCAAAGACCCCAGAACACTGATTTTTTTTTTTAACTCATAGCATCATAGAAGCTTAGATTTAAAAGCCATCTAGTCATCTTGAGGTCATGGGATTAAGAAATTTAGAGTAGGAAGGGACCTTTGAGATCATCTAGTACAGTCCCTACTCAGTTTGCTTATTAACTGAAACCATACTTTTACCATATTTTGTCTTTTTCTGGTGGTTAAATTTTTCATGTGTTTATATCTGTTAAGGACTGGCCTTTTTTGAGTTGCTATATTTTCTAGAAATACTGGTCTCAATGTGTCAAGGACAAGACCCTCCTCTCCCGCTGATATAATTTGTTGTTTTTATCCCAGAGTGGACTCCATTTGTGTCCTCAGGAGTCATGATGATATTTGTTCTTCATTCTCAAAGAGAATCATGATCAGATGAGGTGATGCTGTGATAAGCACATGAATTGGATTTGAGTGAGGGGGAGCTGTGCTAAGTCCCCAGCCTCACTTTCTCCTCTGGACTCAGATGGCTCCAGAGGCCAGATATGAATCAGGGCTGTTGGAGATGGTCCTGGATGTGAGGCAATCAAGATCAACGCCAGACAGTCTGTGCAGTTGCAACCCTATAGATAAGTAGACCATCCTTTCTTTGTAGTCTAGCAGTTCTCAAGGGAAAAGAATGTAACATTGTTGCCTTGCTTCTCCCTTTTGGGAGGGGTTTTGTCCTTTTCCCACCTTTACTGGAACTCCTCTCCCTTTAGGTGGAGATTCCTGGTATCTCCTTCCTTTGTTCTTCTATCATCAATGTGCAAATTTTGAATGGTTTTCTGAGCTCTTTGGGTTCCATGGCTATTCCTCTTGGTTTTTTTTTTTTTTTTTGCAAGGCCAATGGGTTAAGTGGCTTGCCCAAGGCCACACAGCTAGGTAATTATTAAGTATCTGAGGTTGGATTTGAACCCAGGTACTCCTGACTCCAAGGCCGGTGCTCCACTGTGCCACCTAGCCGCCCCAACTGTGCCACCTAGCCGCCCGCCCCTCTCCATCTTATTTGTAAGCCATGTTCTCCTTCTCCTTCCCCCAGTCCCTGGTATAATATACATAGGACATGAAACACTTGAAACACCTAAGAATTAATTGATTGAGAAAAAACTGGAGTTTTCCTCAAAGTTAGCAGTTGTCCAGAGGGTTGCCTGATGCCATGCTTTTGATTAGGAGAACATTTGCAAACAAAATGGCAAAGTAGTTTATTATGAATGTGATAAGAATGCTAACAACATATTCGAATTGTATTAAATTTAGTTATTTTTCTTTTTTCAAAGTCTTATAAAGACCCTCAGGTATAAGAGCAGATGTTTAAAAAGCAAGAAAAATAATGATTTTCTATGATTTACTCTTTTCTGTTTTCTTTTCGTCTAGGAGCCTAACTCAGATGAAATGGTAAGAGTCCATGTCTTAATAGAGAGAAGTCTATTTATGGTATATAAAAAAAAACAACAGCAACAACAATAAACTTGCTTTTAATATCTTTTAAATAAATTTATTTATGATTAGAAATGGTGCTTTGTTATTAATAGAAAGGATTCAGCTAACAAGGTAGGTACAAATAAAGAATTCCTAACACACCCTCTCTATCTTTTCATAATATTTAAACTATTTAAACTGATTTGATTTTGAAGTTTCACAGTTTTCTCTGTACTGAAGTTGCACATTAACTTTCATTAATGAATGGGATTAGATCTTATATTTTCTGATTTCCTTAAGAAACTTAAATAGTCTCTTATCAAATTGATGATTAAAAACCAGAATGCAATTTCCTCTTTGAGGAATTATAAATTAAATTCAATGAACTACTAGGAGGTTAACAATTGTACAACATTTATTGAATTGTGGGTGAATGATAGTCTAGTAAAGGGTCTGCCAGGATTCTGCCGTCCCCAATGTGCCCCTCACTGTTATAGACCATGTCAGAAATGACAGGAATGAAGGAATGAAGAATGAAGAACAAGTCACTGTACAATAGCCTTGTCCCTTCCCTTTCCACCCTCCCTAGTTCCCAGAGAAGGGTACTTGGGGTACTATCTGATTCTGTTTGCCAAATAACTGTTGGTTTTCATGAGTAACAAAGTGTGTGCAGATGCTAGTTATATTTATTAAATCTTAGATATAAATGTACAAAAAAGATATAGATATGGAAATAAGAAAATCTCTTGATTAGAAATAGAAATAGCCTGAAAGCTTAGCTAAGCAGAGTTTTTAGGTGAAATATTTAGAACTCTACTTATATGATACATGAATAAGAACAATGAGGCTTTGCTCATAAAGCAACTAATAGAATGTGAGAGACAGGACACCTTGTTCAGGGTCTCATCCTATCCTTATCTATTGCTTTGTCTAGGAATCATTAACAGTCATGGGTTCAGGATAGCCTGGAGGGTCTGTACATTTGAATCATTATTAAAAACATCCATGTCTTACTTGTTAAATTCTTGGTATCAAATCTATTTTGATGAGTTCTAACTTGATGAATATTGGTCTTTTGGGCCTGGTTCCAGTGTATGGAACTAGACCCTTAGACTCATTACTCAAGAATCCTTAACTGCAGGGTGGCTAGGTGGCGCAGTGGATAGAGCACCAGCCCTGGAGTCAGGAGTACTTGAGTTCGGATCTGGCCTCAGACACTTAATAATGACCTAGCTGTCTGGCCTTGGGCAAGCCACTTAACCCCATTGCCTTGTAAAAAAAAAAACCCTAAAAAAAAAAAGAATTCTTAACTGACAATTTTCTAGCTGCTCTGCTGTGACATAATCTCACATTCCTCCTGTGGATAAGGAAATGATTTAATCAAGTTCATCTTCATAGTGGGCACCGTGTTTTCTCTCAAAGATATTTGAATTTAAGGTGCTCTATTTCTAGCATTTCTGTCAGCCCCCTGTACCCCCTTCCTCAAAGGACTCCTGAAAAGAGATTCCAGTTTGAGGTTAAACCTTTCATTCACTGTCACTCAGTACATTTAGGATCATTGACCCAAACAGGAAGATTTTTATATTCAATGATGAATTGGTAATTAATTTATGAAATTATGAAATAGAGGCACATCCAGTTCTTTGGGTACTTATTGAGAAAGACGTTGCTTTGTGGTGGGAAGTAGAATGGCAGACACAGAAGATCAAAGGGATGAAAAACCCATAAAGACAGTAACAAGTGGCATAAAGTGATATAGAGGCAGACAGTGGAATGAGCATGGACCAATGGAGATTGAAGAGGGCTGGAGAGGCAGGAGTTTGAAGTCTTATTTTTATAGAAATTTCTTCTGAGCCACCTTGTAATTAGTTCATTGACATATCCAAATCAGCTTTAAGTTACGGTAAAACTTCAAAGCCATGATCCTGAAGTTAGCATCTTTTTGCGGTTGTGCTGATCTGGAGCTGTGGATGTCTAGGTTTTGTCTGGAATTTATAGCTCATAGAATCAGAACCTCGACAAGCAGCATTTCACTGGTTTCCCCTGAAAGCACACCTTTATCAGGATTTGAATTTTAGCTAATGATCAAACTTCCTTTTAAGAAAGTAAAGTTAGAAAGTGTCCAGATGATGGAAACCAGAATGATGAAGGGCCTCCAAATCACTTCATCACCTATATCTGTAAGCTAACATAGATTATTTGCTTTACCTGGAATGTATTGCCTCGTCATCTTTTTTTATTCAAAATCTTTCTTAAAGGTTTAGCTTAAATATAAACTCCTTTCTGAAGCCTTCCCTTATTGTCTCAGATATGAATACTCTTTCTCTTATAAAATTAATTTGCAGTGCATATAAGATATATTGTATCTATATATCATGTTATTCTAAACAATATTATATACAATTATATGGTACATCATGCATATTATATATTCCATTTTATATAGGGTATAGATATAGGGTATATATATAGGGTATAGATATATACATATATGTAAATATATATATATATACAATACAGACATGCATACATGTATATTTTATATATATATCTATATAGATATTAGAATTTCAAGCTCCTTAGGGAAGGGACTCTTTTGTATTTGCTTTTTTCCATCATAGTGTCTTTCTGTTTATTAAATTAAATTGAATAGAAGGAATGAAAATAAATGGAAGAAATCTCAGAGGGCCAGGTGATTAGATATATTTTGTTTGATACAAGACTGTCAAATTAGGAATAATGTGTGAAATTTGGAGAAAAAGGAAAATTGAGGGTTATGGGGGGGCGAAACAAAAACAAACTTCCCCAAAATTAGAATTAATGAAAAATGAAATGATCAGTCTGGAAAGGGGGAGACACCTTTTTAAGTCTTCAAGGAATTTTCACTAATGTATGTTACAATTTGAAATTATGCTGCTTTGATCTTTGGGATAGCTTGTAGATGATTTCCAAGTTCCTCTTTGTGATCTCATTTTCTACTATTGCTGCTTTATACTGACTACCCATAAAACTTGCTAATTTACTAACTAAAAGAGGAAAGGGTGGTCAGAGGTCCTGAACAAAAATTTTAACACAAGTGAGAAGAATCTGGCTTGATTTTATGATGATTCAGACAGGCACTTCGTCTATGAGGATACAAGAGATTCTATCTGTTCTCCACATCTGGACACTGACAGGCATTCATTCCTTTGCTACATGCTTCTGGGTGTCCTTAGACTGAGAGTTACTTATATTATGCAAATAGAAAACTTGAATTAGTTTTGCCCTTTGGTTGTTATGCTATAGAGCCAAAGAGTCTTTAACACTGAACTGTAGATGTTATAGGAGATAGGATATATGCTAAAGTCACACTTAACAGATATTACAAAGGTTTATAGCTGTGGGATTTCTTAGTCTTGGAAACATATTTTTGTGAAGTGTGTTGAACGATCCATTTATAATATGTTGCAGATTCCTATCACTGTCCGGAACATATTTCTTAAAAATCTAAATAAAACAGTGACGCGACATGCCCAGAGGAATGTGCTATTGCAGCCCACTTTTTGCAACATCAGTGATCTGGAAGTCTGTAATAATGTTGTTCTGAAGGTAGGTGCCCAATGTCATTTTTTTTTTAATGCGAAGCTTATTTAAGGCAGAATCAAACCTCATGCTTTGGGACAGTCATCAAAAGCTCCTCCCCAGAGGTTGTTTTTGCAGAAGACCACATTGTGTCCTATTTTTGTTTGCTCTCATTAGCATTTAGGAGTTGAACTTATGAACTTAGATTTGTTCATTATTCCACATCCTGAAACTATAAAGAAATGAAGGGCAACAGTGGCAGTTCCTAAACAGACTGCATTTGTCTGTCGTTAAAAGAAAACAGGGGCATATTCTTTTGTAACAGCATGGAAAGGACATTGGTTTTGACCTGGGCTTTATTGCCTGTCTGTGTTGACTTTTATTTATGTTGCACTTATCTTTTTTGCATGTTGTCCTTTGGGTTCTGCTTTCTTGACATTTGCTCATTCTGTCCAAATTTTCCATTGTGTTTCTGAATTTTTCATATTTATGATTGCATTACATTTACTTGTCAAACATTAATCACATTTTATTTCCAGCTTGTAAAATGTTAAGATTTGAATGGCAGACATTCAGAATGTGAAAGATGAGATTAGTTATATTCTGCCAATGCCTGTGGGTGTGTAAAGTATCCATTTGACTTCCCTTTAGCTCTAGTGCTCATCCTCTTTTGTGGAATGAGGGGCACGTCTGAGACTGCAGTGCATTTCATGATTCAGTTGAGATTGTAGTGGAGAAATAAATCTCCAAAATTTATGGGAACAGAGAAAGATTTGTTCTTTTTTCTTTTATATTTTTCAATATGCTAATTGTAGCTGTTAAAATGAGAGAGGCTTGGGTATTTCCTCAGGGTCACATTAGCTAGCCATGTGTCCTTGGACAGATCTATTTTCCCTCTTTTGAGCCTCACTTTCCCCATCTATAAAATAAGAGGATTAGATTACTTTATCTCCAAAGTCTATCCAGCTCCAAACCTGGGAGTGTATTCTTTGATTCTAAATGAAAAGTAATAAAAGGGGCCATAAATTGTATGTGGTTTTATTTTCAGGTAAAATATGGAATCACATACACGGAGGCAGGTAAAATCACCAAGGCTGAGATCTCCCTCCTTCTTGGGGCAGTCACCAGCTCAATGCTGCCACTCCAACAGCAATTTCAGATTTATTTTTCTCAGGTAACTTTTTTTCATTTTAACACAGATGCCTGCCAAGCTATTAATATCATTTTATCTTTAAGTAAGTGCCAACCATAACATGGCTGTCATTTGTAGTTGAACTTTGAGGCAGGATTGTGTTCATTTCTTTTTCTCTGAGGAACAACATCCTCTATAAACTTGTAATTTTACAGTAATATGTGTGCTTGCATTCAGTAGTTATATTTGTAGTTGTATGTAGGGGAGGACATCTTATTTGATATTCTAGACTTTATTAAAGTTCTCTGTTTCCTGCCTTTTTTCTGAAAAAATAAAAGAATTTTTCTTTGTTATATTTTGTCTTTCAGGAAAATGCTAAATCATTTCCTCTCAGTGGAAATCCAGGTTATGTTGCAGGACTACCAATATTAGCTGGATTTATGCAGAAATATCCTTTTGGGTCATCTGTTAGGAATTAGTTTGCCAATATTTGGTGATCCTGTCTCTTGTCTGTGTATTTTTAAGTTCTCTAGACTATTTAGGGAATGGGGCATTTATTAGACCAATTGGACCCTACTTACTGATCTAGTTGCTTATTAAGGGGGGCAATTTTTTGGAAATTGGGGGTCAAGTAATATGTAAGTGGACAATATTTTAGTAAATACTAAATTTGGCTTAAGGTAGAATTGTCTACAGACATGAGAGCCTGAATTGACTTTGTACACCTATAGTAGAACCTATAGTAACCAGAAGGAGTAGGGATCAGGTGACCACATGAAGCTGTATCTTGACACATTGGGCACACTCCAACCCTGAAGAGTATGCCCAGTCATTGAGCACCAGCTTATTCTCTTCCCTTAATTCCTGCTGGCTTCCAGAAATTTCCATTGGTGCTGTTTAATTAAATCTTGGGTTTTTGTTGCTGTTCAATCACGTTCAAGTTTTTGTGTACATACAGGATTTTTTCTTGGCAAAGATCCTAAAGTGGTTTGCCACTTCCTTCTCCCCTGGATTAAGATAAACAGAGATTGAGTGACTTGCCCAGGATCCCACAGCATGTCTGAGGATGGATTTGAACTCAGATCTTCCTGTCTCCAGGACCAGTGTTTTATTCACTGCACTGTTTAGTTTTCCCAAATTTGGAGACACTAATGTGCATGAGAGATTTATGAACTAGATTAGCGATGATGGAAATCTGCAGTTAACACTGAGTGAAGCCACTTTCTTAATCAACAACCATAGTCATAATCAAGAAAGTATTGAGGGGCGGCTAGGTGGCATAGTGGATAAAGCACCAGCCTTGGAGTCAGGAGTACCTGGGTTCAAATCCGGTCTCAGATACTTAATAATTACCTAGCTGTGTGGCCTTGGGCAAGCCACTTAATCCCATTTGCCTTGCCAAAAAAAAAACCTAAAAAAAAAAAAGTATTGAAAAATTCATATGCATCTAGGGAACTTGAGGCACAGAAAAGGATATTTGTCTTGCCAGAAGCTGCCTGAAAGGCACTTTTGAAGACAGTGAGGACTGGGGAGAACATTCCCCTTATTCCCAACCCGTGCTAGAATGACAGCCAGGTGGTCTAGGAATCATATTGAATTTGGGGACATTAGATCTGGATTCAAGTTTCAGCTCTGCTACTTATTAGCTTTATTTTTATCACTATATTGTGGTTTTGTATCATATTTATTTATTTCTCAAAACAAACTTCTCCTTTCTTACCCCTTTCTTAGCTTTAGAAAGCTTCCAAATTATTTTCCAGAGTGACTGTACCAGTTCACATCTTGACCAATAGTGCATTAGTGTGTTTGAAGGACAGATCTCTTAATGTCTATAAACCTCAGTTTCTTCTTCTATTAAATATGGATAATAATTCTTGAACTGTTTAACAAATGGGGTTTTATGACCAAAGAGCTTTAGAAACTAACACTCTACACATGTGAACTATTTAAATTATATTTTAGCATTGGTGATATTTTCTCTTAACTCCATAAACATCTCGTATTGTTCAAAATACTAACAGACACGGACAGTTTACCATTTTTTACAGCACAGCTGAGCAGAACTGCTTATTAGCTGAACAGCTTCGAACACCAATCCTTTTTGGTTATAATATGATGACTGGCTGCCAACTAAAGTAAGGGATTCATCTTTTACCATTTAGCAATTATGTATCTGTTGATTAGATAATAAAGTATTTCTACCTTTTTCTGTGTACCTTCTTAAAAAAGAATCTCAAAACAAACAAAACCCCTTTACATACAACAATAAGCTGTTGGTATGAAAACTATAAGGTCGATTCTACTTTCATCATTATTTACTCTATCTAGTGGACCTTCCACATGCTATCTACCAGAAAACTTGAGCCTATCCAGGGCAGGGTCCCATCCCCCTAGGAGTGAGAATTCACCTAATCTGTTTTCTGTTTCTGACCCCCTAGCCATGCATCTTGTCATCTGGGGTTTTTTTTTTTTGAGGTTCTTATGTTTTAATAGAAGGCATCACATATAGTAGAATGGTGACCAGGGTGGGTGGTATACAAGTGGTTACATTTAAACAATGAAGAATTCTGAAGAATAGGATTAAAAGATGTCTTTAGGGAAAAGTATAATGGGATAAGAAGGTAGATGTGACTATCCTTTAGTGATAACGGTTGTATACCAGATTTAGTAGAATGGTGGCCAGGGCTTTGGTCAGGGATGTCATAGGGATTGAGTGACATATCCTTTTCAGCAATGGTGGGATTGATTTGATTGTTGTAGCCAAAGCAAATGCTCCAAAATTCCAGAAAATGACATACTCAAGCGAAAAAAAATCACCTCTTTCAGAATTGTTTTAGGTGTCATCTGGTTTTCTAGCACGTAGACCCCCAGCCCCTTCCCATCTCTGAGCTTTCTCTAACGAACAGTAAATGAATCAGTACCACCACAGTTACGGGGAATCTCATTGCTTCAGTCCCTACTGTCTGCGAGGCATTATGTTTGCCACTAGGGATTTACCAACACAAAGATGAGAGCCTAAAGCAGCTTACATTTTGTTGGAGGAGGCATGTCTAAGTGTATTCAAAATAGACACAAAATGTTCCCAATGTCATTTGGGGAGGATGCATGGCTACAGCTGGGGTGGGGGGAGCAAAGACCTCCAACAGAAGAAAGTGCTTTGGCAAAGCTTTAAAGGAAGGAGGAAAAGGTGGAGGGGAAAGAAGGTGTACATTCTAGGGGGGCGGGTGGCAAGATGAATGTAGTCTTGTGACTGTGAATAATAAAGATGAAATTTCAAAAGGTAGATTGGGATTCCAGTTGTGAAAGGCTTTCAATGCCTAGTGGAGGAGTTGGGGTTTGCTCTTGGAGGTAGTAGGTGGGCACTCCTATTTATGACTAGGAGATCTATGCTTTATGAAAACCAGCTTGACACCTGGGGAAGATGGATTGAAATGGGAAGAGATTTAAGGCTGGGCTACAAATTAATGAGTAATTGTAATAGTCAAGGTGAGAAGAGATGAAGGTGAGAATTAAGATGGAGTTCCATGAATAGAGGGACATAGGGATGGCTACAAGAAATATTGTGGAGACAGAAAGGGCCTGACCTGGAATATTAAATTATAGAATGAAAGAAAAAGAAGATTATGCTAAGGTTGTGAATCTAGGGGATTGGAAGAATAGTGATCTCATTAATAGAACTAGGAAACTTACAACATTAAGAAGAGGGATGGTTTGGGGAGAAAGAATGAATTCTGTTGTGGACATGTTGGGTTTTAGATGCCTTTAGGACAGCCAGTTCCCATTGTCCAGTAGGCAGTTGGTGATATGGAAGTGGACCTGGGATTTTCCCAGGGATGACTCTAGATGTATTTTGCAAAGATGAGCAAAGACAGCTGAGGGAAGTTCACTGACAGAATGTAGAAAGAGAAGGAAAGGAGACCTAGTCTTCGGGGACACACACACCATTAAAAAGCACAGCACAAATATTGATTCAGCAGAAGAGACTCAGAAGTTTAGGTGGTTAGGAAAATCGAGAATAGCCTTTTGAAAATCAGAGAAAAGAAGAGAGGGCCCAGAGATGATTAGTGGTGCTTCATGTTACAAAGAGGTCTGGAAGTTTGAAGATTGAGAAGTTACTTTTAGATAGGGGCATGGAAAGGGCCTCCATAATTTGGGAGACAATAGTATTGGTTAAGCTGTGAGACTGGAAGCGAGGCTTCAAAGGATCAAGGAGTGATTGGGAGGGGAAGAAATGAAGTCAGGATGACTAAATAGTGTGCTTGTGAGAAGGAAGAGAGTTAGAATCTTATTTTGGAGAGGAAAATCAAATGTGTAGGTTTTAAAAGAGAGTCTTGGTAAGGTTAGTAGGTGACAGAGAAGGAACTGTTGGTTAGGGAGAAATGGCAGAGGAGAGAGTGGGGATGATGGTGAGGACAGTTTGCCAGAGCAAGAGGGGAATGGGGTCAAAGTACATGTCTAGGGGTTCATTTGAGGAGGGAATGAACTACCTCTTCATCAGTATTCAAAGAAAAGAAAAATAGTAGGGGGAGGGGGATGCTGAGATGGAGAGAGAGCTCAAGGTGAATGGCTTCAAGGCCCTCAGCAGAGGTCTAAGCAGAAGTGTGGGGGGGATGTAAGTGGTATTATAGAGCTGCTTTTAGGAACGAGTCAAGGGAGGGCCTTACTTCAAACAGTTCTGTGATTTCCTCTAACTCTTTTGTCACTGAGGAAGTAGTTCTGATGCAGGTTTGTTCTAAGCAGAAATAGAACCAGGTCAAGAGATTCATGGCCATGAACCAGTGAAGTCCAGTGTTAGGAGTTGGAGCAGGCTCAGCCCTGGCTCCGGCCCTGGTCCTGCCTGGGCACCATACCTGCCACACTCAACCTCATTTCTGCCTTTTAACTCTACTAGTTCCCTTGAAAATGAAGCTCACCCTCCTTTGGACTTGGGCCTGTTTATTTCATATCTGTACAGAGTTGTTGGCATGTTGTCTTCTCCATTGGTATGGGTTCTGCTTGAGGATAGAGACTGCATTGTTGATTTTATTTGTATCCCAGTATGTATCATCAGTATTTCTTTAATTTTTTTTTTACTAGCTGAGAACTCCAAAACCCCTATGATTTCTCAGACCAAAACTCACTTCCCCAGACACCACTTCCTCTGTGTATTGTCTCCTGTTAGAATGTAATCTTGAGGACAAGGTCACTTTTGGCACATTTGGAAGATATATAATAAATTATTTTTCATTCATTTATTGGAGTGAGTTATCTCGGAACAGTTGATAAAATATTAGAGAAAAATGCTGCAACTCTTTCTAATTTGCTTCAGTGAGAGGAAAAAAGTGTGCAAATTCTGCATTTGAGGAAACCAAAGTGAAGTCACAGCTCCCAATTTTTTCCTTTTTTTTTTTTTTTATACCAAACTATGCAACATCTCAGAAAGAACAAAGCAAGCTCTGGCTATTTCAGATATCTCTCAGAGGAAAGCTTAGCTACTTCTCTACCCAATGAGTTTCCTTTTCAGAGGGAAAGATAGGCAGGAGAGCAGGAAGTTGTCAGCATGTATTATTAATATTGGCAGCAGATTAATATTTTGTTTTTTTTTTTCTTTCTCAAAGATTGACTGAAAGTAGCAATTGCCAACAAGTTGCAAAAGAATTGAAAAGATTGCTGATGGGACAACACTTCCCAGAATTTGTATCTTCTTTTGGAAATTCTCCAACCCAGAATATGCAGGCCTGGGTGCCTGTCCATGAACACTTTCTTGCACGAAATAGACAGGTAAAGATAGTTTCTGATTCTAGGAGGGTGATTTTGATTTTGATTTTCATTAAGATGTTTTTCAAGGCAAGTGCTGACCTCCTGCCTCTTTCTTCTATATAGAAAAGACTTCCGATGAACCCTGAAGAAAACTGATCTATTTGAACAACTGTCCTACTATTATTCTCCCTTCCTCGAAATTCATGGCAGGATGGTCAGGATATTAGTGGAGATTAGCATGGGATTCTAGAAGATGCAGTGACCAGGGAATTAGGAAACCTGTTCTGGTTTCTAGTCTATGACTGCCTTGATGACCCTAGGCAAATCCTTCTCCTCCCTAGGCTTCATTTTCCTTTTCTGACAACTGAAGAAGTTGGACTAAACTTCTGAGGCTCCTTCCAGTTCTGACAGTCTGATTTTTATAACCTGTAAATTGTTTCAAAGGGACCTTTATGATTAGCACCACAACCTTCCCAGTGTCATAGGATTTAAAATTGAACTGGAGCTTAGGGATCTTTTTCCAGATGAGAAAACTGAGGTTGATAAGGTCAGTAAGCATGATTTCCTCATGCATAAAGTCATATATAAAGCAAGTGACTTTTCTTGTTTTTCTTTCACTCTTTGCCCAGTCTGGCCAGAGTAAGCCTTTACTATATGTCTATTGATTTACTAAACCTTAGATGCCTCTGATTCTAAAGTGCACTGTAGTATCCATTATACCCTGTCAGCAACCAGTTATATGAACATCTTTAGGCTATTGATGCAGCCTACATTGAACCCTTTTTATCCAAAATCCCATTTAACTTCATGGGACTGTTACCTCTTTTATCCCCTCTGACTCTCTGTGAGTCTTTTCCTGCCCACCTTTCTTCTTTTTCTGAATTGTATGCAATGTGGGTGGGCATCTATTACTGGAGCCAAGTTCTCCATCTCTGCCTAAGAGGCTGATATTGCTAGTGACACTTGTGCAGTTGTTTTATACAATTCGGGCTATTTATAGCAGAGGGAGAATGCTGCTAAAACAGCAGTTGTTGGCTCAGACAGGAGCTCTGAGCCTTCCACTTGGAGATGGTGTTGGTTCAGGTCACTCTTCCAAGAAACAAGAGGCTTAGTCCTGAATCAGCTTGGCTTCTTTGGTCAATTGGATAAATAAAAAAAACAAGGAGGGACTTGCCCATAATTCTTGACCCCATATCTGGCTGCCTTTTTGCTAGTTTCTCGTGATTGCACAGGTTCAGGGTTTTGCTATTTTTCTTCTAGAAGCATGAAGCAGAGAAGTTGAATCAAGGATGTATGGACTTTTCCTCCCACAGCTGCAATAGGCCTTCTTGCTAGCCTGCCAGTATGCTAAGCTGCTTCTGCCCAAGTTCAGCATCTAGGAATGCCCCTGACCCCAGTTGTCTCTAGATCTCAGCTGTCCTTTTCCCGGCCCTTTTCTCTGTCCTTTATTCTCTATGAGAGAAGGAAGATCCTGATGATGGTAGTGTGATCTTCTTCTTGAATTCCCATGGAAAGGCTCTTACTATCTTTACTTGGGAAATTCTGATCCAAAATAACTTTGGAAATATATCAGCGGAGATACACATGCCACATATCATTCTCTACAGGCCCCTGTATTTCTGTCAATACTCCTAGCACAGCCCTCACGAGATCCTCCTTCAATTATTGTCTTTAGCACCATACCAGAGCAGCTAAACTTCAGGAAAACTAAGTGAATTGCCTTAAACTGCAAGGAGGCTAATTATTTATTGATTGAGATGCCAAAGTCATACACTACATCCTGAGCTATCACCAGTCATCTTGAGTCTAACTGCCACTGGACTGTGATGATTCTGGAAGAAAGAGTGAGACTGACCACTTTGTACAACGTTGTCTTTCTCAAATCTAATTAATGTGTGAATCAAAAGACAAAAGAAAAAAAGTTTAGTATTTAAAGTGTAAAGGGTATCTATAAATGAATGTCCTATCTGTTAAGATATTTTTAATACAATGATTATTGAAAGTAGAAATAGCACCTATTAAACCATTTTATTCAAACTTTTAGGAAATGATTATTCTGTTGCTTTGAACATTATTTTAAAAATGAAATTGTAGTAAAAAAGAAAAGCTAAAGTTTGGATTATAGTAGATGTGGAAAAATGGTTCCATGGAATAATAGAAGATTGGCATTTTCCTTTTCCAGGAGTCATGTGAGATTCCAGTGGCCCTGGAGATAACAGTGAAGTGGACTAAGTATGGTTCCTTATTGAATCCACAAGCCAAAATAGTCAGTGTTGAAGCAAACATGATTTCTTATTCTTTTTCTGAGGTATGTATGACTGATCTTTGTATAAAGGTGGTTGTATGACACATTTCCAGAATGCAAATATTACAGAGGCTATTTGCCAAGATGTGAAAATAGTTTCTGTGTATTTATTCCTTTTTGAGCATTCCAAAACAGTTTAATTGCATTTTTTAATTCATTTTTCTTGGGGGAAAAGAAGTATTCATAGTAACAGGTTTTATTCACATTAATAATCTGCATAATTCCAGACTTTAAAAAATTGATTATGTTTTTAATTTTTTGAAAATTCATCAAGGAATGCAAATACGCCTAATGTTTTAGCAATTGACACTTTGAAAAAACTTTTTTTTTACCTTTCATCTTATGTCCTCAAAATTATTTATTGATTTATTAATCACACATATTATCTATCAGTGATGTTATTTTAATAATATTACTTAAGGAACTAAAAATTATATTTCCATCCACACTCATGTTGGGAGTCAATCAAGTGAGGTTTGGGGGTGGAGGATGGTAGGGGAGATCCAGGAATAGAATGAAAAGTTTCCCCTTCTTTGTTACCCTGGTAACTAACACGCAGGATATCCGGTACTTGTATAACTCTCAGTGTTTTTATTACAGAATGAATTAGAACTTAAAAGGACAATACAGATATCTACTGTGGTTAGTTTTGTTGATGTGTCTGCACCTGCAAAAGCAAGTTACAAAGCTAAGCCAACCATTGATGCCAAGCTGCCCTCCAATTTCTTTTTTCCATTTGTATGACGTAAGTAGTTACTAAATTAAGGAGATCCTGGTGCTGCTGTCAAATATTTTTAGCCCTGAGAATTGAGTGACTGTTGGGCTGATGATTCCCCATAACTCTGAGAGCCATACATTCCTCGACATCTTTCTCCCTTTGATCTCTCCTAGAACACTTTTCACCTGAGCTTTCCCTTGTCACCTCCCCATGGGCTTTTCTTGATTTTGGCCAGCAAGGAGATCCAAGCAGCTCACAGCATTTCCTTCAGTGGATCTGACCTGTGCCTGCTCATGCTATGCAGTTCCTATCTGTGTCTTTCCAATGTGCTCAGAGATTTCCTTTAGGCAGTTTGGTATAGGACACAAAGCTGACCTCTGATTCAGGAAGACCAGGGTTTGAGTTCTAGTGTCTGCCCGGTTTTGGCTTGGTGACCATGGCCCAGTCACTTTACCTCTTTCCCAAGATAGCAAGTGACAAAGTGAGGACTGAATGGTATAAGTTGAGGCAGTTTCCTTATTTGAGTTCCCTTCATGGATGAAATCACAGATTAGGGTAAAACCCTCCAAGTATTCTTTGAACACCAATGCAGTCCAGGGAGGGAACCTTGGCTCTGCCTTGCCCAAGTACATTTGAAGGCTTGTCCTCAATTTGGGTACCCACTTTTAGAAGGGACATTAGCACGCCACAGTGCACGAATGTCTCATTGAAACTTGGTCAGGACATTGTAAGCAGATTGGAATGGGGTCTGGAAACCATTTTAAATTATTGTTGTTCGGTCATTTCACTCATGTCTGACACCTTGTGACCCCCATTTATGATCTCCTTGGCAGAGATACTGGAGTGGTTTACCATCTTTCTCCAGGTCATTTTACAGATGAAGAAACTGAGGCAAAGAGGTTAAAGGACTTGACTAGGGTCACACCTAAAGTGTCTGAGGCCAAATTTGAACTCATGAACATGAATCTTCCCAACTCTTAAGACCAGCATTCTGGTCACCAGGTCTGCCTTACTATAATTAATTGAAGGAAGTAGGGACATTAAGACTGGAGAAGAGAGGTTGGAGGGAAAGGTAAAGATGTGATTGCTGTCATTAAATACCTGAGGGATTGCTTTGTAGAAGAAGGACACAATTTATTCTGGCTTCAAAGGGCAAAACTAGGAGAGATGGGTGAAGAGTGTAGAGGCAGATTTTAGCTCAGCATAAAATTACTTATCTAACATTTACAGTCAGGTACCCACAAATGGAATGTCTCAGGATGTCTCAGAAAGTAGTTAGCTCCCTCCTCAGTGAAGGACTTTAAGCAAAGCCTGGATGTCCAAATGTCAAAGATGCTTCATAGTTAAGTGTTGGGCCAGATAATCTTGGAACTTCTGTCTCCCTGCTTTCACTTTACAATGAAGCTGTAGCCAGGCCAGGGTCCTGTACCCAACCTGCAACATTTGGTCTTCATCTTCAAATAAAGCAAAAGGGGAAGTAAATTGCCTCAGGATTGTGGGAAGGAATATGTTCAGAACAAATCTTTTTAGAGGTTTGTCTTAAATAGAGGTGGTGCGGTGGACAGCATGCTGGGTCTGGGCTCGTGAGGACTCAAGTTCAAGCCTGGCCTCAGACATTAACTCTGTAACTCTGAGCAAGTCATTTAATCTCTGTTTGCCTCAATTTCCTCAGCAGCAAAATAAAGATAATAATAGCACCTGCCTCACAGGAGATACTATTTTAAAATTGCTAAGCACAGTACTACATAAATGTTTCTTCCCTTTATTCCCTAGGAAATCCAACCCCTTAATTCATTCTACTGCTTTAATATAAAAATTCTTTTAAGAGCCATAGCTGTTCAATTCAGGCTGTCCTTCCTTTCCTTCCATATGCAAATGAGTGCAAAAATAGTAAAACATCTTACAAAAATGTTAGCTGGATAACACAAAGGCAAAAGAAAAGCACCTTCCCCAGATATCCCCTTAATTGCAGTCTAGTCTGTGATCTAATTGCTATGTGCTATCTCAAGGCCAGCCCAGGAATACTCCTGGCATGCTACAGAATGGAGATGCATTATTGGAGTTCATCACTATTGTAGCAAGAGATTCTAGTGGGAGGGCTCAGGCAAACCGAGGATCTTCTCATGTACATTAATTGTGTGGTAGTTTCAGAAAATGTCAGAGGCATAAATAAATACAATTAGATTCAGATTGTATTTTGCAGCTGTTGTTACAGAGGTTTCCTGGACAACATCCATGGAAGGGCCCAAACTGCAAGGGTTCAGTTGCAAGCAGTAAGACAACTTGGTCTTTCTGATTTACTCATGAATAAAATGACCTTCCTAAAATGACCTGGAGCCCAAGATTAACCTTTTTATTATTTTTTTTTTTGTCTTTCAGAGTGTCCACAACTAAGCAATCCAGTCCTGAAATATGTGTAATTTTGAAAGTATATATTTGGCAAAATTAAATTTTATAACAAACTCATCCTGCTATAGCATTCATTTTCAAGCAAGGTTAGACTTGGAAAAATGAGAAACAGTAGCTTATAAAACATGTTACCAAGGGAGCTCTCTTATCACATCAAGGCAAAAAGACAGCTCTTGGAAGGAACTTTGTAACATCCGGACATAATCAAACCTGAGAATAAGTAAAACAGAGGCTTCAGGTCATTTCCAGATATTGTCCTGGAGACACCCAGGGTGTTTCACAAACATGTACACGAGGCCAGTTCATCAAGCAAGATGTTTCCTCTCCATGTGGTTTAAGCAAAAATTATGTGGTTCAGTTATTCGAGAAGTCCATGATCTTTCAATAGTTTGTTAAGTCTTTCGATTTCTTGTTCCTGTTTCAAAAACAAAGATTGTCTTTATATTCTAAACATCCCTGATGTTCATAAGAGTAATTACTGTTGAGGTTGTTTGATACTCTCATTTATCTTACCTTCTCGGTGCAGATAAATTCAAGATGCTGAATTTTCGTGGCTAGTTGATGATTAATCAGTTTCATCCTTGAGAGCTGTCGTTCAGAACGTGTCTTGACTGAAATAATTATTCCTACAAATAATTCAGAGGGTCAAGTGGTGACTTTTGGTAGTTATAGAAAGAATCCATTATAGTAAATTTCTTATTTACATAGTGCTTTCCTTACATCATCATCACTCTTGGGAGATAGACAGGACAGGGGCAATAAGACATATTTAAACAATAAACCACCAGTTCTGAGAGTTCAAGGCACAGACTCTTTGTGATTCAGGACACTTTTCTTGGAGCTGAGACATAAACTCAGGTAGTCTGAAGCTCCTACAACCTCACCACAATTCTGCTATCCCCTCAGACTCACAGCTGTGTATTGTAGGCTAACACATATTTGCTTGGAAGTTTGATTTTCTTAGTAATCTTACAGTTTTTGAGCTTACTAGAAACTTTTGCAAGAATATATTTAGTGTCCAGTTTGAATTCATCCCCTATTTCTAATAAGGTTTGAGAAGTTGTAAAATTATATCATTGATGGATCTGGCAAGCAAGGACTAAAAAGTGCAGAAACATAGTAGCCCAATGTTTACTCAATCCATAAATCTAAACTTCTAGGGGAAAGGACTCCCTATTCTCCAACAACTGCTAGGAAATCTGGAGAGCTGCTTAGCAGAAAATAAATTTAAATAAATGGCTTATATTGTATATCACAGAAATCCACAAATGAATGAATGATTTAAACAGAAAAAAATGATAACAAAAGTAGAGAACAGAGTAGGCAGCTCTCACAACAATGGGGGTGGTAGGACAGGTCACCAGGGACAAAGCAAATAATTTTAATGTGTGCAATTATAGAAACTGTTGCACAAATGATATCAATGCAGTTTGCAGATTTTTTTCTAGTCAGTGGTGAAGATCTTTGCTTTGAATATCTCTGGTGAAGACTATAGCCTATATAGACTATATACAGAGAATCAACACAAATAGATAATTTCATATGATTCACAAAAACCTAAAAAAATTCTCATTTTTCACCTCCACTTATCATTCACAAACTACTTTGTAGTTTGGCTTCTGACCTCACCATTTGCCTGAAACTGTTCTCTCCAAGGTCATCAATTATCAGTTATGTGTTAAATCTAATGACCTTTTCTTAGTTTTTATCCTTTACTTCACAAAGTCGAGTCAATGAATTTAAATTTTGTAAAATTAAATATCATTTTTTAAAGACAAAATAATCAGTTTTCTGTCTTTTCCACTTTCCCCCCAATGAAAGGAAAAAAAAAAACCAGAAGGCTTATAATAAATAGGCACAAATCAGCAGGAGGAGCTAAAATGATGGAGAAAAACCAGGAAGTTGCCTGAGCTTTTCCTACTTTCCCTTGGAAATAATGTTAAATCAAGTTTCTTACCAGATTATGGTGTGATAGAACCCACAAAAATATGGGGTAAAATTTCCAGCTCAAGGTATCTTAGAAGGTCTTTAGGAAAAGTCTGTCTCATGCAGGTAAAAGGATAGTACAACCCAGTACAGTGAGCAAGCTGGCAGCCCCTGAAGTCTCAGTGCAGAAAACCATTGACCAGACTCCTGGTCTCTAGCACAGGAAGCTTTGGACAGTGCCCCCTGTGCCATAGAAGTATAACTGAATTTTTAAAAATGAATTTTAAAAAACCCCTAACCATAGAAAGCTACTATGGCAATAGGGAAGATCAAAACATGAACAAACAGGAGACTGGAAAAATGTGAAGTTCAAAGGGAATAAGAATTGTTCTCAAGTCCAATAAGTCTTCTTAAAATAGTTAAAAAGGATTTTAAAAATCAAGAGAGAAGAAAATTTGGGTAAAGACATGAGAATTATGTAGGAGAATTGTGAAAAAAAATAGCTTGGAAAAAGAATCATTGATTGAAATTGATTGAAAAAAACAACTCCTTAAGAAATAGGATTGACCAAATGGGGAAAAAATGCACTGAAGAAAATAACTCCTTTAAAAGTAAAGTTGGCCAAATGGAAAAGGAGATACAAATGCTAACAAGAAAATTTCTTTAAAAATTAGAATTTGACAAATGGGAGCTAATAATTCTGTGAGGCATGAAGGGAAAAATTTTATAACCAGTTTCTGATAAAGGCCTCATTTCTCAAATATATTGAAAATGGAGTCAAATTTATAATAATAAAAGTCATTCCTCAGTTGAAAAATACTCAAGGGATATTAACAGGCAGTTTTCAGGTGAAGAAATTTAAATGATCTATAATCATGAAAAATTTCTCTAAATCATAATGAAATAAAATGCAAATTAAAACAACTCTGAGGTACCACCTTACACCTATAAGGTTGCCTAATATGACAGAAACAGAAAATGATAAGTGCTGGAGGGGATGTGGGAAACTGGAACACTAATGCATTGTTGGTGGAGTTGTGAACTGATTCAACCATTCTGGAGAACAATTTTGAACTATGGCTGAAAGGCTGGGCTATACAACTGTGCATATTCTTTGATCAGCAACACAAATATCAGTTCTGTATCCTAAAAGACACCATAAAAACAGAAAAGTATTCATGGCAGCTCTTTTTGTGGTGTAAAAGAATTGGAAATTGAGGCGATTCCCATCAGTTGAGAAATGACTGAACAAGTTGTGGAATACTATTGTTCTTTTTTTTTTTTAAGGTTTTTTTTGCAAGGCAAACGTGGTTAAGTGGCTTGCCCAAGGCCACGCAGCTAGCTAATTATTAAGAGTCTGAGACCGGATTTGAACCCAGGTACTCCTGACTCCAGGGCCGGTGCTTTATCCACTATGCCACCTAGCCGCCCCAGAATACTATTGTTCTATAAGAAATGATGAGCTGGCAGATTTCAGAAAAACCTGTAAAGACATGAGCTTATGGACAACTTCCCTTCCCATCAAACCCCACTTAAGTTTCTAGTTATTTGCCTCCATAGGAAAAAAGACTGTAGGGGCAGCTAGGTGGCGCAGTAGATAGAGCAATGGCCCTGGAGTCAGGAGGTCCTGGGTTCAAATCCGTCCTCAGACACTTGATAATTACCTAGCTGCGTGGCCTTGGGCAAGTCACTTAACCCTGTTTGCCTTGCAAAAAAAAAAGAGATTGTAATAAATAATCATATACATATAACTTATGTACATATAGATAGATCTTTTTGGAGGTATGTTCTGTGTCAATGGTATGCACAGTTAAATAATTGATGGCTTGCTGTCTCAATTTGTTTTCTAGAATGACTGAATCAATTCACAATTTCAGTAATGATGTATTAATACCTTTTCCCATATCCTTTTCAACTTTTGTCATTCTTTTTTTGGTCACATTTGATGATTTGGTAGGTGAAGTGGAAGCTCAGCTTTAATTTTTCAGCTCTAACTTTTAGTGATTTGGACCATTTTTGTTTTCACATGTCAGTTGATAGCTTGGATTTGTTCCTTAGAAAATGTCTTTTTATATGCTTTGAACATTTATTATTTTGCTGAGGGCCAAAAAATTTTTGACCTTCTTGGTCACTCCATCTTGGAAAACTTTTCTCCTTGGTTTTTATAATAAAGCTGTTATTTTTCATCCTCGTTTTCTGACCAATTCTCTTTTTTTCTTTGCAGGATCATCAACTATGTCCAACCCACTTTGCTCTTTTCCATTGTATCTCTCTTGGTGATTTCATCAACTTCCAATGGATCCGACTATTATCTCTATGCAGATAACTCCCAAATCTACATATTCTGCTCTCCTCCAAGCTCCATTTCCAACTCTCCTAATGGATGCCCATCTTTCAGTAGAGTAGTAAGCCTGGAGTCAAGAAGACTTGAGTTCAAATCTTGCCCCTCACACTTCCTAGTTACATAACCCCAGTACTTACTGAAACCTGGCTTAATAATTGTTTATTGACATGACTTGGTACACTGAGGTTCTGGCAACCTGTATAAAATGGGGGACTGGATTCAGGGAACTCTCCAGTCACTTCCAGCTCTGAATCTGATACAATGATCTTCACTCGGGCATCTCAAAATTAAAATCAATTTTTCCCCTCTTTAGCCCACATCTCCTCCTTAATCTCTTTTTGAATCAAAGCCACAAGTCATCTTCTCTCATATTCAATTCGTTTCCATGTTGCTGCTCTTTCTTTGGCGTCTCTTCCATCTGCACCCCTCACTCCACAATATCTCCATGCTCCATTTTGTCCTTTCTTGTCTGGACTACAGCAATGGCCTCCTAAATAACCTCTCTGTATCCATTACCCATCGAGCACAGGACTGACCATGCCACTCCTCTGTTCAGGAAGTCTCCTTTGCTCTAAGATTAAACACAAACTCAAGGGCAGCTAGGTGGTGCAGTGGATAAAGCACCTGCCCTGGAGTCAGGAGTACCTGGGTTTAAATCTGGTCTCAGACACTTAATAATCACCTAGCTGTGTGGCCTTGGGCAGGTCACTTAATCCCATTTGCCTTGCAAAAACCAAACCAAAACAAACCACAAACTCATATGATGTTTAAAGTTTTTGCACTTTGGTTCTTGCTCTCCCACAGACTTGAGAGTCCAGTTAAAAAAGGCTTTGTGCTCTTCATTCATAACGTTGTCTCCTATTTCCTTCACTCAGGTTTAGGATGAGCTCACTCCTCACCATTGCCTCTTGAAACCCACACCTCCCTTCCAGTCTCAAGGGACTTGCCACTTCCTTCAGGAGATCTTTCCTGATTCCCCCCCAAAACTTCATTTTGACTTTTTCTATCTCCTGAATTCACTTATCCGTGAACAGGGCGTCCTCCCAGTAGAAAATAAGGCCCGGTCAGGAGGCTCTGCCACACAGACACAGCAAATGTTTGTTGATCAACTAGATAAACCAAAACATTTTGTACTCGAACAACCTGAAAAGCAAGTGGGCATGCCAGTAATTGGGAGACAAATGGTTAGGCAAATTGTGATTTCTGAATGTAAAAGAATATTTATTACGAAAAGGTAGGGACATCCAGGTGGTGCAGTGATAGAGCACCGGCCCTGGAGTCAGGAGTGCTTGAATTCAAATCTGGCCTCAGACACTTCATAATGACCTAGCTGTGTGACCTTGGGCAAGTCACTTAACCCCATTGCCTTGC
Source organism: Macrotis lagotis (assembly GCF_037893015.1). Classification (NCBI taxonomy): domain Eukaryota; kingdom Metazoa; phylum Chordata; class Mammalia; order Peramelemorphia; family Peramelidae; genus Macrotis; species Macrotis lagotis. Next base: position 671,362,502 of record NC_133666.1, read on the forward strand.
AAAAAGAACAAAAAACAAAAGAAAAAGGAAAAAGGATGACCATAAGAAATTCAGAGAAACTTAGGAAGATGTTTGGAAAAAAAGTGAATAAAGCAGAACAGACACATAGTTCCTATTGTGACACACATGGAAAGAACTTGAAAAAGGCATTGAGTAAACTCATTAAATGCAGTGACCAGTTTTGAGTCCAAAGGATAGATGGACAACTTGGTATGAAATTGTTCATACTTAAAATACAAATGTGCTTAAGGCTTGATAGAAGATTCTCAGCTAAAAGCAAATCCATTCACAGTTATTTACCTATGAGGAACTGTAGTAGAGAACTGAGCTTATTTCAAATTGAAAATGAAAAGAATGATGAAAATGGAATCCAAAGAACTTTCAGCTGATAAGGGAGGGGGAGGGAGAAAACTTCCATATTCACCTAGGTAGATACCACACAAAGCAACTGCAATGCAGGAAGATGAGCAGTGGAAATGACTAGAAATGAAAAGGAAATAAAAATTTGAGAAAGATCCATCTGAACACAGAGGCACAGTCTGGAAAACAGCCAAGGATCCAGAGCTAACAGAAAGAGGCACATTTGCACTCTACGCCCTGGACTATCACTGGCACTTGATGGAATGAACCCAAAGATGAGAATACAGTTCTTTATTTAAAAGAAACAAGATTTGCCTCATTCAAAGGACATTGTCTTATTCAAAAGGTAAAGGAAACAGGGCTTGGATTAGCATCCACAGTTAAGAATGTATATATTCGGGGGCAATGAGGTGGTACAATGGATAGAGTACCGGCCCTGGAGTCAGAAGGACCTGAGTTCAAATTTGGCTTCAGACACTTAATATTGCCTAGTTGTGTGACCTTGGGCAAGTCACTTAACCCCATTGCCTTAGCAGTTATTAAGTGTCTGAGGCAATTTGAACTCAGGTCCTTCTGATTCCAGGGCTGATGCTCTATCCACTGTGCCACCTAAATGCCCTCATAAATACAATTTTAAAAAAGAACATGTACATTCATGGGGACAGTTAAGTGATGCAATAGATAGAGCACTGGCCCTGGAGTCAGGAGGACCTGAGTACAAAGTTGACCTCAGACTCTTAATACTTACTAGTAGCAGTGTGATCTTGCACAAGTCACTTAACTCCATTGCCTTGCAAAAATAAAAACAAAAAAGGATACATTCATGAGGAAAACCAGAAAACTGAGGGGAGAAGCATGGGTGAAGGTCAATATATGAAGGAACAGGGAATCTTGGCTTCAGACTATTCTGTAGTAATTTTCTTGGTTCTTCATTTTTGAAGAAGATCACAACATCAGGGAGGTGATGCCATGATAAGCACGTGACTTGGATTTGAATGGGGTGGGGAGTGCTGTTCTAAGTCATCAGTCTCACTTTCTTCTCCAGAGTCATCTGGGTCCAGTGTCCAGATATGAATCAGGATGACTGGAGATGGCCCTGGATGTGAGGCAATCAGGGTGAAGTGACTTACCTAAAGTCACACAGCTAGTAAGAGTCAAGTGTCTGATGCTGACTCCAAGGCCAGTGCTCTATCTACTATGCCACCTAGCTGCCCCTCTATTCTATAGACCACCTGGACAGAAAAAGGAAATAGGGAAGTAGTTTGGGAAACATCACAAGCCTAGCAAGGAAGTATGGCATAGTACTAATGAGAGACCTTATTATTCACATATCTGTTGGAATCTTCCTTCTGTCCAAAGAATAACAGTTAATTTTCTTTCCTTGTATTAACCATCAATTCATTCTTTAAAAAACGAGAGAATCAGTGAAGAGAATTTCTGTTCTGGAATTGTATCAACAAAACAAGTAATTTATAGTCGATAAACATTTATCAATTGCCTACTTAGACCAGGCACTATGCTAATTGCTGGGGATACAAACACTAAAAAGAAAGACGCTTGCTTCCTTCAAGAAGCTTACAACCCAATGGGAGAAAACAACTCACAAAAGAAAACTGAGTCTGGGCGGGAGGGGGGTTGCCTGGCATAAGAGCATGATGAAGTCAAAGGAGTCCAAAATGAGTGCAAGTGGAGAAGACAAGGAATTGGCTGCTAGGGCAAAAACGAGGACTTTTGTCGGAAATGCCCACTCCATAATAGAGTTTGTTGCAGAGGACAGAAAAGCCAAGAATAGTCTCACATGATCCCTAAATGGTGAGAGCAGATTCCAAAGGGTTTAGAGAATTAGTAGGATCCCATTCTTTAGGGGAAGACAGCACGTGAGGAATAGGAAGATATGAAAATGACATTCTGAAAACTCAAAAGAAAGAATCTGAATGAGGAGGAGAAAATGGAATTGTTTGAACAGATTGATGGGAAATCACAGGGATTTCAAGTAACTTAGATGGAAGAAAGGCAAGGGAATAGGAGGGATATAAGGATGGTGCATCGATCCTATAAGTAGTGCCAGGAAAGCTAACATTCAAAATGAATTGATAATAGAAAGCAGAAACAAAAAAAGTATAAAATGGGATAGGATTGTTGCTTGGGGATGGATGGAATGGTGAGAAAGGTGATAATACTTTTCTTCTGTTTTTCTCTGCCAACAAGAATGACCTTTGCACAGGTAAGGAAAAAGGGGGAAATGATCAATAGGCATTGATAGTAAAGGTTATTTTTTGTTCTTGTTCAGTCATTTTAATTATGTCTGACTCTTTGTTGAACCCATTTAAAGGCTTTCTTGGCACAGATTAGAGTAGTTTTCTATTTCCTTCTCCCATTCATTTTACAGATAAAGAAACCAAAATCAATAGGGCTAAGTGACTTGCCCAGGCCAGACTCCCACAGTTAGTATGTATCTGAGGCTAAATTTGAACTCAGGAAGATGAATCTGTCTGGCCCTCAGGCCAACTGTGGCCTATCCACTGTGTCACCTATCAGCAAGTAGGAGTATGGTTTAGGATCACTAAACACAGGTTGATGTCTTCAAGTTAGTGGATCTGATGTCGTTGAACGACATCATTAGACGAGTCAAAGAAAATGCAGATGCAATAACTGAACTACTCGCCAGTGATTTTGAAGAATCAAAGAAGATAAGTTAGTAATTTAGGATCAGAGAAGGGCAAGTGTCCCCATTTTCAAAAAAGGGAAGCGAATGGAATTCCAAAAACTATAGTTCAATCAACTCGATTTTCCTGAAAAAATTCCAATATTCATTATTGAAGGGATGATCATTGAAAATCTAGAAAATCTAGTGATTACAAAAGGTCAAATTCATCAAGAACAGGTCATGCCAGTCAAACCTAATTGGCATGGATTTTTGGTACTTAGAAGTTATTAAAAGTTTGACATCCACTTGGAAATTGGTTTCAAGTAGAATGTCCCAGTGATCTATGCCTGACTCTGTGCTCCTTCATGTTTTTAGCAATGACTTGGAAACAGCGATTGCTTCCAATAATTCCAAACTGTGAGGGATGGCTAAAGGGATGGCTAACACTCTGGATGAGAGAGGCAGGAGAACCATATAAAGATTCAGATGAGGGATCTATGGTGTTTAATCTAGAGATGTGGGGTGGGCGGCTAGGTGGTGCAGTGGATGGAGCACTGGTCCTGGAGTCAGGAGTACCTGAGTTCAAATCTGGTCTCAGACACTTAATAATTACCTAGCTGTGTGGCCTTGGGCAAGCCACTTAACCCCATTTGCCTTGCAAAAAATTAAAATAAATCTAGAGATGTGATGACTTGGAAAGACAGCTTCCACAAAAATTTGAAAGGACTTATTCTGCTTGTACCCAACAGGTAGAACTAAGAGGTGAAAGGAGCTGCAAAGGAGAGTGAAATTAAGACTCCAGGCTTGTCTTATTTGTTGTTCTTCTCTAAAGCAAACATCACTGCAAAACTCCATGGATGCACTAGCTATTGTAAGTATGAAGAAGCAACAAAAATGTAGGGGAAAATGCTTTTTTTTAGTTGGAACAACAGAAAGCACCTGCTTAACATAATAGTATATGTTCTGAGAATATTCCAATAACCCATAGCCTTGTTCAGTCTTTTAACTCTGTACTTCCCTCTCGCAGAATGGCATTGCCACTCTCCCATTCATATTTTAGCTCTGAACCACCCACATTTTATTATTTGTTTTCTTAGTTTGATTGTAAGTCATAAAATAGGCAGATTGATGGGAAATCACAGCGAGTTCAAATAACTTGGATTTTTCAAAGATATATAGAAGATGGAAAAAGGGCAAAGGGAACAGGAGGGATATAGCAATGTTGCATCGATCCTATAAGTAGTGTCATGAAAGCTAACATTCCAAATGAATTGGCAATAGAAAGCAGAAACAAAAAAGTTGGTCATCTGTGGCTATGATACCTGGTTTATATCCAAGGTCCAGTTCTTGTGGACAGAAATGATAAAAAAAAATGCCTTAGCTATGCCATGAAAATTTAGGCTTGCTATAAGAAAAACTTTCAAACAGTTTAAGCTGTCCCAAAGTGGAATAGGATGATTTGGTAGTTCTGTCATTCTCCTCTAGAAATCTTCAAAACACAATTTATTGCCTGGGTTATTGAGTGTTTTTTCTTCAAATATGAGCTCAACTGGTAGGCCACTTTGGCATTTCTGTGATTCTATGATTGTACATGTGTCTGTAAGCTTCTTTTGCTATTTACTGATAGTTAATTCCCAAATGAAAGGCAGCATGACAAAGCTGGCATTGGGACCAGAAAGAGCTGGGTTCAGGTCCCACTTCTGATGCATCCTAGCCTGTGATTATTGCTAGGTCACTTAATCTCCAAGTATCCCAAGAAACTCTAAGAACCTTCAATTGCAAAATAGGCTGTGATCTGCTTGAGTAGAGGGAGTTTCTTTGCTGACCATGGAACCACAGGTCTGGTCAATTATAAAAAAGAATCCCTCTTCTCTATCCCCCCCACCACTACCCTAAGATCAGAGCCTATCGTTATTGACTTTAAGCCAATAGTAACTAAATCTTCCCATTTATTTCCATGACCTAGTTTGAACTTTTTTTCTTACAGAAGAGATTCAAGTATGGGTTGAACTAAGTGGCTTCTGAGACATCATCACATTGATATTCTGAGAGAACATGAAGAGGCCTAAATGGAGTAGTAAGAGGCTCCTTTACAAACATCAAATTGATTCTCAGCTTTTTTTCCCTTCAAAAAGGTCTAAACCCTATCCCCAGTATTTTCTGTCATCAACCTCAGTTTCCTAGGTTGTACACTGCTAAATTAATCAAACAATGGAGAAAAGGAATTCTGAGAGCAGGACTTTTTTTTTTTTTTTTTTTGCAAGGCAGTGGGGTTAAATGACTTGCCTAAGGTCATACAGCCAGGTCATTATTAAGTGTCTGAGGTCACATTTGAACTCAGGTACTCCTGACTCCAAGGCCAATGCTCTATTCACTGCGCCACCTAGCTGCCCCCTGAGAAAAGGAATTCTGGAAAAAGCAGTGTAACTATATATAACAGGTGAATCCTCACCTAGATCAAGGAGGCAAGAAGGCTATTACGTCAGGTAGAAAGGAACATGCTACTAATCTATTATTCTTGTTTACATAAATATTCTTTCAGTGATGTTCTATGGCTAGAAATCATGGAAGACCATGTTCTCTGAAGTATGGAAATCATGAATGATGGCCTCGAGAGGATGGAGAAATATGTTACCAAGGAAGATTCTCACACAGAAAGTGCAAGAATCAAGTACCCAAATGGACAGTAAGAGGGACAGATAACCAGTCATATAACCAGAAGCAGCTAGCCCAAGTACTATATTGTGGGCCTAGAATCAGGAATATTTGAGACAAATGTGACTTCAGACAGTTGCTAGCTGTATCACCCAGAGCATGTCACTGAATTTCTCTCTGCCTCATTTCCCTCATCTGTGAAATGGGAATAATAACAGCACTGACCTCATCCAGTTATTGTGAGAATCAAATGAGATAATATATGAAAAGACTTGCAAATCACACATATATGTGATTATTGTGGCTGTTACATTGAAAGAACCAGAAAAAGCTCTTCAACATGTTCAAGTGAAATCAAGTCAACTAGCTTTAAATGCATGCTCTGTGCTGTGTTCTAGAAACAACAAAAACAAAAAACAGTCCCTGCTCTCAGGGAGCAATTATCCATTGGGTGGAGGTTAAAATGTATAGAAAATATAATATTTAAACATGTTTAAATTATAGTTTGAGGATATATATGTATATATACATATATCTTCATATATAATCTATTTCTCTATATCTTTGTTGTATCTATTTTATACATATTTACATGCATTCATGTTATGTGTCCCAATAGAATGTATATTCTTTGAAGGCAGCCAAGGGCATCTTCAGCTCTTAGCATAGCTCTCTTCATATAGATGGTGCTTAATAAATGTTGGTTGATTGCCTGAGGGAGAAAGATTAACAACTTGTTGGGCCAATAGGGAAGGTTCTCCTGGGGGTGGTGGTAGCATGTGATTTGAACCTTGAAGGAATCTTTGAATTCTAAGAGGTAGAGGTGAGGAGGGAATGGATTCTAAGAATATAGGACAGTTTTTGTAAAGAAATAGAAATGTTGCATGAAATCTATAGGTCAGGAAATAGAAAGGAGACCAGTTTGGTGGAAAGATATCAACAAGGATCATTAGGATAAAAAGGCATGGGAGGATTACAATCTGTACCAGGAGAGTGAGAACATATAAACACCAGAATTGGTTAGTTGGTTGGCTGGATCTTGTCCTCTCCAAGAGGACCAAGATGACATAATTATTAGAGTCTCGCAATGTGTCCAACTGCGGCTTGAATAAAAGCTTGGAATGCTCTACTCCAGGTCAGGCACAAGTAGTCCATGTCAACACCTGGGGTGGGTAACTCACATATCTCATGCTTCCTTTGAGCTGTTTCAATTTTGCCTTGCTCATAGAGCACACCACCCTCTCTGATAAGGGCACACCATTGTGGGCAGTCCTGTGCCAGTGTCTCCCATGCTGCAAATCATTTCCAAAGTTATTAAGAAAGACCTTGAGAGTGCCCTTGTATTGATTCTTCTGTCTCCCTAATGAGTGCTTGCTCTGTATGAGTTCTCCATAAAAGAATCTTTTTGGAAAGTATATGTTTGGCATTTAAATGACATGGTCAGCCCATCGCAGTTATACTCTCTGTAGAAACATTTGAATGCTTGCAGTTTATCTTGAGAAAGGACCTTGGTGTCTGGTATCTTATTCTGCCAGGTGATCTTCAGATTCTTCTAAGACAATTTAAATGGAAGCAATTCAGTTTTCTGGCACGGCACTGGTCTCACAGGCCATTGTCCAGAATTCACAGACCTATGACAGTGAGATCAGCACAATGGTTCTATAGACCTTCAGTTTGGTAGTCCATCTAATACCTCTTCTCTTCCACATTTTCTTTTGGAATCTTCCAAATACCGATTCTACTCTGGCAGTGCATGTGTCAATCTCATTAGCAATGTGTACCTGCCAAGTATACTGCCAAGGTAAGTGAATTTATTCATAGCATTAAAAAATTTTCTGTGTCCTTTAATTCCACATATGGATGGTGTGGTGCTGGTTGATGGAGCACTTGTGTTTTCTTGGTGTTAGTTATTAGACCAAAGGTCTAATGTTTTCAGTGAAGCAGTAGAGAATTGATCCATACTTATTGTATCGTAGCTTCAGAGGCTGCACTGAGTGTACAGTCTTCTGCAAACAGAAGATCATGAACCAACATTCCCTCCACTTTAGTCTTGGCTTATTACCTTTTTTAGTTGGAGAGGTCTAGCTGACCTTGATGCCGTATTCATACGCAGTAAAGACATTTGATAACATGGCTGAAAACATCATGCTAAAAAGCATGGGAGCAAGGATACACACAGCCTTGTTTCACTCCATTGGTGATCAAGAAATCATGATAGCATCGTCCACTGTCCAGAACTAGGGCAAGCATGCCATCATGAAATTGATGTACAATACTGATGAACTTCCCTGGGTAACCAAAATTTGACATTATTTTCCATAGGCTCTCATGATTTACAAAGATCTTGGTCAGATCTATAATTGTTGTATATTGACATCAGTTCTACTAGCATTTTCTTGGAGTTGTTGGGCAGCAAACACCATGTTGACTATTCCTTGATCCTTTCTGAAAGCTACGATGGCTCTCAGGCATCAACTTTAGAATGAATCATTTGAATTTCCTATATTCTAACCAGAAGTAGAATTCATATTTCCTATCAAAATGAATATTATAATACCAACTTGGAGCCACAGAAGCCATGGTAGGAACTTGATCTTTCCATTTTATTTGAGAGCTGAATTCCTTGGGAACAGAAGAGACCATAATGGAAAAAGAATGGGTGGGGTGAGGAGGTGAAGGTATACCTTATCCTCACCATCACTTCACCCAATACAATGTAATTCTCATTAAGACTAATCTGAGGAATTCAGGGAAGTATCAGGAGATTTAAATAAACTGATTCAGGATGAAATAAACTGAACAGACAACAAAGACTAAAAGAGTATGATGTAAAGAATGTAAGAGGAAGTAGACCTTTGATTAACTGTAATAACCAATGAGAAGGAGAAATCTAGGGGAAGAAAACTGCATACATTTTTAGACAGAGATGATAATCATAATAATAATACTAATAATGATGATGATGATGATGATAAAAATAATAATGCTAGCATTTATATCCTTAAAATATATCTTAAAATTTGCAAAACTCCTTACAAATGTTATCTCTTTTTATCCTCACAACAACCAGAGGAAGTAGGTAGTTTACAGATGAAGAAACTAAGACAGGCAAAGGTTAAGTCACTTACAGAAGATTATACACAAACTGTCCAAGGTAGGATTTGAACTCAGGTTTTTCTAACTCCATCTAACTCCATACTGTGCCACTTACCTGAAATTATTGTGGTACAAGAATAAAAAGGCATCAATAAATTAACTATTTTAAAAAGAAAGATAAGTTTCTTGAGGGCAGACCCTCTTTATTGTTTAGTCTTTGTTTTCCCTACCACCAAGCAAGGCATAGTCTAAAGTAGGTATTTTGTAAATATTTTTTAGGAATCCAAGGATGTTTAGTGCTTAGCAGCATTGGGATGTCATTAACATCTTTGTTCAGTTTTCAGAGATGCCTGCTCCACTCACAATTCATATAAGATCTGCCAATATTGGGACTTACCATTGATAATCCTGGCCACCCGCCAAAGTCGAAGAAGGATCAATAAACCAAGAGCTTCAAAGGCATGCTCCTGGAGGAGAAGGACAATGTCCAAGACAAAAGAGATAATCACAATAACAGCATCCAGGATCTCAAATTTGTGGTAGAAGAATTCTTTGCGGAAAACGTATAATTTTAATGTAATTTCTATCATGAAGAAGGTCAGGATAGCAATGCTCATCCAGTGAAACACCTAGAACAGGCAAGGAGGCAATTGTTAAATTGCACCTACTCTGAGCATCACATCATCGTCATCACTGTTCTCCCTCCTCATCCCCTCCCATTGCATCTTTTTTTTTTTTAGGTTTTTGCAAGGCAAATGGGGTTAAGTGGCTTGCCCAAGGCCACACAGCTAGGTCTTTATTAAGTGTCTCAGACTGGATTTGAACCTAGGTATTCCTGACTCCGAGGCCGGTGCTTTATCCACCATGCCACCTAGCCGCCCCCCCCCCCATTGCATCTTTCAAGTCCCAACTAGAATCCCATCTTCTACAGAAAACTTTTCCTAACTCCTCTTAGTTCTGGTGACTCCCTTCTTTTAATCAGAGTATAGAACTTGTTTTTGCATATTTGTTTGCTCATCATTTCACCCATTAAATTGTAGGCTCCCTGAGGGCAGGCACTATCTTTTGTCTTTTTTTTTGTTTTGTTTAATCCCTTGAGTTTAGCACAGTCCTGATATAAAACAATCTGTATTAACTGAATAACTACCTTACAAATTTTTGAAAATCAAAGGAGATGACATATATGTGAAATCCTTTGCCAATCTTAAAGTGCCAAATAAGGGTTAATTTTATTAGTTATTATTATTATTCAAAACAATGTAACAAATTGTTTCTGAGTTGTATGGGTGAAAAATTCATCATCCTGTGGTCAGTCTGGTGATAGGCATCTCTGAAATTACCTAGATCTAGACATTCATTGTTGGGGGAATGGTCAACCACGTTTTTGTTCATAAAAATTATGGGATATTATTGTGCCTAAAGAAATGGTGAAGAAAAAGAATTCAGAAAAGCAGATTCAGGTAAACATACACATACTACAGCAATGAAGTCAATTAACAAACCTTTAGTAAATGCTGGCTATGTGTGAGACACTGAACTAACTATGTGAAATGTAAAAAAAAGGTGATAGGAATATAAATGGAATTATTTTTTTTAAACTCCTCAAATTGAACTCTCTTTAATTATCATGATCAAGCTTAGTCCCTGGAGAAGAGTGAAGAAAGTTAAGATTATGAGTGTGGTACATATACAGCTATATTTGATAGGGTGCATATACTATTATATATGACTGATGTGTATGTGTGTCGGTTTTATTGAACTACATGTTTCCTCTTCTTTTAATTTTTTTTCTTAAAGTGATGTTGACTGAGTAGGAAAGTGAGGAGCGATATATTTGAAAATAAAGGTGATGGGGGCGGCTAGGTGGCGTAGTGGATGTGGTGTAGTGGATAAAGCACCAGCCTTGGAGTCAGATGTACCTGAGTTCAAATCCAGTCTCAGACACTTAATAATTACCTAGCTGTGTGGCCTTGGGCAAGCCACTTAACCCCATTTGCCTTGCAAAAACAAAAACAAAAAACAAAAAAGAAACTAAAGGTGATGTAAAAAAAGATAGCAATAAAAATTTTTTTAAAAAGAAATTAACTAGGCTGGTTTCAGAAGACAGACGTACAGTAATTTCATACAGTCAGCTTCCCAGCACTTGAATCATAAGAGGAGGGACATTAGGGGAGGTTCTCTTCTTGATCTGAAGCATGATCCAGACCTTAACTAGTACTGGATTTTCTGTTAATGTCCCTTGATCACAAAAACTTTACTCAAATCACCTGCATGACCACTGGGAAACCTCTGTGTCTGTTTCCTGCTATTGGTAAAATGAATTCTCATGCTCTGGGCATCTCCAGAGAGACTCTCAGTTTAAGGTAAAAGATTAAAGGAATGCCCAATGTTATTTTAAGGCTTTCTCTAAGCCCAAGTCCCACCTACTTTCAATTTTTATCATTTCCCTTAAGATTTGTTGCAATAGCGACTTCCTCTAGGAAATCCCCTCCTCCATCCCCATCTATATTGACTCCTTTTTCAATCTGCATCTTCCTGGCTACTTAGATGACCAAGTTAGGAACTCTCAGCTTTACCCTGTATGAGTATTCTTTCTGCCTATGTCAGCTATGTCAGTTGGGTTGACCCTTATAAATGAATTTTTCCTATCTGTTCAAGACAACATGGAACTGAATTATAATAATAATAATAATTATTATTATTATTATTAGTAGTAGTAGTAGTAGTAGCAGCAGCAGCAGTGGCAGCAGCAGTAGTAGTAGTAGCAGTACTAGTAGTAGTAGTAGAAGTGGTAGTGGTAGTAGTAGTAGTAGTGGTAGCAGTGGTAGTAGTAGTAGTAGTAGCAGCAACAGCTGTAGTTGTAGTAGTAACATTAGTAGTGATGTTGGTGGTAGTGGTAACAGTAGCAGTAATGGGAGGAGTAGTACTTCTAACAGTAATAATAGTAGTAGTAAAAAATAGTTGTAATTGTAGGAGGAGCAGCAGCAGTGGTAACAATAGCAGCAATAGTAGCAGTAGCTTCAATGGGAGCAGAAGTAACAGTGATGGGAGTGGTAGAGGTGGTCGTGGAGGTTGCTGTCAGAGATCCTGGATTTAAATCTAGGCTCTGGTGACCTTGAGCAAATCGCTTATCCCTCCGTGGACCTACATCTCTTAAACTGTACAATGGGTGGGTGAGGGCAGATGGTTGGACAGACTTCTGCATGCGTTGTTCCCCCATTAGACTGGGAACTTCTTGAGGGCAGGGAGCATGTTTGCTTCTCTTTGCATCCCCAGTGTTTATACCCTGCCAGTCCAGGGGAAGCACTTCAGAGAAATGCTAGATTTATTTGATGATGTCTCTGACTCCGTTTCTATGACACAATAAGGACAGGCACTCTCATACAAGAGCAGAACATGAGGAATGAGCAGAGCAAGAGTGGACTGAGGTCAGGGACTGATTCATTGCCGTCTTTCTGTCCCCAGCACCCTGCACAAAGAAGAATCAGGGAGAAGCTGAACCTGGGATTTCTCTGCTATACGGGACTTCTGCAAACACAGGCTGGCATTTTTTCTGCAACTTAGAAACACAGGGAATATCCCATATCAGTGAGAGGTTGAGGACTTGGCTATGATCACACAACCAGGACAAATCAGAAGCAGGATTTGAACTTAGTCTTCCTGGGTTACATACAATAGGGGCTTAAAAATGCTTATTGAGGGCGGCTAGGTGGCGCAGTGGATAGAGCCCTGGCCCTGGAATTAGAAGGACCTGAGTTCAAATCCGACTCAGACACTTAATAATGACCTAGCTGTGTGGCCTTGGGCAAGCCACTTAACCCCATTTGCCTTGTTAAAAAAAAACAAACTAAAATTAAATACTTATTGAATTGGATCAAAGAAAGAGCAGGTGACATTGCCAGGGCATGATGATGGCAGCCCTCACCACTCTAATGGGAATCAGGAGATTCATGGAACTTTAGAGACAAAAATTGTGTTGCACACTGGCCACTTAAATTTCTATATTTCTATACTGCTTTAAGGTTTGCAAAGCAACTTTACACATATGATCCCATGATTTTATTCTAGGAGGTAAATGCTGTTGTTTTCCTCATTTTGCAGATGAGAAAACTGAGGCAGCTCATATATGTATATATATATATATATATATATATATATATATATATATATATATATATATATATGGTTTTTGCAAGGCAAATGGGGTTAAATGGCTTTCCCAAGGCCACGCAGCTAGGTCATTATTAAGTGTCTGAGACCAGATTTGAACCCAGGTACTCCTGACTCCAGGGCCGGTGCTTTATCCACTGCGCCACCTAGCAGCCCCTAGAGGCAGCTCATTTCTAGTATTGGATATATTTTGTCTATATCTTCTCCTCTCCCAGTTCCCTGTTTGTGGTGGGAAACTTGAATATTCCTTGTTGCCCCATTATCACTTTCAAATCCTCCCTTGATCATCTTCACTAGGCAATTTCCTGCTTTGAGATTCAGACTAGCCAAATTTGTCACTCAATAAAAAATCCTGGTGGATGTTAGCATAGACACCCTCCCAACTCCCCCTCCCCACCCCCAGGACAAAGTATTCTCTTTCTTTCCTCAATAATTTAAGTCCCCCCCAAATTTTCTCTTTCTCATCTCCTATCCTTTCTCAACTCCTGAAGTTGAGACTTCAACATACTTCCTCATTCTTGACTTTACTCAGCTTCCATGACCTTCTCCTCCACTCCAATTCCTCACAGAGATGCTCACCCCCTCGATCTTGCTATCATCCCCAAATATCCCACTTCCATGTTCATGAACTCTGAAATTCCTTAATCTGATCATAATCTCTCATTCATCTTTCCCTCTGCCTCTCAACCCTGTTTTTAACCTCATTGTGACCTTCTTTGTCTCCATTCCTAGCTATTTCTCAGGTCATCTCCCTGCACTGACTGGCTACCATAGTTCAATCCTTTGGTGAATCGACTATTGTCCACTACGATTCTCTTTGCCCCTCTGTCCAGTCAGTCATCAGACCTTACCAAGGGTGAACCTTGGAAGATTCCCAGCACTCACCTCCTTAAATCCTACTCATGTGCCATTGAAGCAACCAGTAAGAAATCATAAAACTTTACTGATTGAACATCCTACAAACTCTTATTATCTCATCCCAACTGGACCTTCATTGCAGCAAGGCAAACTTCCTATTGCTCTCCAGTTGATCCACTGTCCTCCCCTCCACTGTAGCTGTTTCATTTTTACCTCTCTTCAATTGCCCCTCTACACCCCGACTCTCTCAGCTGAAGATGCTGCCTCTTGTTGCACTAATAAGGGAGGAGGGAATGGTTAATCGAGAGTTGTGTTTTCTGCCCTCCTCTTTACTTTGAATTTCTCAGATATCTTCCTCATTTATCTTTTCCTTTCCCCCATCTCAGATGAAGAGGTGGCTCTTCTCCTTGACAGAGTCAATCCCCCTACAACTGGTCTCAATCCCATCCCCTCCCAACTCCTTTAGCAAACTGACAACATTACTGTCTTGATTCTCTCTCTTAGTTTCAAACTCTCTCTGCCTACTGGTTGCTTCCCTACCAACTACAAATATAATCATCTCTCCCCCTTCCTCAAAAAAAAAAAAACCCTTCACTTGGTCCTACCATCCATGCTCACTATTTTCCTACATCTCACCTTTTCTCAGCTAAAGTTCTTGAGAAAGTCACCTCCATCCTGTGCCTCCTTTCCATCTTCTGGCTTCTGACCTAACGGAAGCTCCCAAATCATCACTGATCTCTTCATTGCCAAATCGAAATGACCTTTTCTCCATCCTGATCTTTGCTGCCTACTTGGTAGGAATTGATATTGTGGATCACCTCTTTCTGAATGCTCTCTTCTCTAAGCTTTCCTGACCTTGACCTTTCCTGGTTCCTCTTATCTGTCTGATAGCTCCTTCTCAATCTCCTTGATGGGTTCCTCATCCATGCTACCCCCCTAGGTGTATCTTAAGCTCCCTTCTCCTTTCACTCTATTTCATCTTGGTGATCTCATCAACTTTCAAGTCTATGTACAAGATTTCCAGATTTGTAGATCCAGCCCTAGCCTCTCTACTGAGTTACAGAATATGTGAATTCCCAGCTCCTTCTTGAACATTTCAAACTGGATGCCTCATAGACGTCTTACAGGTACCATATCTAAAATAAAACTCACAATCGTGCCTTCTCAAAGCCTTCCCTCTTCCCTATCAAGGGAAAGCTTAATCTAATTTGAGACTTCTAACTCTCAGACACTGGCAGATCTAATCCATTGTCAAGTTCTTGTCATTGCTACCTCTGCAACACCTCTCAAAGATGTCCCTCTCTCTCCTCTTCCTGGGGCAGACCATCAACATCTCACTCCTGGACTATTGCACTCTGGGGCGGGGGTACCTGCTTTAGGTCTCTCCCACCCCAGTCCAACCTCCTCAGCTGCTAAGATCATTTTTCTAAAGTGCAGGTTTGACTATGGCACTCCCCTGATCTAGGAGCTCCTTTTTACTTCCAGGATCAGATCTAAAATCCTCTATCTGGCTTGTGAAGCCTCCACAGCCTATCCCTTTCTGACCTTTCCAGTCTTTTTACACCTTCCTCCCATCCAAAAACTCTCCAGTCCAGTGCTCCAGTGCCCCTTGGCTGGTCCTCACACACAACCTTTCTCCTGTCTCCAAGTCTTTGCATTGGCCATGCCTCATATTTGGACTGCTTGGTCCCTTCCCTTCTGTCTTCTGGCTTCTCAGACTTAACTTCCTACCTTCTCTAGCTGGGCTTTTTCCAACCCTCCCATAGTACTGGTGACTTCACTTCTGAAACTCCCTTCCCTCCTACTCTGCATACACTTCAAATGCACCTATTTATTTGTCTTTCCCTTTAAAAAAGTTGCTCTTGCTTTATAGAAAATTCAAACAATTTGATACAAGGAATGTTTGCATTTTTAATTAAGATGTATGGTATGTTTTATAGAAATAACACTGTTGTTGGGGAATGGCTTAATAAACTGTAGTATATGTATGTGATGGGACACTATAGTTCTATTAGAAACCAGGAGGGATGGGAATTCAGGGAAGCCTGGAAGGATTTGCATGGACTGATGCTGAGCGAGATGAGTAGAACCAGAAAAACACCGTACACCCTAACAGCAACATGGGGGTGATGATCAACCTTTATGGACTTGCTCATTCCACCAGTGCAACAATCAGGGACAATTTTGGGCTGTCTGCAATGGAGAATACCAATCTATATCCTGAGAAAGAACTGTGGAGTTTGAACAAAGACCAAAGACTATTACCTTTAATTTTTTAAAAAAAAATTATCTTATTTTGTAATTTTGCTATCTCTTATACTTTATTTCTTCCTTAAGGACATGATTTCTCTCTCATCACAGTCAACTTACATCAATGCATACTATGGAAACAATGTAAAGACTGGCAAATTGCTTTCTGTAGGGGGTGGGGGGAGGGAAGCGAGATTAGGGGAAAAATTGTAAAATTCAAAATAAATAAAATTTTTAAAAAAGGTTACTTTTGGAGGGAAGGGACTCCGAGTTTTCCTTTGGCTGTTTGGTTGTTTGCTTTTACTCAGAAGAGGATCTAACATTGGTAAGAGCTTGATAAGTTTTTGTTGACTGACCATTTTTAGTAATGCCAGTAAATTCAGATTAGTATCCTCACCCAAGGAAGCCTTGAAGGGAAGAGAAGGCATATGGAGAAGTGGGGAGGACTGGTTCTATCCATCTATCTTGATGGAGGCTAGGTGGGGGAGGGCCTGTGCTATCAAATGGATAGAGCTCTTTGAATTGGATCTCCACATGCAACAGATCTCATAATTGATCCAGGGTGCTGTGTCTTCACAGAGTTCTGAACACATCCCTTTTTTTGGCGCATATGGGGTGAGGGTGGGGAACAGTGGTTTCAAATCTTGGGTCAGACAGGCCTAGATAGTAGCCTGGGGAGCACTGAGAGGTTAGGATCATAGATTCAGAATTCAAAGGATCTCACACATTATCTAGTCCAATGCCCTAATTTTATAGATGAGGAAACTGACTCTCAGAGACCTCAGTGACTTGTCCACAGTCACACAGCTAAGAAGCATCCTAGGGAAGTTTTTTTTTTTTTGCATGGCAATGGGGTTAAGTGACTTGCCCAAGGTCAACAGCTAGGCAGTTATTAAGTGTTTGAGGCTAGATTTGAACTCAGGTCCTCCTGACTCCAGGACCAGTGCTCTATTCACTGTACCACCTAACTGCCCTTGGGTAGGGTTTTGAATTCAGATCTCCAAAGCTGTCCCTTTATAAGAAAGCCTCTTCATAGAGATGAATCCCCATTCACAAGTACTAAAATGTGGTAGAGATCCTCAGAATGCTAGTATTTGGGGTAAGACACTGTGGGATAACCTGGGCCATGAAGTGAGATAATAGAGAGCTCACAAAAGCAATGAAAAAACAAATAAGCCAAGTGATCTACCTTGCCAGCATATTTCCCCTGGTCAGACTGGATGATTTTCAAGTCCAACATCAGCTCAGCGAGGACCAACAAAGCATCCATAATGACCAGGCAAATGATGATAACCTGTGGAAAGAAGAAGAGGAAATTGTTTTAATCTTTATGGTGAAAATGTCATAATAGTTTCTTCCATATATGAGATCTTAGGGCTAAAAGATTTGTTTGTTGTGGTTCAGTCATATATGACTCTGTGCATTGCCATTTGCAATTTTTTGGTCAAAGATATGGAGTGGCTTGCCTTTCCCCAGACCATTTTACAGTTGAGGAAATTGAGGTAATCAGGGTGAAGTGACTTGTGAAGTGTCACACAGATAGAAAGTGTCTGAGGTCCGATTTGAACTCAGGCCTTCCTGACTTTGGGGCTGATGCTCTCTAGCCACTGTACCTCCTAGCTGTGCATAAAATAGATTTGAACAGACTATCCTAAAAATGGGGGGAATAACCCCACAAATTGTTCCAGTAAGCTATTGAACAAAGAAGTTCACATTCCTTCATAATGAGAGGATGGGAATTAAAACAGAGGTACACTTCTACCTATCACTAGACAAACCAGTTAAATAAAGGATAAAGCTCAATGTTGGCAGAACTGTGGGAAAACAGGCACACTGTTACACTGATGGGAAAGGTGAACTGGTACAACTTTTAGAAGTCCAAAGTTCAGAAGTTCAGAAGTCCAAAAGCAACAAAAGAATGATCAAACTGTTCGTGCTTCATGGTCCTGTGATCCCACTACTTGGACTATATCCCATTCTGATCCTTTTCATTGCTTTATCTATAATCTTAAAGAGCTTGAAATAATTTATGGGTTCAACCTGAAATCTAAGCCCACCTTTGACAACCACTTTGGGCTCTGTAAAAGGGGCTTTATTAAATCTGTAGAATCTAGTCATGGGGTTGTTGTGTGGCTGAAAACAGATAACACATGCAAACCCTCCATTTAGATGTATGTATATATAATTATTATGTATTATATTTTATTTTTATTCATATTTATTAAATATTTGAATGTAACATATTTTATATAATATATCATCTATCTATATTCCCTAAGAAATACATTAGTAGAAATGAAATATATACATATCATATGTATCCAAATAATGAAATATTATTATACTACAGGCAAATAAGAAGAATCAAAGGAAAATAGAAAAACTTAAGAGCTATCATGGCATCCTAGATAGAGAATCTGCCTCAGAATCAAGAAGACTTGGGCTCAAATAATGCCTCATCTATGTATTGGCCTGTGTGGGACCCTGGACAAGTGACTTGGCTCTCTCACTGCCCCAGGTAACTCTAACAGGCTAAGTGGCAGTTACAGCACTGCAATAATGGAGAGAACTTTATCACCTGGGAGTTCCCTCCCCAGAAAATTTTGGAAAAACAAGAAATAATGCAGGATGAAGAAAGCAGAATCAGAACACAGAACACATCAAACACAGAAGTGTCTTCTGGAAATAAAAAGATGACAAAAGAATAATAACAATTCAGTCCAAAGGGAAAAAACATTTTCACAGAAAGAAAAGAAATCAGAAGGGAAACGGAGTGAAGCAAAATTTGTTGACAATATTTTGATCATGTGAATAAGCCTCCTTTTATAGGTGATTTTCAAACAATCTCAATTTATAGTTTGAGTCATTTGGGCTTTGTTTTGTTGATGAGCACCGAATTACTCTTTTTTAATTAAAAAAAAGCCTAAGAAAGAAAAAAAAGAGTCTGGGGCAGGAGAGCTTTGGAGGTGGCAGACTCTCTGTGAGGTCTCACTCTAGGGGCCTGTGGAGAAAGGAGCCACCCCACTGCGGTGCTGGGAGCTGCCATCAACAGCTGGGCCACTAACAGCCACTAGGACTTCAAGCAAAGGCCTCCTTTGGCCAGGGAGGTTTCTGTGGTTCCTCTGCTTCATGCTGAGCCCCTCCTGCTCTGATCTCTCCCAGACTCAGCCCTCTCACCCTCTCCAACCACCCCGCTCCATGAGCCCTTCTCTAACATCTTCCATCCCTCTGTCTCCACTGGCTCTTTGCTCTATTGTCTGCTCACATCTGCCCGGTCCTCAGCAAGCCTTACCTCACTTCTGCCTGCAGATCCCCATGTGGAGGGAGGGGAAAGGAATAAGGATTTATAGAATCCCTCTAGGTGTCAGCCACGAGGCTAAGCACCTTACAAAGATTATCTCATTGTTCCTCACAACAACTCTGCTAGGGAGATGCTGCTGTTATTCCCACCTCACAGATGAGGAAACTGAGGCAGACAGAGGTGAAGTGACTTGCTCAGGGTCACACTCATCTAGGAAGTGTCTGGGGCTGGATTTGAACTCAAGTCTCCCTCTCCCAAAGTCCAACATTCTCTGCAATCTGTCAGTTAGCTTCCAGCCCATCTCTCGCCATCCCTTTGCCACCAAAGCTCCTTGCGGCCTCTAGCTCCCCATCTTCCACCTACTGAACACCATACAGGAATGCCATCCATGTTCAGTATCTGTAGGCAGAGGAGACAGTGAGGACAGGACTTGGCAACTAGAATGGGGAAATGCTTTGAGGTGATGCCATTTGAAGCTGGACTGAAGAAAGTGGGAGGTGGAGATGGGAGATTCCCCCTCATGAGAGGTTTTCCAGTCAAGCCTGGGTAACCATTTGCTGGGTGGGTTAGAGTGAGACATAGATGGGATGAGATGGCAGCTGAGGTCTCTTAAAATTTTGAGATGGAACTGGTGAGGAAACTGAGGTGGCATGGAGGAGAAGAAAGTGTGTTGGACTTGGAATCATAAAAGGCTTGTGTTCAAATCCTGCCCTTCACAAGTGCTAGTTTTGTGACTTATGCTGCTCTGTGCCTCAGTTTTCTAATCTGTAAAATGGGCGTAAGGATCACTACCTACTTTACAGGATAGTTGTGAGGATAGAGCTTTGAAAACCTTAGAGTCATATAGAACCAGGTCCTAGAATCATAGATTGTGGATTGAGAGCTCCAGGTCTTCTCTGCATTTTGGAGACTTCTCTACCTCTCAGAATCTTCCCGAGCCCCTTCCCAGCTCATCATGTACTGTCTGACTCCATTAGAAGAAAAACTTTTTGAGAGTAGTCACTGCCTTGTATGTTAAGGTTTTTAACCCCACCACCTAGCACAATGTCTGACCCATTGTAAACACTTAATAATTACAAGCTTGCTCTCTCCTTCCATCCATCCCTCTCTGTCTCCTTCAGTTTCCCTCTCTCTTTCCCTTCCTCTCTCCTGCTCTCCCTCCCTCTCCCTCTATCTCTCTCCATCTTCCTTTTCTGTCTCTGTGCCTCTGTTTCTCTCTCCCCTACTTCTCTCCCCCTCCCTCATTATCTTTCTCTCTCTCTGTCTCCCTCTCTGTCTCTCTATGTGCCTTGGTCTCTCTCCCCTACTTCTCTCTCTCCCTCCCTCCCTCCTTCTCTCTCTCACTCTCTCGTTCTCACTTTCTTTTCCTCCCATTCCTCTCTCTTTGTCTTCCCTCTGTGTATGTCTCTGACTCTTTCCCCCACTTCTTTTTCCCTCCCTCCTTTTCTCCTTCCTTCTCTTACTCCCTTTCTTCTTCTTCTTCTTCTTCTTCTTCTTCTTCTTCTTCTTCTTCTTCTTCTTCTTCTTTTCTCTCTGTCTGTCTCTGTCTGTCTCTCCCCTTCTTTCTTTCCCTCCCCCTCTTTCTCTCCCCATCCTCCTGTTTTTGTGTGTCTCTGACTGTTACATCTCTCTCACACTCCCTCTCTTTTCTCTCCCTCCCATCCCCTGCCTCAGTCTAGCTTCCTTTTACACATCAAAAAACTGATGCCAGGAAGGTTTGGAATCTGTCCAGACTCACTTAATTAAAAAACCCTCAGGGATGGGATCTGAATCCAGTTTTTCCTGCCTAAAGATCAAGGATTTTTCCCACTCCTATTCTCCCTTCTCCTTCTCTCCTGGTTCCCCAGGGTGCCTAGTAGAGGACTACCTGGATACTGTGACTGAATGAGAGAATGGATGCAAAAAGCTGGCAAAACTCCCATCTTATTTTGCACTTGTTTGGTGACTTCACTTCCCTTGGCCCTCTCTCCAAGGCCTACTCAGGGTCATCTTGGATGGGGTAGCTGAGTCCAGGGTCTGGCCAGGTTTGGGGAATGAAGCCCCATGATCCAAGGCCCCTGGGGAAGGGGGAGCCCTCTTAGCCAAATGCAGGGCCATTGGTTGGTTGAACCCATGACTCACACTGATGGAGATGGCTGGGATGGGATCCCCCTTCCAAGTTAATATTGTGGTTCTCTGTTCCAGCCACAGGAGGGATGGGGGACCAGGATTGGAACTGGATTCTTGGTCGGCTTTATCTCTCTCTCTCTCTCTCTCTCTAAGCTTCAGGATGGAGGAAACATGTGAAGAGCTCCAATGATCATGACAGAAGGCTGCTTTCCACTCCCAGGTACAGTGAATGACATCTGCCCAATCTGGGGAATTGGGTTCATTCCTATTTCTAGCCTAGGGGCCTATGAGACAGACCACAAAAATAACTGTTCACAAATTGATCCTGACAGTTACTTCATGGTTCCTTAGCCTCACAGAAAAGACTGCATCCAACAGGGATGCTGAGAAGCTCCCGGGACATGCTCCCTGATTGACTTCTAGCCACAGACAAGGATCAAACATAAGAAGGAAAAGGAAGATTCAGAGAGGGCAAAGAACTGCTCAAGGTCCCACAACAGGCTGCTGGTGGAGCAAATGAATTGGTTCCACTTCCTAGTCCCTATCTAAGGCCCTTATTCACCACTGCCTCTTCCATGTCTCTCCTTTTGTCATTTACCAAATGAGGGGGATCGTTCTAGGGGTCTCCCAGCTCAGATATTTAGTCTTGACATTTATTCAGACTATTCTAAAGCCTCTCTGAGCTCTGATATTCCCTAAGACCCTCCCCTTTCTGATATTCTGTGTTCTAAGGTCCCTCCCAGCTCTGACATCCCCAATTCTAAGGCCCCTCCCAGCTCTGACATCCCCTATTCTAAGGCCCCTCCTAGTTCTGACATGCTCTATTTTAAGGTTCTTTCCAGTTCTGGAATTCCAATTCTAAAGACAAAACATGACCATTGGACAGAAGAGGCAGTATTTATTTTCTCTTTTTAAAAAAATAACAATTATTATAATTATGATGCTATTAATAAAGATATTTGACTAAGATGACCTTTGAATTCTCTGAAGTTTTTTTTTAAATTCAGCTATCTTCTAATCCACCAGTTTCAATAACCTTGCAAGATAAGGGGGGAAGGTTTTATTGTCTCTGCTTTGTTGACGCTTGAGAAGCAGACAGGGCAAGACCTTTCCCCCTCCTTCCCCCTGGTTCAGCTCTCAGTGGCACCTACCTGAAATCTATGGGAACTGAAAAGCTTTCTCATTGTAGTCCTAAAGTCCGGGGGAGCCTTTGGAGGGGTGACAACCTCCTCTGGAACATCGGTGGTGCTGCTCTCAGTCCCAGGAGTGACAGGTGCTGGCACAGGGGCTGGCACAGGTGCTGTTGGCACCTGTGGTTGCTCCTCCTCGTCATCCTCATTGTCCCATCTCTTATATCTGGTATTCCATTTGTAGTGGTCATCGCCCACCACTGTGAAGTGCCTCAGGAATCTGGACATGGCTCTGGTGGAGCCGTCCTGGGAAAGTGTGGGGAGAGGAAAGACGAGTATCAATCTGGGTTACCCACCCCAATTTTGAGAGAGAAAGAGGGAGAGACAGAGAGACAGAGAGAAAGAGATGGAGGCAGAGAGACAGAGACAGAGACACGTGTGTATTGGAGCTGGGCTATGCCCTAGATGGGCAGGTCAAAAGTCAAGAGAGAGGAGGTAGGAAAGAGACTGAGTGCACCCCAGAGCTCAAGGATTGAAGGAGTTTCTCTTGGTTTCTTATTAAGACCAAGGGGTTTTATAGAGACCAGGCGACAGGAAGCCCCAACCTGCCCTTGTGGTTTGGCTGGTTATAAGCAAAGGACTAGACTCTGAAGTCCAATCATAAAATGCCCGGGGTGAGGGGGCAAGGATGCTGCTCACTGATCCCCAAACCCCATGAGCTAGCTGTCTACAGGAAAAGCTGTGGGTCACGGTTCACAGGTGACCACATTCTGAAGAAATGAGTGGGTTCCTTGGGGGTAGAAGTGGAAATGGATTAAAGGAGGAAGGGAGAATGGGGGGGGGGGTGGAGATGACAAAAAAATCACACAGAATTCTAAGGAAACAGGCACGTGTCGACTTCCTTTTAGACCAGAGTCATGTTCCTGAAAGGTGGAGAAGAAGCAGAAATTTGACCAATATGACTCTCTTGTAAAAGAGCCAAGGGTGCTGTTTTTTTTTTAAACCCAAACAACCCTATAATAAAGCAAAGAATTCCTTTGGAGATGTTTCCTCTTTCCCATTCTCCTTGTTTAAACTTTGTGTGAATCCAGATGTTTCCCAACTGGGCTCTTGAGCTAGAATAGACCTGCCCCCTTTTGCCTCCTCGGAGTCTTTGTTCTGGAATGGGACGGCATCTTCTTGTTCAGACTCTTCCAACAAACATTCATTATATGCTTATCCCTGTGCTAGGTCCTGGGACTTCACAGGCAAAAGGAAAAAAAAAATAGTCCTTGCCCTCAAGAAGCTTACATTCCCCTGGGATGAGGAAGGGAGTTCATTTTATTCTAGAAGCTCAGATTTGAGGGAGACTTTGAGGGAAAGTTAATTAGTGAGAAGAGAAACTGCTATTGATTTGTTTGAGTCATATCTGACTCTTTGTCACCCCATTTGGGGTTTTCTTGGCAGGAATACTGGTGTGGTTTGTCTTTTCCTTCTCCAGGTCATTTACAGGTGGGGGAAAATGATGTAATCAGGGTTAAGTGACTTGACCAGGGTCATCTAGCTAGGAAGTGTTTGAGGTTTAGATCTTCCTGACTCCAGGGCTGGTGCTCTATCCCTTGGGCCAAAAGACCTGGAGATGACGGTAACTTTAGAAATAGAGGTCAGGGTGAGGAAACTGTCTTCTGACATTTGAAGGGTTGTCATATGGAAGATGGTTTTTGACAACCGATAGAATTTTCAGAGAGACAGATCAAAGCTGAGTTGAAGGAAAAAATCCTCTGGATGTTGGAACTGCCCCAGAGAGTCTGTGTGACCCTGTATGACACTTTACCTGTTTGCCTCATTTTCTTCATCTGTAAAATGAACTGGAGAAGGAAATGGTAAAACCACTCCAGGATATCATCTAAGAAAATTCCCAAATGGGGTCACAAAAAGTTGAATATGATAAAAAAAATTGGCTTACCAACATCAGCAAAAAGTGTTGTGGGCCACCTCAGGAGGAGAGTGGATTCTTTCACTGAAGGCCTTTGAGTAGAGTTGGATGCCCACTTGTGACGAACATTGTAGAAAGAACTCTTTCATTCAAAATCTCTAAGTTGTCTCCCATCTCAGCTCTGCATCCTATACTCCTAATGGTTTTGGGCAAGTCATTGCCCCTTCACTAGGCTGCAAGTTTTGTCAACTTAGAATAGCTTCCTGTAGGCTTCCTATCTTTTAAATCTCAATTTAAAAAATATATTTTTCTTCAAACAGTGATACATTAGGATCAGGGCCCATAAAATACTTGTTTTGACTAAGAGCAGTTTTTTTAATCATAAAATCAATATTGAGAGGTGTTTTAAAAGGTTTTGTGTTTTTTTTTTTAAACAATGATGTCTAAGGAATGCTCTCATTGAAAAACCCATGCAGTGAGGCAGAAAGATGCACAGAACAGCCACCAAAAAGGCATTATTTGATTCGAAGAATTGTTCAAATAAGGTTGTTTTTAGAAATGCAGGCAGATTGGCCAGGCGTGGTAGCACACACCTCTAATTCCTGATACTGCTAAGGCTAAGGTTCAGGAGTGTTGAGCTGCAATGGGTTAGAGCCAACTGGGGGTATGCAAAAAGTCTGGCACCAATAAAGTGAACCCCCCCAATACAGAGGGCTATAAGGTTACTGAAAGAGAGCTGAACCAGCTCGGGCTGGAAGAATGGAACAAGTTAAAACTCATGCACCAACCACTGTTAGGAGAGGGACCACCAGTTCCAGTGAGATGGGGAGGCTTAGTCTCAAAGAAAGGCAATACTCTGTGATCCAGGAGCTGACCATCTAAATGATGGCTTGAACATGCTCATGGATTCTCCTTCTCTCCCCCTCCCTGACCTTGGGGCCATTCCCTACACTAGACAGAAAAGATAGCATAGGAACATGAATTCAAAGTGGAACGTTGTAGTGTGTTTCTAGACCGATCCCCTTGTTTTACATATGGGGAAATTGAGACTGAGAGATAGGAAGTGATATGCCTAAGGTCACATGAGTGAAGGAAGAGAATTTAAAGTCTTAAACTATAAATCTTTTCCTTCTAGTGGAAGCCTCAATGGGAATAAAGCCTTTCTGAGAGGCTCAGGAGCAAGGGGAATGGAGCCCATGACTAAAAGGATTCTCTTGATGTGTCTTCACATTTAGACCTAGCAGGTATGGTTTTGCTATTTTTCAGAAACTTCTAATCTAACCTGAAGGGTGAGGAAGGAATGAGCTCATTGGAAACCACCAGGCTGGATGTCAGGATCTGGATGTAACCTGTCTCCTTAGCCCAGATGGTTACCAAAGTTGGCCATCAAGGTTCCCGTCCCTTCCTCCCTTCAGAGGACAATCCAGATGGGATTTTTTTTTTCTCCTGGGCTTCTGTCTTTCAAGCTTCCTTCTAGAGTCACGGTTGGGAGAGAAGGCCATCTTTGGGGACCAGGGGTGAGGGGCAGGAAGAACCAAGTTCCCTGGTGAATAGGAGCACAGCTGCCTGGGACCCTTATCAGACTCTTGGGGCTCAGATTACGTGGAATGCTTGTTTCTTTTTCTAAATCAGGGACATCTTTAAATAAGCATAGAAAATTTTCCTTTTAGAGGGTGGGGAGGAAGTGTGAGGTCCAAGAGGGCAACCACAAATTCAACAGGCCAACCCACATGACCTGGGGGCCTTGTAAGAAGAGTCTGGGAGGGGGAACCCCTTGTGTCTGGAGTCCAGATCTGAAGCCTGGCATTCAAGGCCTATCTTGAGGTACTTTAGTTTTTTGGCACCTCATTTTCCCCAGCTATAAAATCTAAGACACTGCTTCAATACAATCTTAAACATGGATTAAATCTAACAAACATTTTTTTTAACCAACTACAATGGCTCATGAATGCAGTGGATAGAACACCAGCCTTGGAGTCAGAAGGATCTGAGTTCAAGGTCTGAGATACTTCCTAGTGGGATCCTGGACAAATCACCCAAGCCTGTTACTCTTAGTTTCCTCATCTATAAAATGAGCTGGAGAAGGGGAAAGGCTTTTCTTGGCCAGCAAAACCCCAGATGAGATCATAAAGAGTATGATACAAATGAACAAGTCACAAGCCTCATTTGACAATCTGCTGAAACATATTTACTGCTCCAAATCATATGGCATTGCTTATATTCACAATTGGAGGAAATGCTAAATTTCAGGCGGAGGCTGGTGAAAATGAAGATTTTTTTTTCCTACCCCAGTTCATAGATCTCATGAAATCCATCCATCAGTCTCTTTGGGGGTCTGTAGACTTCAGCTCTATAGTTAGGATACTAAGATTTTAGTTGTGTCACTAATAAATTTGGGGGATGAGAGGACTGGCAGGAATCTTCCCTTCTGTAGGTTTAATCCAACTCCCCCAATTTACATATGAGGAAACTGAGGCCCAGGGAGACAGGTCACTTGCTCTGGTTCACATAGGTACTAAATGACAGTCTATATTTGAACTCATTTGAAGCCTGACTCCATTATACCACACTGCTTACCAATGAGTCATACCATCCTTATTTTACAGATGGGGAAACTGAGGTCTGGAGAAAGGCAGGAACTTGCCTGGAACAGATTCCTCTCTCCACCAAACATATATAGACTAGGGCTGATCAAGCTGATAGAATCATAGAAATAGGGGGCAGGAAAACAAAAATAAAAACAATTTCACTTTATAATTCACTTTGAGACTATCTGTTAAGATGCTTCTTTTCTGGTTGTGGGTCTTAACATATCTGTCCCTCCTCCTGACTCTTTGCCACCTGGCATGTTCTTCCCTGGCATTTGTCCTACTTCATCCTCTTTCCCCACCCTTTTCACTGGAAGGGACTTGCCCGGAGTTTTACTGCTACGGTGTTTCTGAGCAGAGACTTGAACCCAGTTCCCCTGATTCCCCTTTCCTTCTTGCTCCTCTTATAGACTTAACAAAAAAGTGTGTGTGGGGGGTAATAAAACAGAGAGTTTGGTTGTGATGCTTATTAACTGGGTAAGTCTCTTGACCTTCTCTCAATCTATTTCCTCAACTGTGGAATGGCGCTGATACTGCTTCGAATCCCCTATCTTCAATGGGGGAGAGAAAGGAATAAGCATTATATATACCTAATATGTAGTAGGCACTTTGACAGGACTTTACAATTATTGTCTCAGTTTATACTTACACAAACTTGAGAGATTATTATTATTATCTCTATTTTACAGTTGGGGGAAACTGAGGCAGAGGTGTGTGTGTGTGTGTGTGTGTGTGTGTGTGTGTGTGTGTGAGAGAGAGAGAGAGAGAGAGAGAGAGAGAGAGAGAGAGAGAGTGTGTATGTGTGTATGTGTGTATTTAAAGTAACATTCCCAGGGTCACACAGTCAGTAAATATCTGAGATTGAATTTTAACTCAGGTCTTCCTGTTCCAGGTCCAGTGCTCTAACGACTGTACCACCAGCTGCTGTGAATGTTCAGAGATGCTCATTTTGGAAAAACCTTAAACTGTTAGGAAGAATGTATATCCTCCTTCTCCTCCTCCTTATACTCCCTCCTCCTTCTCATTATTGCCTGAATCCATGTGGGGAACACAAGGTGCAGAAACTCCTTTTTCCCATGTTGGCTGGACTGCTTATCTATAACTTATGGTCTTAGAGAGGGACTGGGGACCCTGAGAGGTGAATGACTTGTCCAAGGTATTTCAACAGTAGGACTTAAACCTAGGTCTCCCTAGTTGAACCCCCTTCCCCCCCTCATCCTGCCTCTGTGGTCTCTTCCCATCAGAGTTCTAGTGATAAAAATCCACTTACTTCTTTGTCTTCTGCATCCATTTCTCAGCTGTCACGGAATCTGGAAAAAGAGATACAGTGAGTTCATTTGTGTAATGCATTTGTCTTTGTTTTTAAGTGTTGTCTCTAGCATTTCTGCTCTAGGATTCGAGTTCCTAACTGGACGGACCTCGGAGACCACTAATCCAATTCCCTCATTTCACAGATGAGAAAACTGAGTCCTAGGGAAATTAAATGTTATACTTACAACAGGCAGGATTTGAACCTGAATCCTTTGATTGGAGAATGAGGTTTCTTTCCACTGTATCAGGCTTCTAATGTATAGTTTATTGTTGTTAAGTATAGTTTATTGTTATTAAATCATTTTTCAGTCATTTTTGACTCTCTGGGACCCCATTTGAATATACACACTAATAAGAGTTTGAGACTGGATTTGAACCCAGGTCCTCCTGAGTCCAGATCTGGGACCCTATTCACTCTGACACCACCTAATTGCCCATCGTAGTTACTAAGACTTCAATATAGCAGTGACTTCCTAAAGTCTGAGCACCTCCCTGACTTCCCCAGAGCCCCTCAAATAGCCCCTCAAATGAACCCCTCATCTTTTGCCCTGTGGACACCCCTCCTCCAAACATCCTTGCTTCTCTTGAGGATCCTAGTATTCTCCCTATCAGCTCCTCGCTCACTTTCTCCCTCTCATCCAGGCACTTGCCAGATCTTGTCAATGAACACTTCTTATCCCTCCAGGCATGTTCTTTTCTCTTCCCTCTGCTCACCCTTCCTTCACCCAGTTAAAACTGGAATAACCTCTTGCTTGGACTAATGTCATACCTTCCTAATAGCCCTTCCTGCTTCTAGTCTCTTCACTCACCAATCCGTCCGGCACCCAATTATCAAAATAATCTTCTTAGGGCATGGGTCACTCCTCTTTGCTCAAAAAAATACCTGCAGTGGCTCCCTATTGCCTCTGGGCAAAAGGAATAACAGCCAGCATTTATAAAATATATCAATCATTATAAAACAATCTACAGACATTATCTCATTTGACAATCCTTCAAGGTAGGTGATATGATTATTTCCAGGTGAGGAAACTGAGGCTAGTGACTTGTCTAGAATCACACAACTACTAAGTGTCTGAGGCAGGATTTAAACTCACGTTTTCCAACTCAAGGCTAGTATTTTATCAGCTGTGCTACTTCTAACCCTGGTATTCAAGGCTCTGAAGTCTGGTTCTGAATTATCTTTCCAGACTCAATTCACTTTCCTTCTCTTTATACATTTTGCATTTCAAACAAACTGGACTACTAGCTTTTTCCTAAACTCAATACTCAATCTCCTGCCTCAAGGCATCTGCCCCGGGCATTCCCATGCCTAGTTTCCTCCTCCTCCTCCTCTTCCTCCTCCTCCTCCTTCCTCCTTCTCTTTCTCTTCCTTCTTGATGTAAATAACATTTTTTAAAATTTAAGGCAATGGGGTTAAGTGACTTGCCTAAGACCACACAGCTAGGTCATTATTAAGTGTCTGAGGTCAGATTTGTTCTATCTGCTGCTCTATCCACTGCACCACCTAGCCACCCCTACACACATTTTCCTAATCATCTCAGTCTCAGAATCCTCATCATGTCTCCTATTCCTTGAAGCTTTCCTTGATCTTTTTCCAGTCATTAGTGCTACAGCTGATAGACGGCTAGACTTGGAATCAGGAAGATCTGAGTTCAAATCTGCTCTTGTATACTGACTAGCTGTGTGAGCCAAGAAAAACTGCTTGCTTCACTTTCCTCATCTGTAGAATGAACTGGAGAAGAAAATGACAAAACCACTCCAGTCTCTTTGCAAAGAAACCCTCCAATGAGATCACAAATAGTTGGGCGTGATTGAAAACAAGTGAACTACATCAATGAAATCACAGGTCCAGTCCTCGTGAAAATCCCTTATGAAAAACAGTTGCTGATAGAATGTAAGCTCTTTGAGGGCAAGAACCGTTTTTGATTTGTTCTTGTATTGCCTACATTGCACATGGAACTTGGTTGATAGTAATCCCTTGAGAAATAGTTGTAGATTAATTCCAAAAAACTTCAGGAAAGAGAAAAGGCCATTGCTGTCTCTCCCATCTTCAACAATGAACTTTGATTCAATAATACTATGTGCCAGAGACTGTACTAGATGTTGAGGGTACAAAGCCAGACCCCCCAAATAAGTGCCTGCCCTCAAGAAGATTCAGTTCTCCTGGGGCGAGAACAGGGAAGTAGACAGTTTGCAATATTTATACAAATCAGTGAGTACCAGATAAATACAAAATAATTTCAAAATAGGAGTACTAATAATGGGGGGAGGGGGCCATGAAAAAGTCTTCTGTGTGAGGTGATGACTGAATTAAGCTTTAAAGAAGGCAAGAGATTCTATGAAAGGGAGATGAAGAAGGCAAACATTCCCAACATGGTGGAAAATACCTATATAAAGTCACAGAGGCAAGAAGAATGGGGTACAGAAACCTGGCTAATTTGACTGAATGGGAAGTACAAGAAGGGAGAGTCAGATTCAGCTTCAGACATGGAAAAATGATGGCAGCAGACCAAGGACTGATGGGAGAGGGGAACAGGAGGATCACCTCCTGACCCTCCCTCTACTGCCACCTTAAGCAACTTCTCCGCCTTTGAGGTTCACTCTAAAGCCCCCCCCATTCCGATCCTCCTCACCTCACATCTGGATTATTGCCATGACTTTTGAGATGACAGATTAGTTAAACTCAACCAGCTAACTGATGTTCCTAAGGTGTGGGTATAATCATGTCACCTGCCCCTCTTAATACTGATGCCTTCCCTCTGTTGATTAGTTCCAGTTTATCTTGCATACATCTTGTCTGGGCATAGATCATTTCACTTAACATCCCCCCCTCAGCCCCATTAGCCTCAGCTTCTTGAATGTATCAGTGAGAAGGATTTTGGATGACTTAGAATAAATGAAAGAAAGGTATATTGTCATTACAGAAGCACTGAGTTCACTGCTGGAAGCCCTAATATATCTTAGTTTTCTTTTATTGTTAAACTATTTCTAGTTTAGAAAGTTTTTTAGAAATATCTCTAGAACAATCTGCTAAAGCTCTTACTTCCATATCATGACCAGTGGTGTTAATGGATGCTTGGTGAACTTAGTGTCAGGAAAACATGAGTTCAAATCCAGTCTCAGACATTTACAAGCTGTATGACTGTGGGCAGGTCACTTTAACCTCTTTCTGACTCAGTTTCTTCAATTGTAAAATGTACTGTAATACTAGCATCTAGCACATAGGATTGTGAGGATTAGATAAATTAACATATTTTATTAACTTTTTTGTCATATAATCTTTATTTTTTTTTGTTGCTTTATGGTTTCCAAATCTATCACTACTTAATGATGTTTGTCCATTGACCTCAATGAAGACTATACCCTCAGGAAAGTGATGCCATGATATGCAGGAGAATTGGATTTGAGTGATGGGGTGGTTTGCTATGTCACCAACCTCACTTTGTCCTCCAGTGGTCAGATATGAATCAGGATGACTGGAAAGAGTTCTGGATGTGAGGCTATCAAGGTTAAGTGACTTGCCCAAATCACACAATTAGTGTCCAGTATCTGAAAACAGATTTGAACTCAGGTTCTTCTGATTCCAGGCCTAGTGCTCCATCCAATGTGCCATGTAGCTACCCTATTTAATCACTGTCAACAACCAATAACCTCTTAATTACTTAATTCAATGATCTTTTCCTCAGTCCTTGATGGGCATCTAGGTGGCACAATGAATGGAATGCCCAAGACTGAAGTCAGGCAGACCTGAGTCTTGACAATTCCTAGCTGTATGACAAGTCACTTAACACTATTTACCTCATTTGTGAAATGAACTTGAGAAAGAAATAACAAACCACTTTGGTATCTTTTCCAAAAAACCCAAATGGGGTCACCAAGAGTCTAACATGATTGAATAGTACAATCCTTCCTTGGCCTTTTGTCACTGTTGACCATCCTTTCCTCCCTTGACTTGGATGACAATCTTCTAATTCTCCTATCTGTTGGTCTCTTCCTTTTCCATCTTCTGTGTTGTTCTTTATTTTCTTCCCATTTTGCTTAGGATGAGTGCTGTCCTGGGCTCTCTTCTCTCTTTTCTCTTTCACCTTCTCTCTTGCTGATCTCATCAGCTCTCATAGGTTCAATGACCAACTCCATGTCCAATCCTAATATTTTTCCTGAGTTCTAGTCAGGCCATAATCGACTACTTGCTTTTGAATTTGTTTGTATCCTGAGTATCTAGAATAGCGTTTGGGTCATTGTAAGCACTTAATTGATGCTTTTTAACTCACATTCATTCATTTGTTCATTTATCCACTCCTCCCTGGATGTCCCATTGGCGTCTCCAACATTCAAAATGGAACATCTGTCTTTCCTCTGGACTTTTCTATTTTTGTGAAGGCTATTAATGATCATTCTTTCAGACACCCGGGTTCATAACATGTGGTCATCATCTTGCCCTTATGACCAGTCAGTTTCAAAAACCTCTACAATATCTCTTTGAATTAAGTTCTTTAATTAAATTTAATCTTAAATTAAATTCAACCAAACATTTAAGTGCCTATTATGTGTCAGGGACTCTGCTAGGTATAAAATTACAAAGACAAAAATTAAATAGTCTTTGACCTCAAGGAGGTTACAAATTATATCCACAACCTCTCTTGAATTCATCTCCTTTCTGCTCACATAGCCAACAATTCATTTCAATCCATTCTGTGTTAAAATAGCCTATAATTGGTCTTTGTGGCACTAAACTAAAAGGGCACTCAGTAAGTACTTAGCAATATTCATTGATTAACTGGTCTCCCAAAGTCTAGTCTTTCCTTTCTGTTGTTGGTCAGTCAGGTCCGACCCTCCATGATCCCATCTGGGGTTTTCCTGGCAAAGGTGCTGAAGTGGTCTGCCATTTTCTTCTCCAATTCATTTTACAGTTGAGGAACTTGGGCAAACGGTTAAGTGACTTGTCCTGGGTCACATTGCTAGTAAGTGTCTGAGACTGAATTTGAACTCAGGACTGGTGCTCTAGGGGGCAGCAGTTAGGTCGATAGAGTCAGAAGGATCTGAGTTCACATCTGGTCTCAAACACTTAATAATTGCCTAGCTGTGTGACCCTGGGCAAGTCACTTAACCCCATTGCCTTAAATAAATAAAAATTCTTTAAAAGGGACTGATGCTCTATCCACTGCCCCCATCCAGTTGCCCATTCCCTTTTTTGCTTTTCTAATCAATCTACATTTAGGTTTGGGTTAAGGAAAATTTTCCTAGCCAGTAGAGTTGTTCCAAAGTGGAATGACTGTGTCAGGAGGTGGTTTTACTCTTCACTGTAGGTGTTATATTTACATTTAGATATCTATAACTCTAGAGATTTCTAACAATATAGATATCTAAAACAATAGCTATAGTTATAGAGAGATATCTCTCTCTGTAGATCACCAGACTTTGAACAGCACCTCTCCTACTCAAATCCAATCCAATTATACGTCATGGCATCACCTCCCTGATGTCATGATCTTCTTGGAGAAGGAAGGTCAAACATCATCATCTTCATCTGGATAAATAGATATATCTCGCTATTCAAATGCAATATAAAGTATGTATTCGATATTATAGAAGAAATTCTTTTTCAGGTATAATGCCTGAAATGAGTTCCTTCTTTATCTCTGTGGCCTTTTAGAATCTCTGATTTCCTTTAAGATTCTATTCAAAGCACCCCTCCTCCTCCTCCTCCTCATCCCCTCCATCCACAAGGGCACTTTTCATCTGCCTTATCTTTAGAGATGTGGCGCCAACCATTAGAATAGCAGCTCCTCCAGGGCAGGGGTTGTTTGTGATTTTTCTTTGTATTTCCAGCTCCTAATACAGTTCTGGACTTGCTAGCTGACAGGCCATACAGTAAGTGCTTAATAGTAATTATTTATTGGATTTCAAGGTGGTTCCTTTCAATTCCAGATCAGTGAGCTTGTGATGGTGTGGGGATTTTCTGAAAGAAATTTACTCAGTGCATCCTCATGCCACGAGCTTCCTGTCTGTTGCCAGATGACTATGGAGTTGTGCAAATCTCCTTTCAAAGAAAATTTTCAAAACTTCATATTACCCCATGCCTTGGTAACATCCAGTCACTAGCTTGCTCTCTTTTGCAGGCTGAGTCCTGTCTCCATTCCCCCCAGCTTTCTCCCCAAGGGAAATCAAGTGAAACCCCAACTTTACACAAGACCTGGCCTGCTGGCCAAGCAGAAGCTGGCTGGGGGGCCTTCCGGAAGCTCTGCTGATAGTAGCTAACCAGGTTGAGAGCTACAACTCCCTAGGGTCAGAGGGACATGCACACTCTAGTGTCTTTCCCATGGAAAATGCAGCCAAGGATCTTAAAACCTCCAACACAATATTAGAACAGAAGGAATGGCCCGGCATCCTTGGGGATCAGGAATTCCTATATCCCTGTTCCTCCAGGGCATTTAGCCTTCCATTTCTGTTAGCTCAAGACCTGAGAGTATCTTCAAATGGGCAACCAAAGACCAGGAAGTTTTGCCCTTTTTGTTCTTCAATCGTGTCCAACTTTTCATGGGGTTTTCTTGATAAAAATCCTAGAGCAGTTTATCATTCCCTTCTTCAGCTCATATGACAGATGAGGAAATTGAGGTAAATTGGATTAAGTGACTCCCCCAGCTTGTCAGTGTCTGAAACAGGAAGGTGAGTCTTCCAAGCAGCACTCTGTTCAGTGTGTTGCCTCAACTTTTCCCCATAAGACCTAAATATTTAGCCTATGAGTTCCTGACTGTAATATCCTCAACAATGGGAATACTTAGCAAATGATCACATTTAGCCCTTAATTTCCTCGTGTGAAAAGGGAGGGATTCAGCTAGGTCCCTTCTAGTTCAATCAACCAACTAGGCATTGTGCCAGGAGTATGGGGACTGCAAAGCCAGAAAAGAGATGGTCCCTACCTTGGGGGAGCTTACATATGCACACATAATTGAACATACATGAACCTAAAACACATGTATGTATAGGTATGGGTTTATACAGCATGGATTGCAGAGATATGCAAAATACATACCAATAAATTCAAAGTGATTGGGAGGATTTAAAAAGGCTTCATGTAGCAGATGGTACTTTCGGGTAATTCTTGAAGAAACAAACCTAAGGGGTAGAGTTAAGGCAATACATTCCAGGAATGGGGGGGGGGGGACAGCAAGTGCAAAGGTGTGGATGTGGGAAACCAAGGGTCATAAATCAGGTACAGCTAGAGAGTCAGTTTGATTAGAAGACAACTTTCTCCAGTCATAAGACTGGAGAACTCTAAATCATGGGTCCTGTGGTCCTATTTCTCCTTTCTGGGTTCAATCCAAGTATCTGTAAAATGAGGGGGCTGAAGTTGATGGCCTCCATGGTTCCCTTTTAGCTCTAAATCTTCCCATCCTATGACCTTAAGGGTTGAGGCAGCTTTATGGAGAGGAGAGAAGGATGTACACGCCCTCACGCATTTCTAGTGGAAACTTCAACCAAGGCCCTCAAAGCCTCCTCAGTAATAGAGTAGAAAGCAAGAAGACCTGAATTCAAAGTTTGCCTCTGATAACTCCAATGGATATGACTTTTGAACTTCACTTTCCAGTGATAATTCCTGAAGCAGTAGTAGTAGTAGTAGAAGTAGAAGTAGTAGTGGTAGTGGTAGTGGTGGTAGTAGTAGTAGTAGTAGTAGTAGTAGTAGTAGTAGTAGTAGTAGTAGTAGTAATTAGTAGGAGTAGTAATGGTGTTGCTGTGGGTAATTAGTAGTAATAGTAGTTGTTAGTAGCCGAAGTAGTAGTAATAGTGGTGGCGGTGGTGGTGGTAGTAGTAATAGTAATAGTTGTAGTAATAGCAGTAGTGGTAGTAGTAGTAGTAATGGTGGTAGGGTCGTAGTAGTAGTGGTAGTAGTAGTAGAGGTAGTAGTGGTGGTGGTAGTAGTGGTGGTGGTAGTTGGTAGTAGTGGTTGCAGGTAGCAATAGCAGATGTTGTTAACAGTAATAATAGCAGTGGTAAAAGCAATACTAGCTAGCATTTCCATTGTGCCAACTCTGTCGCAGATACTGGACCCTAGAAACGATCACATTCGACCCTCATAATAAACTTTGGATGTAGGTAATAATGATAATGGTTGCAATAAGAATAACAGCCCCAACAGCGTTTCTACAGCACCTTCTATGGGTCGGACACTGTACTGTACAAACTGAGTCTCCCTTAATCCCCAAAACAGCCCTGGCGAGGAACGGGCTGTTATTATTCCCTTCTAACAGTACTCGCCCTCGGAGGGATGATGCAAGAATCTAATGAGATAATCGATTGATCAGCCAACATCAGTGATGCTTTCTGTCTACAGACGAAGGCCCAGAGAGGGGCCATCAATGCTTTGCCTCTTCCCAGAGAGCAGTAATGTAGACTGGTCGGCCCTCCAGGCCAGGGTTCTTCCTGCTCGGAGCTACTGTTCCGTAGGGTTTGTGGATATTCCTGTGATACTTTCAGGGAAAGCTTGACCTTGGAAGGGATGAGGATGGAGAAGGTTCGGGAGATAAAGACAGAGAGAAGCAGGATCCCCAGAGGATCTGAGCCCCAGCTGTGTTGGCTGATCCTGGGCAGCAAACTTCTTCAGGCCTAGATGCTTCCTCTATAAAATGAGGAAGTTGAAGGATATTCTCTGTAAGGTGAATTCCAATTCCAACTTTCTCTAGTCTAAGCTTTTCCTACTTCTATAAATCTGTGTCCCAAATCCTTTCCGGATGCTCCTTCCAACTCTGACCTTACGTCTTAAGGGCCTTCTCAGCTCTGATATTCTCTGTTCTAAGGTTCCTCTCAACGCTGACATCCCCTGTTCCTCTGAGGCCCCTCCCAGCTCTAACATTATATGTTCTAAGGTGTTTCCCAGCTCTGACATTCTGTTCTCCCCGCCCCATCTGACAGTGCCTGTTCTCCAGGCCCTGGCACTTCTGATGTTTCATGTCCTAAGGTCCCCTGGACCACAGAAGACCGCTTCCAGTCCTGCACTTCTCTAATCCGTGTCATTAGAACATAAGCTTCCTTGCTCCAGCCTCCAGGCTGTAGGGATCCTCTGTCACGTCCCGCAGCCAAATGAACAAATACTTAA
The DNA here is from genome assembly GCF_037893015.1 of Macrotis lagotis. NCBI lineage: Eukaryota > Metazoa > Chordata > Mammalia > Peramelemorphia > Peramelidae > Macrotis > Macrotis lagotis. The sequence goes on from NC_133666.1 coordinate 671,399,986, forward strand.
TGAACAGAGATTTTCATTCCATTCCCCCCAGATCAACCATTCTGGAAGTCTGGAAGGTCTGGGAGATTGCTGGCCACAGGACTGGGCCGGGCTGGCTGGACTGGACTGACCCAGAGTCAGCAGGTGGTGGAGGCAGCTCCTCCCCCTGGAAACCCACCTGATGGGCAATGGGCCATGGGGAGGGGGGTCTTTGAGCAGGTGACAGGCTCAGGAAAGGAGGGAACACAGTCTGGAACCCTGGAGGCCCCAGGAGTTCCTGGAGGGGGAGGAGGGGAAAGCAGATTAACTTGATCTCCTAGGGTACCGCAGAGCTAGAAGAGGGAGAGCTGCTTGTCCGGGAGCTCAAGAGAGAGGAGGGGGGTTAGGGAGAAGGGGGGGATTGGGGGGCAGGGAGGGAAGGGAGGGCTCCCCAGCTCCACTTTCCAGATCAGGTCACTGAGGCCAGCACTCCCCCCTCCCCCCAGCCTCCCCCTGCCTCAGAGTAGCTTGGCCAGTACCCTAGTCACCGGGGCGGGGGGGGGGCTCGGGGAGGTCCTAGGTGGGGTCCCATTTTGCAGCCCTCCCCTGCAGCTAGGGAGGGCCAGGGGGACACCGAGCCACCCTGAGCATCTCCTCTTCTTCCCTCCACCCCGCCCCCCCCCATGCAGGGCTGGGGGGCAGGGGCAGTGCCAGGGCTAAGCGGCCCGCACCGGGGAGGACTTACCCGGTCCGGAGTCCGGGCAGCCAGCGCAGGGCGGGCGCCGTCCGAGCCGCCTCAGCCAGCAGAAGAGGACCCGCGGCCCCGCCCCGCCTCCTCTGCCTCCCTTCTCCTCCCCTGGCTTTTTCTCCTCCTTCCCTCCTCCTTCCCTCCTCCTTCCCTCCTCCTTCCCTCCTCCTTCCCTCCTCCTTCCCTCCTCCTTCCCTCCTCCTTCCCTCCTTCCCTCCTCCCCACTCCGACTCAGGGGCCCGGGATGGCCGGAGCCACTCCGGACGGCCGGGGCCCCTCCCCACCGGCGGGTCCCCGTTTCCTCTTCCTACTCGCCTGCTCTTTCCTCTTCTCTCTAAATTTCCTTCTTCCCTTCGCTCCCGTTATCTCTTTCTTTCCCCGTTTCTTCCCTCTTTCCTCTAGTTCTCCCCTTTTCCTGCCTTCCTTCCTCTCCTTCTATTTCCCTCTCCCCTCTCCTCCCCCTGTCCCTCTCTCTTTTCCTCCCCTTCTTCCTTTCTTCCCTCGTCCCTCTCTTAGATCTTTTTTCTCCTTCCCTTCCCCTCTGACTTCTTCCCTTTGCCCTCCTCTGCTGGATTCTCCCTGCCTCTTCCCCTTTGTCTTTCCTCTCTTCCCTCTTTCCTCTCGATCTCCCCTCTTCCTGCCTTCCTCTTTCCTTCTATTTCCCTCTCTCCTTTCCTCCCCTTCTTCCTTTCTTCCCTGTCCCGCTCTTTCTTCTTCCTTCCCCGGTTTCTTACTCTCCCCGCCCCACTCCTTCCCTCCCTTTCCCCCTCCTCTCCTGGATTCTTCCTGCCTCCCCCTTTCCCCCTTTCTCCCCCTCATCCTTCTGTCTTTTTCTTCTCTCTTTTCTCTCGATCTCCCCTTTTTCTTCCTTCCTCTTTCCTTCTATTTCCCTCTCTCCCTCCCCCCCCCTTCTTCGTGTCTTCCCTCTGTTCTGCTGGCTTTGACCTTTTCTCTCCCTCCTTCCCCAGAGATTCTGTCTCCCCCGCCCCCCATCCTTTCCTCCTCTCCCGGATTCTTCCAGCCTCTCTCTCCTTTCTTCTTTCCTCAATGGACACAGTCCAGAGCTCAGATTATGGAAACCTCCTGAGCTGGGGAAGTGGACAAAGGTCTCTTTTGGAAGGTGAATCACATGCAGGGCCGCCTCTCTTGGAAATGTTATGATCCTCAAACTTCCTTCAGGGGAGCCTGGGACCCTCCAAGAACAGGACAGCCTCCTATTGGGGGAACCTGCCAGGACATTTTTCTGGTCGAATCTTCCTTAAAGTGGCCAGGGACTTCCTTCTAGAAATCTCTACAGTTCAGCATTTGGTTTGATTTTTAAATAGCCCCCTTTTCTTGCCTCCAATCACCAATATAGGTTAATTCTTAACCAGCTCCTCTGCACTGACGCCTGATCCTCTGCTAAAACCCAAGCCCTTCCTTCCCATTCCCATGGCTTCAGGGAGAATTCTTTGAGTGTTAGTGACTGGAGAAAGTGTTCTCTCCAGCCTCAGTTTCCTCAACTGGACTAGCTAGCCTGTTCTCTTTCTGGGTATAGCAGATGTGTATGAAGAGGGATGATCTGGGTTGCAGATGAGCCAAACTGGCTCAAACCCAATAGCAAGTCACTCGAGTTTCTTAGTGCCTCAGCTTTCCTCATCTGTAAAATGATGGGATGGAACTGGACTAGCCAGACCACTCCTCCAAGTCCCACGGAGAGTGTTTCTGGGGAATAATCAGCATTCTAGGTCTAAATCTCTGATCTCATAATCCTGGATAGCAGGGAAGAGAGAAAACCTGGGACCCGCTGGCCAAAAAGAGCTTCCCTTGGAGTGACTGAAATAAGAAAAGAAAAACCTTCAACCAGTAAGGAGGGAGCAAGCTGACACCTGAGATAAGCACCTGCTCTCTTTGCTCTCCAATCCATTTCTCATGCCAAAGCCCATTGTAGATCTGATCATGACACTCCTGGGCTCAGGAGGGACCCTCCTGCCTTGGGATCAGATAGAAAATTCTCCACCATTTTAAGCCCTTTGCATTCTGCCTAATGGAATGAAAAACCTTTTTGCCTTTCACTCTTCTATACATAATTTACATTCTAAGCAGGTTTTTCATTACCCCGCCTTCCATACCCAAATTTCCCACCTCTGAACCTTTGCCTAGGTCCCCCCCCCACCTTCCTTCATGCCCTCCCTCCATATCTCCTCTTGGAATCCCAGGTTCTCATCAAGATCACCTGAATCCAACTTTCCCCCTCCTCCTCCCTGGAAATTACTTGGTACCTATTTTGCCTACATTTTACATTGACTTTAATGTATATATGTTGTTTCCACCCAAGTCCTTGAAAGTCAAGACGACTGATCTTTCTTTTTATCTCCATTGCCTAGAACAGGGTCTGGCACAGAGTAGGTACTTAATAATAGATGTTGAATAAATGTTGAATGAACATAGACACCTTCCCTTTCCTCTCCCTCTTCCCCACTTCCCTGTCAGCTTACTTTTGTATCTTGTCTTCCCCCATTAGATGGTTGGGGAAGCCAAGTGGGACCATCGTGGATAGAGCACTAGGCTTGGAATCAGGAAGACTCATCTTCATGCGTTTTACCAGTTGTGGGGCTCTTGCAAGTTACTTCACCTCACTTCACCTCAGTTTCCTCATCTAGAAAGTGAACTGGAGAAGGAAATGGCCAAACCACTCCAATATCTTTGCCAAGAGAGCCCCAAATAGGGTCATGAAGAATTGGGCACAACAGGAATGATTGGGCAACAACAAACAAGGATCATATGAATAAGAGTCACTAAGCAAGAAATGTCATGCACGGGCAGGTTCCTCATGAGTCAAACACCTACACAGAGGAAAACATGGTACCTTGAGCAATGACATAGGGCAGTAATTCTCAAACTTTTGGGTCTCACCACCCCTTTACAGTTTTACTGAGCATCCTCCTAAATAGCTTTTTTGTTTTTTAGGTTTTTGCAAGGCAATGGGGTTAAGTAACTTGCCCAAGGCCACACAGCTAGGTAATTATTAAATGTCTGAGGCTGGATTTGTACTCAGGTCCTCTTGACTCCAGGGCCGATGCTCTATCCACTGTGCCACCTAGCTGCCCCATAAATAGCTTTTGATATATAATCAAAATTCTATCTAGTCACATCTACTACATTAGAATTTAAAACATTATCATGAATTATATGTATTATTAGAAAAATAGTTTTGACCTCAGAGACCCTTTGAAAGGATTTGAGAATCCCCTAATCACATTTTGAGAAGTCAGAAAGACCTAAGTATACAAATTCTGCTTTAAATATTCATAGCTATATGACATTGAGAAAGTCACAACCTATCTTTGCCTCAGTTTCCTTATCTGTATTATAGGGATAAAGAAAGTTGAGGGTTGCTGTAAGATTCAAAAAAGATAACAAATATAAAACACTTTGCAAATCTTAAATCTCATTATAGGAATTGTGGTGAGTAGGATCACTTCAATAAATAGGATTAGATACTTATTAAAGAAAAATGAAATGCTAGAACATAGTCCTCCAAAAATCTTCCTCTCGTGCCTCATCATCCTGGGGAGGTGACTATGAGCTCTTAAAAGCTCTGGAGATAGATGTAAGTTCCGTAAAGCATAACCAAACTGCCTTTGGGTTCACTGTATACATTCAGTACAAGCCAACTAATATTTAGTAAGCACTTAGAAGAAATTTTTAAATCAACCAACTAAGCATTTCTTTTGTTTTCAATTGAACTTTTATTTTATTTTTCCACTTACATGTCATGAAAGTTTTTCAACATTCATTCACATGCATATGCATAGTTTCAGTTATATAATTTCCTTCCACCCTCTCTTCCCACCCCCCTCCCCTCAGTGGCAAACAGTTGCACATGCTTAGCATGTTCTCAGATTAGTCATTTTCTGTATGAGGAATTAGGATTAAGAGAAAAGAAAGAAAACCATGGGATAGGAAAGAAATCCCTAAAAGAAAATTTTAAAAAGTGAATGTAGTGTTCATTCAGATTCTCTAGGGGTTTTTGGTTTTGCTTTGTTTTGTTTTATTTTGTTTTGTTTTTCTTCCTATGGATGGGGATAGTATTGTCCGGAGCCAATCTCCTAGGCCAACTAAGCATTTCTTAAGCATCAATTACACTGGGGTTATGAAAGTAAAAGGGAGAAGAAAGTAAAATGGAATAGACTACATATATATATATATATATATATATATATATGTATGTATGTATGTATATATGATAAACATGGAAGATAGGCATTCCTAGAAAGGAAGACACAATTGACATTCTGTAAACACACACACACACACACACACACACACAAATCTTGTGAAACGAAAAGAGTGAGGGCATTAACAAACAGGGTTGCTTTGTGAGTAGCTAAGGCAGGGTAGTGTAGTGGGTAGAGCAATGGATTCAGTTTCAGAAACATGGATTTAAATCCTCTCTTTCACACTTAGAAGCTGTTCAACCCTAGGCAAATCACTCAGCTTCTCTGTGCATCAGTTTCCTCATCTGAAAAATGAAAGGATTGAACTTATTGACCTTTGGGATCCTTTCTAGCTTTAAAACTAGGACTCTATGATTCTCTAAGGTGTGGGTGAGGGGCACAGGAGAAAACCTGAGGAAAAGAGCAGAGAGATAGACGTCCTTTAAAGAGTAGGGAAGGATAGTTTGACTAAAACTTAGTCTGGGTGTATTGGGGAAGGTGGAGTGTGGGGAAGTAAAATGAAACAGGGGAATTTGTATTTGGACGTAGAGGCAATGGGGAGCTACTGAAGCTTTCTGAATACCATGATAGCACATTCAACCAGCTTTGGGCTTTAGAAGGATTAATTTATCACTCTTATAAAATGAGCCTGGGAAGGTAGACTGGAGCACTTTTATGTGGATCTGAGGGTCAAGGGCCTGCCTAGCTAAATAGGAGTTTATCTCTGAATAATTGGCTACCAGGAGTCCTATCCTGTGGTTACAACCACTTATGAAACCATTTAGGGAAGGGTTGGAGGAGTTATGGTCTGTCCATACTGCTGGAGGGAGCACCCACAGTGATGAAATCCCAGAGCTGTTGGCTTGGCAAGGAAGTGACAACACATGAGTTAGTCTGGGAGGGCCAGACCACCTAGCCGACATTACCCTGGTGAAAGTGCCAGATGTCCAGCTAGCAGACTTGGCTTAATGAGTCATGCTAATTGAAATGGTGCATAATTGAATTAAATAACGGAATTCTCAGAGCCTGTTGGCAAATGGCTTTCTGTTGCCCAAATGGACCACCCTTCTTTGCCCATGAAGCAGGGTCCTCAGAGGCACTCCTGGACCTTTGCTATCCATTTGTTCTCTATTTTTGGAGTAAATAGCCTCTCTCCTCCTCCTCTCCATCTGTTGGATCCCTGTTCATCCTTTCTGTGGTACAGTAGTGAGAAAAGCCCAGGCTCTGGGGTTAGAAGCCGAGCTTCTGAAGTGTCTGCCAAGGCCTCAGTTTCTTCTTTTGTAAAATGGAGGTGAGGGAGAGGTGGGATTGGGCAAGCTGGTATCTTGATCACTTTATTGACTGTTTAGACTTAAAGGGAGTATTAATTATGCAGATGAAGCTTAAAAGTGCATTGTTTTCAGAACAACATTCACCAGGATGCCATGGTTTATAAAAGCTGTGATCTGTGATCTTACAACATTGTATGACACTAGGAAAATCACTTTTCCTCTCTGAGCCTTGGTTTCCTCCCCTGAAAAATGAGGGAATTGAACTAGATTGGTGTTTCTCAATGTTTTTTCATTCCATGGACCCTATTAAACAATATTTTAAAAATGTGTGGTAAACTCCTAGGGCAATTTAATATAATACTCCTAATATGGACAGCAAGGTGGTGCCATAATGGATAGAGTACTAGGTATGAGTTCAAATCCAACCTCAGACATTGACTAACTGTGTGACCTTGGGCAAGTCACTTAATCCTGATTGCCTCCCATCCAGTGTCATCTCCAGCCATCCTGATTCCTATCTGGCCATTGGACCCAGATGACTCTAGAGGAGAAAGTGGGACTGGTGACTTAATAGAGCTTCCCCCCCCGATCAAATCCAGCTCATATGCTTGTCATGGCATCACCTCCCTGATGCCATGGTCTTCTTTGAGAATGAAGGACAGGGGGTGGCTAGGTGGCATAGTCTCAGACACTTAATAATTACCTAGCTGTGTGGCCTTGGGCAAGCCACTTAACCCCATTTGCCTTGCAAAAACCTAAAAAAAAAAAAAAGAGAATGAAGGACAACCATTATTATAATTATAACTCATAAAATATAGAATTTTATTCTATCTACAATTAAGAAAGTTATAAATATAAAGTTAGAAAAATCTAATGATTAAATAGCGATAAATGTTTTATGTGTACATTCTGTAAGAATTAAAAGAAGTTAGTGAGTTTTAATTTTAGAAAATTGCTTTGAAGCATCCTCGTACACACTTTACGTTGTCACAGCATTTTCTTTGATGCCAGAACTTGCTTAGGGATGTTGGAGTGTGTCCTTTATATCCATGTTAATTTTTGAATGTCTTAAACAATGTTCCAGAATCACCCATTTGTCAACTTTGTTCCATCTGTGTAAATTTTATGAAGAGAACAATTGATTTATTTTCCTTGAAAGTGGATAAATTAGAGTAAAAATGTCACCCCAGTTGTATGTCTTTAGTGATAAAATAACAAATCCTCTTTCACTTTAGCCTCTTGCAGATATCCTACAAACAAAGTGAAAACTGCAGGCTACAAACATTACTTGTCTCATCTAATTGCAAGGAGTAAATGTGACTTCTGAATTTTTTTTACAACAAATGAAAAAGCATCATCCTTCATATCATGCATCTGATGAGACATTGTGTTATTAAAAATGGGTGTCATCTCTTAACTTAATATATAATCATCTCCAAACACATACATGACAATTGCTTCAACATATGGCCTCTGGTGGCTGCTATAGTGCACAGAGCACCAGGTTTGGAGTCAGGGAAGATTCATCTTCCTGAGTTCAAATCTGACCTTAGACACATAGTAGCTGTGTGACCCTGGACAAGTCACTTATCTTTATTTACCTCAGTTTTGCCATCTGCGGAATGAGCTGGAGAAAGAAATAGCAAACCAATCTGGTATCTTAGCCGAGAAAATCCCAAAGGTCTCTCAAAGAGTCAGGCATATCTGAACAACAATATAGCAAAATTAGGGGCGGCTAGGTGGCGCAGTGGATAAAGTACCGGCCCAGGAGTCAGGAGTACCTGGGTTCAAATCCGGTCTCAGACACTTAATTACCTAGCTGTGTGGCCTTGGGCAAGCCACTTAACCCCGTTTGCCTTGCAAAAGAAAAAAAACCAAACAAACAATATAGCAAAATTAATTGTTCTATAATAGAATGAGCTTCTCCAATTTTTGTAACTCAATAATGTACTAAATAAAAAGTTTCCCTTTTTTTACTTTTTTGTTTCTCCATATAAATAAATGAATCAATATAATAAGATTTTCCAATTTTATTCTTTTCACCTAAAAAAAGCAGACTTACCAACAAAGCTTTCACATTTTAATTATAAATATCAAGAAAAGGTTTTTGAGTGGATATTAATTATCTACACTAAGTAAGAATTTGAACTTATGATGTTTTTCATTATGTTTCCTCTTTTTCAGCCTATCATAATATAGATATTTCAAATATCTTTATATATCATTTAAGAATTATAAACTATTGAATGATTTTTGCAGATTTCTTGCTCATAATATGTTGAATGTAAATGAATGTTTGGAGATTCTTCACTCATATACTTTTTTTTAGGTTTTTGCAAGGCAAACGGGGTTAAGTGGCTTGCCCAAGGCCACACAGCTAGGTAATTATTAAGTGTCTGAGACCGGATTTGAACCCAGGTACTCCTGACTCCAGGGCCGGTGCTTTATCTACTGAGCCACCTAGCCGCCCCTCCTCATATACTTTTCAACAGGCTTTTTATACACTTCTAGTCTTTATCCAATGATACAATGGAGTTGCTCTAATTTTTAAAATAAAATTTAAATATTTCATAAAATTTGATTTTTATCTTCCATACTTATTAAATATGTAACAACTTTTGTATCAACACAATTGCTGCAGTGGCACATTCTTCAAGAGACTTTGTTTCATAACAACAGATAAGGGGGTGGCTAGGTGGGACACTGGATAGAACACCAGCCCTGGAGTCAGGAGGACCTGAGTTCATATCCGGCCTCAAACACTTGATAATTACCTAGCTGTGTGGCCTTGGGCAAGCCACTTAACCCCATTGCCTTGCCAAAAAAAAAAAAAAAAGAAATAACATACAAAGTACTCTGCAAAATTTGAAGTCAGATATAAATGTTTCATAACAATAGATAAGCATCAGGCTCTTCCCCAGAATATAAACACTGAATTCATCAGTATGCAAGGATTTTCGGCTACCTAATCAATTAATTAAACTAATATAGAAATATATATATGCATTATATATAATGAATAACTAGTTAAGACAAAATAGTAGCTTTTCTATTGACTAATGACAAGCATTATATTAGATAATAAATATACTTAAAGTTCAATGACATATATATCTATCTATTTTAAATCTTTGTAAAGAATCTCTTAAAAAAACCCTCCCCCCCACAAAAAATATCTCTTCAGATATGATTTTCTTTTTTCACTAGTACAGCTACACTCTCACTACTGAACTACTAACCAGTGTTGATGAGTTCCTTTGAAAAATCCAATAGATAGAGAAGAAAAGAGAGAGGGAGAGACACTGGACCAGTTCATCTCCACGATCTATCGCTATGTGTAGATTGTTTAGTCAAAGGGTCTGCCCCTTTTGATACCTGTAATTTCCCCTTGATTCTGTAAGTGTGACACCCTTACCCTCTTCTTATAGATAATGTACCAACCAAGGGATGAAGGTTTTGATGGAAAGGAGGAGGAGAGGCAGGGTGAAGACGTTCTCCATTGAGAGAAAAGGATGTCGAGATTATTGGGTGGCATGATTATACCCTACGTGAGTCTGGATAGCCTATCCAGGGGGAGTCCTGTCTCTGATTTAGAGAACAGGGTATTAGTAATGGTGGGAGGAAAATCCAGATGACAGAAGTCATTGCCCAGTCTTTTGGTGTAGGTAACTATTGGACTTATAATGGTCCACAGCAGTTTGAGAACTGGCCTTGGCTGCCAGTCCCCCTGAGTTCAGCCTAGATTCTCAGTTTCTGGTGAAAGGTGCACTGAGGCACAGGATTCTGGTCCAGAGAAGAGAAACACCAGTGGCATGTGACTGAGTCAGTTCAGAGTGACTATTATCTATACTAGTCTGGACAGGATATTTTTGGGGGGAGTAGCAAATGGTTGTGAACTTAGATCCAAAAGCAGGAGACAAATATTTTGGATTGTACAACTTACAGAGATAGGTGCACTGAGACTCATGCGAGATGGAATGATGGAACCTGGATCCATAAGGCAGGATGCATTATGGTAAGAAAATTGTGATTCCCACTGCATATACCCATCTGCCAAGGATGGGTTAGGGAGTTGTTATCCAGAGTTATGAGTCTGCTGTCTGGGCACAGGATGAGAGTTAGGGCTATGGAAAAGCAATTTATATCCTGATTAGATTCCAAGCTGTAGTGGAAATAATTACCAATTAGACAGGACCCTGAACTTGCTAGCTAAGCTATGCAAACAAGAGACTTATTCAACATAGAGTTGTATTAGACAATCTGCTAATTGCTTGCTGCCTAAAGATATTTTACAAGAGGCAAGTGGTGAAAGAAATAAGCAGAGACATCAGAAAGTTAGCATGTGCTCCCTTTCAAACCTGGAAAATAGAATGGGTCTATGTCCTTGATAATGAGAAAGTAAAAATCTTGATAGAAAAAGTCAGTAATCATCTCAATAACAAGGACTGAGATTTAAGAAAGATATCACTAATAAGGTGTGGAACCCAAATTCTTATAAAAAAAAGAAAATAGGAAATTGTGAGGAATATGTGGGTGTGTTTGGGTTCCGCAAAAAATGCGAAGGGAGATTGTTAGTTTACATTACAAGGATTGGGGTCTGCCTGCATTGATGCCTATGGGTAGGTATGTGAGTTAACACAAAAGACTTAGCCTCAACCTGATCCAAACCTGAAATTAAATCAGGTCTGCCATACCTCGTTTTGAGTTAACCTAGGATCTGTACCATCCTTTGCCCATGCTCAAGGAGATTATCCTAATGAGCTGGGCAGGGAAACCGTATGGGAGTGAATGTATCAATTAGCTTGCCACTGCAGCCAATGACTGGCCCGAAGGGGGAGGAATTGGCTTTTCAAAGTGCATATAAGACCTAGCATTTCCAGGATTTGGGTCCCTCTCTCTTTGAGAGAAGTGGCCCTTTTACTAAAACGGCTTAAGAAAAGCCAATTTAATCACTTTAGGAAAAAAAGGAAAATCCAATGGATAGAAAAATAATAACAAAAGTGAAAGCCAAGTGGAAATTGGAAAACAGCTTTAGCCCTGCAATGAGAGGCCGCAGAAGGTCTGCAGAATGTTAGAGGTGGCCCACGGCGGTCTCAAGACGCTGCTTACAATATGTGTGTCCAACTATCATGGCTTTCAAACAGCTTGCTATTTGTGTTGCAAGACTGGAAATGTTTTTGTTTGGTCCTTTGATTACACAGAATTATAGGGTAATAGTAAGGATGGAGAAACTACTCTGGCGAAGTCTATGGTATGCAAATGAGGGTATGTGTGTGTCTGAACATGTGTTTCAAGCTGGTTTGTGCTAAAACGTTGAACTCTTGTGGTGGTTTGAGAAAAATTTGATGACAGCTTGAAAATCTGCAAGAATACATTATACTTATTCAAAAATGGTCAGTTTGATAAAATTGCTGCAGGAACACCCACACTGTTGTGCATGTGAACATGATGCTTTCAAATTACCCCAGAAAGAAATCTACATTGCTTAAACCCCATGCACACTCTTGTTACAGAGAAAAAAATAAAGGGGCGGCTAGGTGGCACAGTGGATAGAACACCGGCCCTGGAGTCAGGAGTACCTGAGTTCAAATCCGGTCTCAGACACTTAATAATTACCTAGCTGTGTGGCCTTGGGCAAGCCACTTAACCCCGTTTGCCTTGCAAAAAAAACAAACAAAAAAAAAGAAGTATTTGTATATATAGTTGTCAACATATTTGTATCTTGCTTTCAGATCTAAGTTCACAACCATTTGCTACTCCCCAAGAAAATATCCTGTCCAGACTAGTATACACAATAGTCACTCTGAACTGACTCAGTCACATGCCACTGGTGTTTCTCTTCTCTGGACCAGAATCCTGTGCCTCAGTGCACCTTTCACCAGAAACCAAGAATCTAGGCTGAACTCATATAAGGTTCCATTAAAAAAGTTTTTTTTTTTTTTTAAGAATGAACCTATTATACCCATCTTGAACTGAACTAGATGACCTCTGAGATCCCTTTAGACTCTAAATCTATGATCCTAAATTACCAGGCTAAAAGGATTGAATGTGCCAGTGATGAATCTCTGATCTCATCAGATTGAGTAATGCCTTCATTAGGTGCAGATCAAAATCTTTTGTGTCTTCCCATGATGTGTAATTCTAGTCCTCGTTCTGCAGGAGCTCCTTCAAATAATATTTGCTTATTGTTATATTTTCATTTCTGAATATATCCCTTCCACTCCTTTACCTGGAAGGCCATCTCTTAGAGACAGATTTTTTTTAGAAAGATTTTATTTATTTTGAGTTTTATAATTTCCCCCACCCCAATCTTGCTCCCCCCCCCACACACAGAAGGCATTCTGTTAGTCTTTACATTGTTTCCATGGTATACATTGATCTCAGTTGAATGTGATGAGTGAGAAATCATATACTTAAGTATGAAATAGCAAAATTACATAATAAGATAACTTTTTTTTTCTAATTTGACAGTAATAGTCTTTGGTCTTTGTTCAAAGTCCATAATTCTTTCTCTGGACACAGATGGTATTCTCCATTGCAGATGCCCCAGAATTGTCCCTGATTGCTGCACTGATGGAATGAGCAAGTCCATCAAGGTTGATCATCACCCCCATGTTAGCACAGAATTTTTAAAAAAGAAAAAAATCTGTTTATCAAAACTAATCAAGAGATCAAACAGATCCATTAGCAATGTAATATTTCACACCCATGATTTCACACATCATATCTCTGAAGAGAAATTAAGGAGATTTTTGTCCTAAATTCTTAAAAAGGATCCAACCAATGCATTTGTCTTTCTCTATATCTAAACTCCCTCAGACCAGGGCCCATTTTTATCTCTGTATTCTCAATGTCCAGTCCCAGATGGTCATGGAAGGATTTAACAAATGCTTATTGGTGAGTTGTTTGAATCTGTAGGTCCCAAGGCAACAGTGAGGCTCTTCTCTCCTTGCATCACTTTCTTTTCTCATCATTCATTTTCTAGATGATGACCAACATGTCCCAAAAGACAGAATGCTGTTCTTGAGGTTCTAAGGGTTGGTTCTAGTTTTGTCTCTGACACATACTGGCTGTGTGTTCCTGGATAGCACAACAACCTCTCAGAGTTCCCAAGTAATTTTCTAAAACAAAAGTTGCAGAGTTAGTACCAATTTATGTCAGTAGAGGAAGATTCCTCTGACCCTGTGTCAGTGAAATCACAGCTCTGGACCAAAAAAAAAAGGCCAGGTGAAAAAAAAAAGACAAAACTGAAACAGTTTATCCTTTTTTAAAAAGATTTTGCAAGGTAAATGGGGTTAAGTGACTTGCCCAAGGCCACACAGCTAGGTCATTATTCAGTGTCTGAGGCTGGATTTGAACTCAGGGACCCCTGACTCCAGGGCCGGCGTTCTATCTACTGCACCACCTAGCTGACTCCAGTTTGCACTTTTAAGGATTTTAACATATGGAGGGGGGGGAAGCAATATGCACACAGATGAGTAAATAAAATATATGTGATATATACACATATTTAATATCTAATTATCTACACATATTCAAATATAAATATATTTTAACACATGCATATTTTAATGTTATTAGGCAAATACATGCATATTCATTTATTTAAATACACTTATTTATTTAAGAATTTATAGATCAAATTTATTTAGGTAAATATATTTAAATGTATGTAAATATTTAATCTGCATTATGCATGTACATTTAAATATGTGCATATACTAATATATAATACATATTTATGTATAAATATAAGTAAATAAATATATGAATATGTTTAAAATTATGAAGTAATTTGTATTATTTTTGGAGGGAAGCATAGAAAAATGGAGGAATCAGAAACTACTTCTTGTTTAGATAACATCTGAAGTTTCCAAGAGGCAGAGACAATGAAGGAGAATATTCTGGGGACAGGGGTTAGGTATGAGGCTGGGAGATGTAATTTAGTGTTCAAGAAGCAGCTGGTGAGTCAATTGGACTGGAACAGGGGAGTAAAAAGAAATAAACTTGGAAATGTATGTGGGAGTTGATTGTAGAGGGCTTTTAAATGCCTTATATTTTCTTCAAGAGTCAAAAGGAAACCATTGAAGGCGTTTGAGGAAGAGAGTGAAATGGGCATATCTAAGACAGAGAGGAAAGAGGAGTCTATTCCAAGCATCGGAGACTGCCTGTGCAAAAGCTTGGAGGTGGGAGACAGAATGCCAGATGTGGTCTAAGAGCAATGATCAATGAGGAGAAAAAAAAAAAGATTAGGAACATAAATGAGAGCCAGATTGTGAATGCCTTTAAATTATGTGTTACAGATGAATATCAATCTGCAATGGGGAAGGCAGTTTCTACATTAGCAGCTTCTCACACCCCTCATAAAATCACAAGTTCAGACCCACCTCATAAGTCCCTTCTCTTTCTCAGTCTTCTACGCACTATTTGGTTCTCCATTGCCTTCTTGGTCACCTATGATTTTGATGTTTAAGAGACTGCATTCATCTGCCCTGAAGTCAAGAGGACCTGAATTCTATATGACCCTGGAAAAATCACTTAATCCCAATAAGCTGCCACCTCCCTACCCCTATCCGAGAGAGAGAGAGAGAGAGAGAGAGAGAGAGAGAGAGAGAGAGAGAGAGAGAGAGTTTGGTGATTTTGGTGATTCCAGGACTTAGCTTTTTATTGGAGAAATGAAGCATCTAGTTGTTCCTGCTACTTTTTTTACAATTCTGATTTCCCAGCACAAATGTCATTCCAGGTATGATCATTATATTTTCCCTTATGGTCACGTAAGAAGATTAGCTTCTTAATTGGGAGTGGAACAGGAGCTATATCTATTAATGTCCTAGAGCTTAATTTCTGGATAGGGTGAATGAGGCAAATTTTAATTACATTTAGGAGCTATCATCTGTAAATAATTTTACATGTTAAAATATGGACAGAGTAAAGAGAAGTACGAATGTGAGGGCCCGGGTGTCAATTGAACAATTAAGATCTTAACCTATTGCATGGGAGATGTTGATTGCTAAGAAGTAAGACCTCATCTCTTCATCTTCCTTTATTGAATCAAATGCTCATCTACCATCAACAGGCTTGATGATGTGGTCCAATGGGAAAAGGGCCGATTCCAGAGTCATAGGATCTGGCTTGGAATTTTAGCTTTACTATGAATGTGACCATGGACAAGTCATTTAACTCTGGGCTTCAATTTTCTCATCTGTAAAATAAAGCGTTTGATGAGATGGCCTCTAAGATCCTTTTCAACCATTATACTATGATCTTGTATTCTCTACAATTTCCACTCAATTTCATGAGTGTAGAAAATTATTTGCAAATTCTACCTATTCCCTTCCTATAGTCTCATCAAGGATACCTCTGATGCTTATGTAGACCATTCTCCTGAAAAGTTTTCTTTTTTCTCTATTAATAATATTTTCTCCCAGTTACATGTAAAGATGGTTTTCAACATTCATTTTTGTAAGATATTGAGTTCCAATCATGAAGATTTTTATTATTTTTTAACAAAGCTTTGTTTCTGCCCAATTACAAGTAAAAGTAGTTTGCTACATTTATTCTTTTGCAAACTTTTGAGCTCCACATTTTTCTACCACCCTCCCTTCCCTCACCCATCACCATGGCAGCAATCTGATATAGGTTATCCATGTATAATTAGGTTTGACATAATTCCATATTAGTCATGTTGTGAAAGAAGAACTAAATTAAGGGGGAAACCCATGACAGAGAAAGAAACAATATAGTAGATGTTTGAAAAAGTGAACAGAGGATGCTCTGCATTCAGATTCCAGAGTTTTTTCTCTATATCTGGACAGCATTTTCTATAACAGGTCCATGAAAATTTTTTCTAGAGAAATTATTAGCATCCATGAGGCAATAAGATTCCTCTCTTTGATGGAGATTGATTACTAAATGCTTTGAAGAGTATTGGTTATGGGAACTGAGTAGATTGAGTAAGGGTACTACAAGGAATATCAATATACATGTTGAAGCCCCCTGGTATGAGGGTAGGAAGTGGGTAGAAGAGACACACTATGATGTCACTTTGTCTTTTTTTTGTATAGTAATATTGTCTGTGATTTTCCCCCCTGTTAATCTGATATCTTCTCCTATAGAGATTTTATTGCTCAAAATCTTCAAATTATTTTGCCCCCAATATAAAGTCCGTGTCTATTTATTTTGGTCCCCTCAGGGTTACTCAGTGAGACTTCTTCCTTCACTTAGTCAATAGACATTTATTAAACACCCTGCATGTACCAGGTTCTGGCTAAGAGCTGATGATATAAAACCAAAATACACAGACAGTCCCTCAAAGGGCTTACAATCTAATGAGGGAAGACAACACTCAGAAGGAAACTTAAAAGTGTTGCAGTGCAGTTTTGGTTCCTAGCAAAGAAGCTTGGATGAGAGTTTCAAAGAAGCTAAAAGTCAGTGAAACTGATAGGAAATGGGTAAACACCTTGTGCTAAGCCCCCTCTTTAAAAAGAAGCATGGCGCTGCTGTCTAATCAGAGATGCAGAGGGGACTGGGGAGATGGGGGGACCAGGCAGATTCAATTTTGCAGAATGAGATTTCCCAGTGATGTTGTTTGTTTTGTCCTTTGTTCTTAAAGCCTAGGGCATCAGGGAAGAGATGCCATGACATGCACACAAATTGGAGTTGAGTGAGGGAGGACTGTGCTAAGTCACTTTTCCAGAGTCATCTGGGTCCAGTGGTCAAATATGAATCAGGACACCTGGAGTTGGTCTTGGGTG
Source organism: Macrotis lagotis (assembly GCF_037893015.1). Lineage (NCBI taxonomy): Eukaryota > Metazoa > Chordata > Mammalia > Peramelemorphia > Peramelidae > Macrotis > Macrotis lagotis. The sequence goes on from NC_133666.1 coordinate 671,416,916, forward strand.
TGAAGCAATCAAGGTTAAGTGACTTACCCAGGGTCACATGGCTAGTAAGTGTGCCAATGATGATTTTCCTATGGGACGGAAGTCATGACTAATGATTTAGATGGTCCAACTGTGGAAAGTCCAGACAGTCATCATTGGCTTAGAACCGCAATCAGATCTATTTTCGTTTCCTTTTTTTTAATCTTCTCTCCACTTTCATTTTAAAATACTCTTAGGATAATTTAAGTTAAATAGGTTTGATGTTCCAAATTTTCAGCATACTCATTTTTAATTTTGTCATTAATGCATCCTGAGGTTGGGCCCATGTATATAAGACTCTTCTCATTGATGGAGATTATTAAATGCTTTGAAGAATATTGGTCATGGGGAAATGAGTAGAGTGAGAGATTGTGAGATTAGGGTATTGGAGGGAGTAACGATATGTATGAGGGTAGGAGGTGGGTAGGAAAGACACACTATGACTCAGTCACTAAACCCAGGAAGGAGGGAAGGAAGGAAGGAAGGAAGGAAGGAGAATGGTCAATAGATAAGAATCACCAATATTTGGATTAAGTCCTGAATGGTGTGAGCCTCATTTGAGAAAAATTGTTTAGTGAAATTAGTGGGGAAAGGATTTGGAAGTGGCAATGGAGAGCAAGCAAACATTATTAAGCACCTACTATGTACTATACGGGATGTTTGCCTTTCATTCTCAAAGACCATAACAAGCCAATGAACTGGATTTGAGTGAAGGGGTGCTACATAATGTTCTCTCCTGGTTCTCCGATCTGAGTCACTACTCAGTCTCAGTCTTCTTTTCTACAACTTCATCTTGATGATTTTGGATTTCCTATAGGATCCTTGGCAGGGCCACCTTCTCTTCTTTAACATTTCACTTGTGATCTCATAATCTCTCATGTTTTCACTTATCATCTCTCTACCTATGATTTCAGATTTACTCAGAATCTCTCTCCTGACCCTCAGTCTTGCCTCCTGATCTGCCCAATGCATGTGTTGGCTTGAAGGGGTGGGGTGATAGCTTGGGAAAGAACTAAGAGGACAAAGGATTGGAGGTCTTGGTAAGAATGAACAAAATTTGATGCTGTAAGGCAGAAAGAGACACGAAATGACAACAGACTAGTCATAAGAGAAGGGAATTTCAGAATTCACAAACATGAAAATGGTCTATTTGTGTGTGATGGCAAATTAAATGGATGACCATTTCTGTTTGGAGCTGAGATGGTGTGGAGGAGTTCATGAGAAATGAGGAAGTTGGCGAAACGAGGGATTAGGATGTTTGAGGCAGTATGCTGAAATTCCCTACAATTATCTGCAAATTATTTTACATTTTAAAGCAGACAGAACCAAGAGTCGTGGAGGGAGTAGGTACATTCCACATAACTCTGAAGGAATCTGTAAAGAGATTAGCCTGTTCCAAGAAAAAGATTTTGCCAGAGACAAGCCTTCAAGGCTTCATTTTTCTTTATTGAATCAAAATGTTCTACTATCATTGACAGACTTTGAGCATATGTGTTGAAGTTCAGTGGTATGAGAAAGGCATTGGGGAGGGGGAAAAATTGTAAACCTAGGCATTTAACTCATTCAAGAAAGAAGATGTGTGTTCTGTGGGTCTACAGACAACAGCCACAAGAATTTTGTATGGGGGAAGTAGATATAGATTGTTGTTATTCTGTCATTTCAATCATGACTTCATTTAGGGTTTTCTTGGCAGAGATATGGAGTGGCTTACCATTTCCTTCTCCAGGTCATTTTGCACATGAGGAAACTGAGGCAAATAGGGTGAAGTGACTTGCCCAGGGTCATATAGCCAATAAGTGTCTGAGGCTGAATCTGAATTCATGAAGATGGGTCTTCCTGATTTCAAGTACCACTTAAATGCCCAGAGGTGGAATGAGTGAACCTTAAAGCCTCCTTTCCTGAAAAACTATAATGTCACTTGAAAATGGTGATAGAGAGCAAAGAGACTTTCAACTCTCCAGTCTCAATCAGCGAATCTGGGGAATGAGAGAAAATGTAGCCAGAGCTAGAAAGACAGTTTAGTGGGGATGCTATGACATCAGGAGGGATTTAGGTCTCTCGAAAATGAATGGGAAAGGAAAAGCATGAACATTTCAGCGAGTAGAGTGAAAAGGATGACTATATTGAGAATTGGATGTTGGAGGGTGGCGGTTGGGTTGGAAAGAGTGGGAATAAGAGAGCTTCCAGAGAAGGATGGAAAATAATGCCAGCTAGGGGTTCAGCATCACTGGAATGAGAAGGGTTGAGGGAGAGAGGTTTTGTTGATCATTGATGAATGATTGGGTTATTCATATCACTATAGACTCAGTCTGGGGGGAGTTCTCTAGGTGTAGGTGGCTACCCCCAGAGGACTGCCTCTTAAGCTGTTCAGGTCAGGGAACCAAATGGGGGAAGCTAATAACTGTGTTTCCCCTTTTATTCCTGAAGGCAAACCAAACCCAGAATTAGAGGAAGTAGGAAGGGATGGAGTCTCTCTGACCCCTGCAGGCAAGAGAAAGGAATATTCTGCTCTTCCATCATGACCAGTGAGTTGGAGGATATGAGACAAAGAATTGTCAGTACGGAAGAAAGGGAGCAGAAAGGAGTCAAACTGAATCCAACGGCAGAAGATGGGAGTGCAAAAGGAAGAGGTTTAAGATCAATCAATAAACATGTATTACAGAGTTAGGTGGCACAGTGGATAGAGTCAAATACAGCCTCAGACACTTAATAATTCCCTAGCTGTGTGGCCTTGGGCAAGCCACTTAACCTCATTGCCTGGCAAAAACCTAAAAATAAATAAATAAAATAAACATGTATTAATAAAGTGCCAATCATTGTACTAATTTGTACTAAGTGCTGAGGATACAAAAAGAGGCAAAAGACATCCCTACCCTCAGAGAACTTATAATCTAAGAGGAAAGACAACATGCAAACAGATATTTATAAAGCAAGCTGAATACAAGGATAAATAGGAAATAATTAACAGAGGGAAAGTTCTAAAATTAAGATGAAGCAAAGTTTGCTAACTATGGATTAGGAGCTCAGTGACCCACCAGATCAGTCTCTTCCTACCAGATCAATCTCTTCCTACCATTCTGCCCTCTGAAATGGGACAATTAGTAAGTTAGGGATGAGGTACATAGGAGTAAGGGAGCTGGGGAGAGGACGGACATTGGTCAGCAGCAGCCAAGGGAGCAGAATCACTGTGTTGGAGTGAATATAAGGGGTAAAAGCATGCTAACCTTCAAGACTGGCAGTAAACTAGAAGTGCTAGGCACTGTGCCAAGTTCTGGGCATTAAAAAAAAAAGACTGTCCCTATCCACAAGGGGCTTACAATCTAATGGGGAAAAACAATGTACAAATGGTGGGAAGGAGTGAAGCTCGGATATACAACAATTATTAAGGCAGCTCTTTTTGTGGTAACAAAGTATTAGAAACTGAAGACTGTCCATCAGTTGGAGAATTGGCCGATCAAGTTAAGAATGTGATGGAATACTATTGTACTATAAGAAATGCTGAAGAGAAACCTGGGAAAACTTGTATGAACTGATGCAAAGTGAAGTGAGTAGAAGATGACAACTTATGCAACAACAGCAGTATTATAAAGATAATCAACTTTGAAAGACTTAGTAATTCTGATCAACACAAGGATCAACCACAATTCCAAGGACCCATGATAAGGTATCCACCTGGAAATATCCACCTCCAGATAAAGAGTTGATGGATTCCAAGTATAGGTATAAGTATGTGTGTGTGTGTGTGTGTGTGTGTGTGTGTGTGTGTGTGTGTACATATATATATATGTGTGTATATATATATATATATACACACACATATATATATATATATATATATATATATATATATATATATATTAGGTTTTTGCAAGGCAAAGGGGTTAAGTGGCTTGCCCAAGGCCACACAGCTAGGTAATGATTAAGCGTCTGAGACCAGATTTGAACCCAGGTACTCCTGACTCCAAGGCTGGTGCTTTATCCACTACGCCACCTAGCCGCCCCAGTAATATATATTTTTAAAATTTCTTTTTTAGTTTCATTTTTCTTCGAATATGATCAATAAGAAAATTTATTTTGTATGTCTATATACATAAGTGTAATACTTTTAATTTTTCTAGGAAAAGGGAAGGGGAAGGGAGGAAAAGAATTTGGAACCGAGAGGAAATGAATTTGGAACTGAAAATAAAATGGCATAAAAAAAAGCTCTACCTTTAAAAAAAAATAAGACATTTAAGTCTGGTTAGACAAGGTTCCAAGCATTTACTATGTGTCAAATACTGAACTAAGTTGAAATGCAAATGCTAGACTTAGGTTATATTTATATTTAGTGAAAATGCTAATATTTGGTTAAAATGAAGCATCAAGGTAGCACAGTAAATAGATCATTGGGCCTAAAGTCAGGAAGACACATCTTCCTGAGTTCAAATCTGGCCTCAGACATTTGCTAGATTGTGTGACCCTGGGCAAATCAATTAATCCTATTTGTCTCAATTTCCTCCTCTGTAAAATGAACTGGAGAATAAAATGGCATATCACAGCAGAATCTTTGCAAGGAACACTGAATGGGCTTACAAAGATTTGGACACAGATGAAACAATTGAATAACAACTAAAATGATAACAAATATATTTCTATAATAAAAAGTTGTCTTTACAATATTGTTATTAATATTAAAAAGTGTTCTCCTGGTTTTTGCTACTTCACTTTGCATCATTTCATACAAGTCTTCTCTGAAACCATCTGCTTCAGCATTTCCATCACCTTCATATGCTATAACTTTTTCATCCATTCACCAATTGATGAATACTATCTCATTTTTCCAAAATTTCTTCACCATGAGAAGAGCTGTTATAGTTATATATATATATATATATATATATATATATATATGTATGTATATATACATATATATATGTCTTTTTTTTTTCTTTAGTCTCTTTGGAATATAGATCAAACAGAATCAAATGAGACACTTAGGATACTTAGGTACTTGGCACATAGTTAGATGCTTAATAAAAGTTTATTTCCTTCCTCCCCAGGCATATCAGTAGATTAAAAAGTATTCACAGTTTTATAGCCCTTTGGGCATAGTTCCAAATTGATTTCCAGAATGACTGGACAAGTTCATAGCTCAACCAACAGAACATCAGTGTACCAATCTTCTCAATCTCCTTCCAGCATTTGACATTTTCTTTTCTATCATGCTAACCAATCTGATAGGTATAAGGTGATTATCTCAGAGTAGTTTTAATTCACAGTTTTCTAGAGCATTTTTTCATATGACTACTGATAGTTTGAGTTTCTTCTGAAAATTCTTGTTCATGTATGTTGACCATTTATGAACTAGGGAATAGATTTCATTCTTATAAATTTGAATCTGTTGCATGTGTCATATTACATATGTATGTGTTTATGTATATATGCATATAAATATGAGAACTCAATCACAAAATGGCAAAGATTTTTCCCCCATTTTCTGGCTTTTCTCCTGATTTTAGATGAATTGATTTTGCTTGTACACAAACTTACCATTTTATATAATCAAGATTGCCCATTTTACTATGACCTCTCTATCTCTTTTTTGGTCATGAACTTATCTTAGGTATAATAGGCATCTCCTTTCAAGCTCAACTAATTTGTTTATGGGGTCACCCTTTATGTCTACGACACGTGCACATTCAGAGTTTGTCTCAGTATATAGTATGATAGGCTGGTCTATATCGAGTTTCTTCCAGACTACTTTCCAGTTTTTCTAATAGGTTTTTTTTTTTTTTTGGAGTGGTGAGTTCTTGCTATTTGGGCTTTGGGATCTTTGGGTGTATCAAAACACTAGACTGCTGAGCTTCTTTGTTTCTGTATATTATAAACAATTTTTTTCAGATAATCAATCTATTTCTTACCATAACCAATTGTTTTGATGATTTCAGCTTTCTATTATACTATGAGATCTGAAACAATTTTTTCCTTCTCCCTCTTTTTTTCATGAACTTCCTTAAAATTTTTCAACTTTTATTCCTCCAGAGGAATTTTATTTTTTTCCTAATTCTATAATTATTTGGTATTTTGAATATGAAAATTGAGCTATTATAATTTTTATTATATGGATTCTGCCATGAGAAATGAGCATTTCTCCATTTGATTTAGAAGTCTATCTTGGTATATAATTGTGATTATACAACTCCTGTGTGTGCTTTGGCTAGTATCGGTCAAGTATTTTATATTGTCTGTAGTTTTGTTAAATTAATTTCTCCTTCTATTTCTTCCTGTTAGGTTTTGTTGGTAATTTACAGAAATGCTGGTGATTTATTTGGGTTTATTTTATATTCCACAACATTGCTGAAATTAATTGTTTCGTTAGTTTTTTGTTGATTCTCTAGGATTCTATAAACCATCATATTATCTATAAAATTGATTGTTTTATTTCCTATGTTTATCCTCTCAATTATTTATTGATTCATGTCTAGCTTATATATCTAGCTCAAGATGAAATAGTAATGGTGATAACAGATATCCTTGCTTTACCACTGATCTTATTGGAAAAGTCTCTACTTTATTCCCCTGTAGATAATGCTGGCTTTTGGTTTAAATAGATACTTATCATATGAAGGCATCCATTTATTCCTACACTTTACAGTGTTTTTTATCAGAATGGGTATTGCATCATAAAATATTTTTTCAAATTAATATAATATTTTTATTATTTTATTATTAATATGGTCAACTATGTTTATAATTCTTACCATAAACCCAGCCTGGTCCTAGTATGCATATTTTTGGTGATATATAGTCCTTGCTAATATTTATTTTAATTAGCAGATTGTTAATGGGAGACTCACAGACAAGATTTTGTCAGAAAAGTGTCCAAAAAGCAAACATACAATATTAACCCTAAACCCAACATTAGGAACTGCTTACGGACACTTTATTTACTTGCTTTCTCCCCTAACTGCAGTATTCCATCTTCTGTAGCTTTGTACAGTTTGAAAAGTCTCCTCACTCATTGGAATTTATAACCGCCTTCAAAACACAGCTTGAGTACCACGTCCTATGTGTACAAATTGTTTTTCTCCTTCTTTTTCTTGCTTTCTGGGGTGGGGTATGTGTGTGGGGACATGGTTAATATGGAAATAGATTTTGCATGACTTCATATGTATAAATGAGTGTCACATTGTTTTCTCAATGGATGGAAGAGGGGTGGAGGAATTTGAAACTCAGAATAAAAATAAAACAATGTAAGCTCCTTGAGGACAAAACTGTTTCATATTTACCTCTTGATTAATGATGGTATATTGAAATAGGTGTACTAAAATAAAAGAACTTATTTCATTTTGCACCACTACTAAACCTGGACAAGGGAACGAGCAAATGACCTGACCCTCTCCCTTCTCAGACTCCTCTGTTATTATGACAACCCTAATCATATTAACAGAATGTTAAGAGGGGTCCAAGCGGGTCTTACTCGAGCCCGGTCTCTCAGGGGCACCCCCTCCCTTAGGGTGGCAATGATCTGAAACTTCTCCCTCAAGTTACCAATTATTTCTTCTTGGCCTCATCCATGGCTTTTTCTCAGTCCTCTTGACCTCTCAGCAGCATATGACACTTCCCCATGTTTTCATGACACTGTCTTATTTCCTATCATATGTCTTATTGTTCTCTCTCAGTGTCCTTTTCAGGATCATCAGCCATGACCCACTCCCTAACTGTGGGGGGGAAACACCCCAGGTTCTAGTCTCTGCTAGGTGGCTAAGCTGATAGAGTGCTGGGACAGGAGTAAGGAAAATCAATATCCAAATCCAGCCTCAGACATTTGCTACTCAGCCAAATCATTTCATTTTATTTCTTTTTTAAAAAGTGAAAATCGTATGCTTTGATCTGCATCCAGACTCCATGGTTTTTTCTCTGAGTGTGAACCTGCCCATAGCAGGTGTCTCAGGATTGTCCTTGATCACTGACCTGTCGAGAGGAGCTGCGTCCATCATAATGGATCGCCTCACAGTGTTGTTAATGTGTACAATGTCCTCCTGGTTCTCTGGTCCAATCGTTTAACCCCTATTTGCCTCAGTTCCTTCAGCTGTAAACTGAGAATGATAAAAATATCATTTACGTTCCAAGGGAGATTCAAATGAGCTCTCTATATAGAGTTTTTAGTACAGTATAGTCACACAGTAGGTGCTTATTAAATATTCATTCCTTCTCCCACTTCTCCATCGTTTTTCATCTATTATCTTCCCCTCCACCCCCATGGAAGTTCCTTGGAGTGAGACTGTGGTTTTGACTTTGTATGCTCAATGTTGTGGCCGCCATGTCATAAGTCATAAGTAAAGGCTTGCTGAGTGAGTGAGTGAGTGAATGAAGTCTCCTATACCACTGAAGGGGTGGATGCTGGGAACTCTGGCTGTAACAAAGAAATACTGTCTTTTGCTGAATAGTCAGACTTATTGACTCAGGCAGATCCAATTGATCACAAGAGGGTGGTTGGCATACAGTTTCCCATTGTTCTTTCCATTCCTCCTTGACTCAGAAAGGAAATTTCACCTTTTAAGTATTTTTCTTTGGAGACTAGAATGAGAGAAAAAGGCTTTCTGATTTGGAAGGGGGAATGAACTCACGTCCAAGGAGCAGCCTCACTTGCTTGCCTGACATTTGGGGAATGGCTGAATAAACTGGTACCTACAGAGGAAGGAGATGCTCAGGGTCACCGAGTAAGAGGAATACAAAGAAATGTGCAGAGACAAAGTGAGATATACCAGAGAGAGGATATCCTCTTGTATCTAATTATATGAGAAGGGGAAAATTCACATATAAATTCAGAGGTGATGGATAGAAAATAAAAGGAGTAACTTATAAATGGTTATAAATTCTATGTTGATTTTTTTTAATTTGCAGGCCTGTGGATCTGTGAGGCAGTGAGGGGGATAGAAGGGTGGGCCTGGAGTCAGACCAGAGTTCAAATCCAACCTCAGGCACTAGCCGTATGACCTTGGATAGTCACTCCAGTGTTTACATCAGTTTCCTTAATTATAAAATGAGGATAATAACAGCATCTATTTCTCAAGATATTTCTAAAGCATTGAAAACATTAATCTTTTGCTTCCGTTCTTCCATTTTCTTTCCTTCCTTCCTCCTTCCCTTTCTCTCAATATCTCAGAAATGGTCCGTCTTTTTCTCCACCTGGTCCCCCCAATCTAGTTTCACAAAAGGTTTAGTCTTAATCTGCTTATTCTTTGAGAACAATTTAAGAAACACATATAAAGATCTGCAGGTTCATGGATCCTTTATCTTGTCAGTACAAACGCATTCCCCCACGGAGATGAACCCCACCCCTCTCCACACGCAATGTTCTTAATCTTTCCGAGTTGCTCAGGCCAAAAACTCCATTGCCCTGAAGTCCGTGTAGTGGGAAAGCCTCTCCAAACTTAACGAGGCTGCTGCTCAGACAGAAGACAATGACAGTGCCATGAGGCGGCAAGGCCTCAGAGCTGGTAGAAGTTTATATAATAATGACATTGTAAAGACAAACGACTTGGAAAGACTTGAGCACTGATCTATACGGTGATTACCAGAGTTCCAAAGGATTCACCTTGAAGCTGGAGGATGAGGGACTCAGGAAGCAGAATGAAATGCCCACTTTTGGATGTACCCAGTGTGGGAATAGGCCTTGCTTGACCATGCATATGGCAAAGACTCTCTTTCTTTTTTTAATCTTTTCAGGTGTAGGAGAGAAGTGAGTGAAATAATTTTTTTTTGTTGCGAGGCCGTGGGGTTAAGTGACTTGCCCAAGGCCACACAGCTAGGTAATTATTAATTATCTGAGGCTGGATTTGAACTCAGATACTCCTGACTCCAGGGCCGGTGCTCTATCCACTGCACCACCTAGCCACCCCTGGTGAAATGCGTTTTTAAGTGAAAAGATTTTAATTTAAAAACATTTCCCCCAAATATGTGGATTTAGGGTTAGATATGACCCCAAATTTTACTACATTAGGCAGCTAAGTGGTGCAGTGAATAGAGTACCAATCCTGGAGTCAAGAGGGTTCAAATTTGACCTCAGATACCTGACACATAATAGCTCTGTGACCTTGGGCAAGTCATTTAATCCTGACTACCTGGCATCCAGAGACATATCCAGTCATCCTGATCCATATCTAGCCATTGGACCCAGATGACTCTGGAAGATAAAGTGAGGCTGTGACCTAGCACAGTCTCCATCCCTCAACTCAAATCCAATTCACTTCATGTCATGGAATCATCTCCCCTGAGATCATGGGATTCTTTGAGACTCAAAGACAAAACATCAGCATCATCACTTACTATATGAAGTTGGACATATGACTTACTTTTCTAGGTCTTGGGTTTCCTTCTCCATTGAAACATAAATCAGATGATTTCTAAGTTCCATTTAGCTCTAAATTTAGTCAAGTTAACAATTTACACTTCAGAAGAGCTAGTGGAAAGCTCTCAGCACATTGGATAATTTCCTGTGGATTCACGGAAGACATGATAGGTTACAAGAATTGCCCAGGACAGGCAATGACCATGGACATCAATTTGAAGCTGGAAATAAACTTGAGGGGATATCTAGTCAGACCATTTCATTTTACAAATAAGGAAACTTGAGGCAAATGGGGTGAAATAATTTGCCCAGGATCATGCAATTAGCATGTGTCAGATCAAATTTGAACACAGGAAGACAAGTCTTCCTATCTCCACACCTGGCACTCTTCCATCTAGCTATTTTACAGTCAAATAAACTGAGGCAGGTAGTGATTGAGTGATTTGCTCAAGGCCACACAGTTTCAACGTATCAGAGATGGATTTAATCTTGGACCTCCCTGCTCCTACACACAGTGCTCTATCCTCAGCACCTCTTAGCAGAACTGCAATTGCAAATCCAGGGCCTCTGCCTTTAGATTTAATCTTTTGTCTTGAAGCCTCCCTACTGGTCAGCTGCCTGCTTTGTTTTGAGATCTCCAATACCACTTTGTGACGACCTAATTTTCTATTTCTTTTGTATGTACTTAGAGGATCCCAAGAGTTTACTTTTGTGCTTTGGTATTTTTATATTTGTATCTCATCTCCCTGGTTAAAATTTAAGCTTTTTCTGATTAGGTTGTTTCATTCATTGTATTTATACATACATGCGATGCTTAGGATTGTGCTGCCACACTGGAGGTCTTTGATATTGATTTATTGATACACAGCAGGTAATATCACTGCTTAGCTAGAGAAACTCTTGGGGACCAAAAACCATTTAGCTGAGTTCTACAAGGGAGGGAAGGGAGAGCGACGGCCCAAGTCACCTAATGAGGTATTGAAATCTTGGTTAATCTCCTTCAAATTGCTCCCAAAGAACTAGAAAACCAATCAAGCAGCATCTCTGAAGGGGCTCCTATGTGTCTGCAGATGGCAAGGCCTGGAGGTTCCAAGTGGAAACTAGAAGCACTGCCAAGTCTGAAGATGGGAAGTCCTTGGGAGCCTTTGGGAGATTAAAGATTACAAACTATTTTTTATAGACTTAAATTAGCACTATCCTTTTATTTATTATTTCATTGGCAGTAGAAGACATCTACTAGTCCCAGTCAGCACTCTACAGTCAGGAGAGGTTTCTGGGATCCTGAGTGGAATGACTTGCCCAGAGACACATAAGACAGAATTGTCTGAAATGGGATTTGAACCTAGATTTTTCTGTCTCTGAAGCCCACTTGCTATCCATTATGTATACCGCTTCTCAGAAGCATTACAGTACAAGTGTGCTGCAAAAGTATAATCTGCTAGTAAGTAAAAGGATGCATTTTTGCACCAGAGAAGAATCCTTCCAGAGTTAAGAGGCAATGGATTAACGGGACCACCATGCGCAAGACCAAAATCATGTCTTGGATGCTGCCACCACTTGTTAGATCTGCATGAATGAGACATATCCAAACATTTCAAGGCTGCAAGTCTCGATGGTGTCTCATTTGATTAAGCCCCATTTCTTCCTCAGGGAAAGAGATAATGCCTCCTCCGCCCACCTTGCAGAGAAAATAAAGGATAGCAACAAAGGTGGAATTCTGATACGACCTCAGAAAATCACTGTGACTGTGGGGGAGTCACCTCCTGCCTTCTTCCCCATGGAAGATGGGGCAAGAGCAATGCTCTCTTCCCCAACTGCTGTGAGGGTCAAATGAGGTAATTTGCGTTAGCTTTGCATACATGTCTCATAGAAATATATATTCTAAATAGAAAGTATACTTATGAGTGGTTAATAGCTCCAATTTCAAGCAATAATAGCAAATTATACCCTAAAAAACCCCACAACATTGGTAGATGGTGGCCCAAAACAGGCTAAATGTTCAGAGAACTGAGTGCGAGGCAGGAGCCAAGAAAAAATAGAGAACAAGAGACGGCCAACAAACCTAATCGTAAAATTCCTATAACTTCAAATGACATTGGCTCCCCTCACCCTGAGGTGAGGTCGTGCTTTTTCCCAGGAGACATTTTACACTTACCCATGGCTTACTGTCCACAGTGACTTAACAGAATGCTCCTTGTGTATAGTAAATGAAGTTAAAACCTGCTGGTGGATGCTAAATTTGGTCTTTCCACCTAAGGAATATTCTATTCAGTAACAGTTTAGTGTCAGTTCCAGTGAGGATAGACAAAAACAAAGCAGCTTACTTCATCCAGAAACTGAATTCTCCAGTTATTTTTAAACAGAACTTTTCTAAAGCAAGTTTATTAGAAATAACATGTAGAATATCCAGTTATTCCCTTCTTGTGAGGCAGTACGACATAATAGATGGTCCACCTCAGAGAGGGCAGACCTGAGCTCAAGTCCTCCTGATATACACTAGCTGCATCCCTCTGAGCAGGCCACATAACCTAAGTGGCCTAAGCAAAGACCGTTAAGTTCAGAGCAGAGCTGGTACTTGGCCGCATCAGTAGAAGGAATTTCCTCCCTAGAAGATCTTAGTTCTAGAGAACATGAATTCCTGTTTTCCTGCACCTTCTCTAACAGGGGATATCGGTCAATTCCGACAATCTGCTCATCTCAAAATAGAATACTAGCAATTACAAGCTTTGAGTTAAACATAGGAATTGTGTGTCACAGGAAAGGGAGATGAATCTCTTCTCTGCCAAGAGAGGAGTAGGAAGGATAAAACTATGAAGAGCTAAAAAGGATGTTTTCAGAGTCATAACTTGAGACTGGTTGACATTTTATCTTTGGACCTCTAGGCGTTAAGTTTACATGAATGTTTTAGCAATGTTGATCTAGATCCATCCCGAATGCCAAATCTTTGATTGTTTTCCTTGAATATTTTATTTAGCTTCTAAGTTTTATCCAATGAGGTTTTGAAAGGGAACTGCTATCTGCTGGATGAAGCTGGGAGGTTAAAGGTTTTTTGGTGCTTCTTTTAGTGTTTCTTCTTATAATTGCAGCCAAAACCTAACTGAATGAGGTCTCCCAACCCCCTGGTGATAGAACTTAAAATTCCTTACCCAGGGAAGGACAAATAAAACCCCAAACCTATTCAGGAATTGGGGTCAGCAGTGAGAAATTTGGGGAAATTCTGAGGGTGTGACAGACCTTGGAATGCTGTAATGATTTTTCATTATGTTGCATTCTTGAATGCCAAAACTAAGCAGGTATAGCATTAAACCTTGGGAGTGGAACATTCCAATAACATGTACAATCCACTTCTGTCACAGGCACAGACTGTATACATGTCTTCCCAGGAAAGGCCAAAATGCCAGTTTGTCCAAGAATGTGACTATTTTGTTATTCACTTGAGAGAAGTGTCCTGAACAACTGGTGTGTGGGTTGGCCCTTCCTAACAGAAATGTGGCTGGAATTTGCTGTCTGGCTGCTTGGGTATCAAGCAGAATTAAAGGCAAAGTTACCTGAAAAAAATTTATATTCAATTTTGAGTCTGTTTCTTCTGAGTCGTAAACTGACCATAAGAGACCTATTATAGTACAATTCGGGAAGTTAATGTGAATAAGGGAAATAAATCTGTTTTGTCTTCAACTAAGCCAAGTTCTCCTGAGGCAACTTTAGCAGATATGCTGAAAATCAGGATGAGGATTAAAGCCCAATGTAGAGTTTGGTACTAAACAAGTATTTGGCGCTCACTAACCCCACATCAAACTTTGAGCCTATAATGGGACTTGGGGGGGGGGGCACTTGCTTGCTGCTTTCTTCCCCAATCTAGCCTAGTTTTAGGTCTAGAGCTGGTCATGTGCACATGTGAAATGGAACAAGAAGACCTGTCACTGGCGCTGAAAGCAGCTGGTTCATGAGACTTAAGTCTCATCAGTCTTAAGTCCATCTTCTAATCTTCCCAGGTGAAATGGTGATCATTCAAAAATGTAAGAGCTGAATCGAACCGGTCGGTTCTTCACTCCAGTTCCATACACTCTGTATCCATTCATTCATTCAGAACTGACTCTGTGCGAGGTGCCATGGATGTCTGCACCTGGCCAGGAAGCCCCTTCAGATCTGCTGTCCTTTCACACACTCTTGAGATAGCTCATTCCCAAACTCAAACTGCTGTGGCAGACTCTTAGTCGACATTTTCCTCCACTTAGAGACTTCAAATTAAGCCCCAATGTGAATCTGAATCTTCTAAATTTTGGAAAAGGCTTTTGTAGCACAACAGAATCCTGTTACATCATGGTTTATTGCTAAATAACATAAATACCATAAAAAGCTAAAACATGACATTCCTCCAAACATTGATGAGTCTGTAATTTGGAGGCTAATCCCACCTCCCAGCACCACCCCACCCCCAACTACAATGGCCTTGTACTGCAGGCCCTATGGCACAGATGTGGAACCATAACAAGGTTACAGTTACAGTCTCGGTTTCCATTTTACAGTTTCTTTTCTAAAAGCAGTACATTTGAATGTGAAGAGACAAATCCAAATGGAGACACGGTGGTTTCCAGAGCAATTTATTCATTAAAATCTACTCAAAATGCCATCAACAGTTTTCCTGTGTGTATTGTGCTGATAAATTGACACTGAGAGGATTTAACAAGTTCTTCATTTAATAAGTCTGAATTAGTTTTCACCACATGGTATAGTACACTGTCATCTGTTCAAACAGATTTCTTTAACAGATCTTAGTTTAAAAAAGTCAGATACTGTGAGTTTTGTATAAACTGGTGGACATTAAGTTAATTCCTTTGTTTTTTGACTTACAAGCCTCAGCTTCACTGCAGAATAAAGCAT
Source organism: Macrotis lagotis (assembly GCF_037893015.1). Classification (NCBI taxonomy): domain Eukaryota; kingdom Metazoa; phylum Chordata; class Mammalia; order Peramelemorphia; family Peramelidae; genus Macrotis; species Macrotis lagotis. The sequence continues at coordinate 671,432,148 of NC_133666.1, forward strand.
GTAGGCCAAAGAAAGCAAAACCGATCACTCGTATTGTTTCTATAATTTGAAGCTTTCTGAATGGACAGGTTCAGGCCTGATGTAACTGTAAAAAGATTACTTAATGAATAGGCAATATGGAAATTGTACAAAATTTTATTAACTTTAATCATTAATAGCATAAACAGCACTGCATTACTATTGGCTATTCAAAATCAAAACTTCTTTTTAAGTCCCCAAGAGGAAGGCATTTACATACAACCATGCCACCGTGTATTTATGGGTTGTGTCAATACATATTTCAACAGAAACTTTGGCTTTAGGAAAGTCACAAACATTTAAAATAATGGCTTTAATTGTCAAAAGTATACGGTAGGGGAAGTGTGTGCTTTAATTAAATATACATCATACCAGTGATGCTGGCAAGGTTGAAGGTTATTCCTAATGTTGATAGCAATAAAACTAGTTTGTACATGACAAGACAATGAAAGAAAAAGCAATCCCTTTGAAATAAATCTTTTAAAGTGTAAAAAAAAGAAAACACATTCACAGTGGTTTGTATAAACAATATGCATTTTATGACAGTAACATATGTCTAGTCTCAGAGAACTCTAGTGCCCTCCTTAGATTCTAAAGAAAAAACAAGCATTTACACTACACATATATTGTACTGAATCAAAAAAATAAAAAGTCAATTGTACAGCTACCCTGAAAGACAGGATCAACTGTTATGGAGTGTGCAGCAGGGACACCAACGGAAGTTGCTTTTTAAAGGAATAGAGAACTGTTTTTCAAAAAAAGAAACTTTCCTTGGGAGTGGAGAAAGTCTTTCATTTGCTGCTGTAACCAGCAAATGCCATTCATTAAATCAAAAATGGGAAAAGAAACCACAAACACGTATCTATTTGAGCAAGCTGACCAGTGCACGTTCCAGTTTAAAAATGAAGGAAAGAAAATAGGAAGGAAGGTTCTATCCTATCACACAAGTCCCAACTAGGCAGTGTCAAATTGACCTCTATTTCTTTGCTTGCTTTGTGATCATGCCCCGTGGTGGTGTGACAGGTCTGCTGGCATTGGGCTTCTTCTTCTCGGCAGGTTTCAGAATCTGAAATGGTCACATAGTAGGAAGGGGTTTTAGGAGGTGGCTGCAATGGTGCTTGAATACCCAGGCCCCATCCCAAGACATGGGGGACAGGCTCACGTGGAACACATTTCAGTAATATAGACTAAAGCATTAAAGTGACACATGTAACTTGCACATTGATGATGATTCATATATAAATTGAGCAATTTTTTTTGGGGGGGGTAAATCATCAAGTAATCTATAAAATATTTTTCAAATACACATAAATACTGTGATTAAAAATTATGTGGAAATACTTTATTGCATTCATAATAATTTTCCATTATGTACTTTCCCAATCAGTGAATGCTAATAGTAAAACTACTATTTAAAAGTGTTCCCAATATTCAAAAAAGGGTTGAGAACTGCTCATCTACATAAATCTTTTTGTCTCTAGCTGAAACTGAGGTTTTTTAAATTTTAATTTATAAAGCTTCCCTCTAGGTATCTCCCCTTTTCTTTCTAATAGAACTGCTGTTCTACAATATTACCATTATGTTTATTAAAATTTTCTACTGGGGCAGCTAGGTGGCGTAGTGGATAAAGCACCGGCCTTGGAGTCAGGAGTACCTGGGTTCAAATCTGGTCTCAGACACGTAATAATTACCTAGCTGTGTGGCCTTGGGGCAAGCCACTTTAACCCCATTTGCCTTGCAAAAAACCCCAAAAAACTTTCTACCACAAATACAAAGCCAAAAATAACACTGATTTAGACAATAGTAAATTTGCCCCCAAACAGCAAGTTTTAACATACTCTACCTGAAAAGAACACATTAGGGTTTCATCCACACTCATCATGGCACCTGCATTGTCAAATTCACCACAATAATTTGGGGCAGAAAAGAGTGTTACCAATTGCCTCTTTGCAAAAAATTCATATCCATCTTCAACCACCTTGGAGAAAAAAAAAAGTTTTGTTATTAGGCATAATTTCTAAACCTGGTAAAACCTGTCCTCAATTCCCTTTAAACTTGTGGGTTGCTTAAGGAAACCTTTCATAATCAGTTAAAGGGCTAGCACATTTGCTCTCATATAAAATTCAAAATCAAATACCTGGTGGGCTCTACATATAAGATCCAAATCATGCTTATGGAGAAATTTGGCTACCACTTCGGCCCCAAATGTGAAGGACACGCCTCTGTCATTTTCACCCCAGCCTAAGACGTCCTTATCAGGGTCAGACCACAAGAGATCACAAAGAAGACCTTGGTCTGGTACATCAGTTGGTCGCATAATTCGTCGAATCTGCTCCATAGACTGAAGATCTGGTGATAAACCTGTAGAACAAAAAGAAAACATTTTGGGGGACAAAAACCAAATCCAAAATTAGGGTTGAGGAACTGTATTTAAATAACCAAGTGTCCTCAAAGAAGGGCCTGGAATAGGTTAAAGCTTGACAATGAGGTCCTTAAATTATAGGTTTTGATTTTTTATCAAGATTACACACATACACACATGTTTTCAAGTAGAAACCAGACTAACAACATTGGGAAGGTATCAGTGCCCTAAAAATTTGGAGGAACTTACTTAAAGATTATTTAATTCACTCAAATTAAGAAAAAAACTACAAAAAACAACACCATGTTTTTGGCAAGTAGTTCCCTGGTTGAGATTTTTTTCCCCCTAAAGGGCCATGTAAAATTCAAGATTTTACCATCAATGACATTTCAATGACTACAGATACAGATGATCATAAGTAACTAGAAACATGCCTTTTAAAGTAACTAGAAACATGCCTTTTAAAGCTCCAGGCTGTCCAGAAGTAGTCAGGTTGCTGGCCTCATTGTCCTCCCTTCTATACTCCCAATTCAGTTTTGTTCTCTTTCACACTTACAAGAGCTCCATTTAGAACAAAAGACAAGCTTGACCTTGGTCAAATCACTTAATGGATAAAAGCAGGTGAAACATATATACATGTCATGTGAAGTTTCCTCAGGCTGTCATTCAACAATTATTAAATTTATTAAAGGATTACTTTGCCAGACACTAAATGCTGGGATTACAAAGAAAGGCAAAAACAGTACCTGTCCTCAGAAAACTTACCTTCTAAAGAGCGAGACAATTTTTAAATAAATATGTGTAAAATATAGATGGAATTAATGGAAATGAGATGGGAAGGTGCTATCATTTGTGAAGACCAGGAAAAGCATTCTGTACAAGGTACTATTTGAAGGCAAAGATGAGAAGACAGTCAATAAAAAGCTATGGAAACCAAAAACTTGCTCCTTAATTGATGATCAAAGGATGTGAACAAGTAGTTCACCATAAGCCATCAACAATCACATTAAAAGTCGGCTCCAAATCACTAAAGAGAGATGGAAATCAAAACAATCCTGAGGTTTCATCTCTTCACCAGAAAACTGGCAAAGATAAGAATAGTCAGTGTTGGAGGAGTTTTGGGAAGACCGGCATGGCAGTGCACCTACTGGGGAGCTGTGAATCCATAAAAGCCATGTGGAATTGTGCAAATAAAGTGACTAAAATGTCTATACTCTTTGACCAAGAGATTTCATTACAAAGTTTATATCCCAAGGAAGCCACAGATAAGAATAACCGCCCCCCATACACTAAGATATTTATAGCAGTACTTTTTATGATAACAAAAGTAGAGAAAAGAGCAGGCACCCTATGTGGATTCCCCCCTTTCAAAACTTTTTGTGTTCCTTTTAAACAGGTAGAATATGTTTACATTTTGCTTATTTCTGATTAAATTTGTTGTTGTCTAAACCAATATTATTTTTTTCTGCTTTGAGTTTGTAGAATAAAATTTTGGTAGCCACAATGGTAGTAGTGTAGAGCAACAATTAAGTTGGAAAGAAGGGGAGAAATTTACAGAGGCATTTTAGAAATTATAACTAGAATGACCTAAAACAACATTAATTTCTATTAGAGACAAAATGTGTTGCAGATGAGCAGTTTGCAAACTTTTTTGAATATTAGGATCACTTATAAACCAGTTTTTACTATTTGTACTGTGTGGGAAGGTGAGTAAAATATAAAACTGGAAATAAGGTGGAAAGAATACTACCATCAATAGTTAACATTTAGTAAGGCTTTCTATGTGCTAGGCCCTGGGCTAAGCACTTGACAAATGTCTCACTTGACCCTCCCAGGTTGTGATGATCCCCATTTTACAAATGAGGGAAACAGTGTCAAATGACTTGCCCAAATCACCCCTTGGAAATGTCTGAGATCTTCCAGACCCTGAGTCTGAACTCTCTTCACTGGGCCACCGAACTGACAAGACCTGGCAGTGGAACTGGCTCCCAGATTGTGGTCCTGGGAAGCTGGGAATGATGGTGTCCTCACTAGTTACATGTTGAAGCTGAGCTCTTATTGGATAGCCAACCTGAGAGGTCCACTGGGCAGGTGGTGGTACAGTTCACCTAGTAAAAGAGTACACAAAGGGAGTGCTTGACCTTTCTTGGGTCATGGACTGAACTTTGATGGTCTGGTGAAATCTATAGACTTCTTCTCAGAAGGTGACTTAATGCACAAAATGAAATGCATAGCAAGATGAACTGGAGTGCAGTTATAAGACAAACAAAAACCTCAAGCTCATGGATTCCAGACTAAGAATTCCTGACACTGAGAGAAAAAGAGTCTAGGAGAATGTCCACAGTTAGTGGGCAAGATGTGGATAAAAATCCAACAAACAAGACTGATGAAAAGCTGTTAGAGGAGGAGGAAGAGGAAAATCAGAAGGAGCAGCATTCTGGAAACCCAGAGACTATCAAGAGTCAGTCAAATGCTGAAGAGAGATCAACAAGGAAGGCTAAGGATGGGACCTGGATTGTGTTTGATTTCACTGCTCCCAGGAAAGGAAATTTTCTCTACCTATTCAGATTAGCGCTTAATATGTAGCTTGTCCTCTTTGGAGACTCACCTAAAACCCTGAGAAGTTAAGTGTCTTGTGCCCTCGGTAAGAGAGAGGCAGGGAGTGGACTTTGATCCAATGTCCATCTACTACAACATGTCTTCCTAAAAAGGATAAGGACTAAGAAAAAACATTTAGATTTGGACATTAAAAGAGCACTGGTCACTTTGGAGAAAATGGTTTCCATTCAGTGATAAAGTTGGAAATCAGACAGGTTTGGAACAATGAGGAGAAAATAGTATAATGGCTTTTTCAGGAGTTTAGCTGGGGGTGGGGACAGGGGGAAGATACATAGTAGCTGGGGGATGGTAGGAGTAAGTCAGGATTTAAGGATGAGGGAGACATGCATGTTTGTAGGAAGAACACATCAAATAGGGGAGTGATTAAATATTAGAAAGTGTTGGATAAGAAAGGGGATAGTAAAGAGTACATGGAGGCGGCTAGGTGGCGCAGTGGATAAAGCACCAGCCCTGGAGACAGGAGTACCTGGGTTCAAATCCAGTCTCAGACACTTAATAATTACCTAGCTGTGTGGCTCTGAACAAGCAACTTAACCCTGTTTGCCTTGCAAAAACCTAAAGAGTACATAGAGAGGTTGACTTTGTCAAGGAGAAAGGTGACATCTTCAGAGTGAAGGAAGTGAAATGAAGGAAGAATGAATGGGGTATGTTGTTAGAGGGAGGTGAAATGAGAAGGAGAGAAGATGGAGGATCTCAACGAATGGTTTAAAATTGGGGGGGGGGTAAATTATGAAGTGAGGGTCTCAGCTACTAGAGTAAGGGATGATGTGGAAGGCTTGAGGAGAGAGGTTTAGAACTGTGCCTATGAAGAATGGGTTAGAGAACTCAATTTGGGGGCAGCAGGACATCCCTGACTCAGTGAAGACCACTGTGATTAGGTAACAAATCTGTTGTAGACACATTCAATAAAGTTTTGTGATTTCTTCCAGGTTCAGTTCAAAAGTAAAGGAATAGGAGAGGAGTAAGATGGTAGTGGTGCCATAGTTCTCCTATCATGTTTTTTGAAAACCTGAATTGGTTCCAATTCAATTGATGACAGAAAATGAGGATAAGGAACAGAATTAGAGATCATAAGGCAAAGGGAACAATCCAGACATCTTTTAATGAGGTTAAAAAAGAAAAAAACTAGAACCAAAAGATTAGAATTGCACACAACCAAAAATATCCTCCTACAAGTCATTTTACCCTGAATTTTTCCTTAGACAAATAATTCCAACTTGATAAATCAAGGATGGCTTAGGGAAGACAGGTGATTTAAAATCAACAATGAGAACTGGATTTTGGAAGTCAGGCTCAATATTATGAGACCCACAAACAAATCAGTTCTGACTCCTCCACACAACTACTTAGAAATCAAACTCTATCACTTACCTCCATGACAGCAAAATATTTTCTCATCCACAATGGCTGCAATTGGTAAGCAATTAAAGCAGTCTGTAAAGGTTTTCCATAGTTTAATGTTGTATCTTCTTTTACCTATAAAGATTTTTAAATGACTTGTTAATCCTCAAATTCACTTGCTCAATATTAATTTTCATCAATTTAAGATTCTAAACACCTTATTAATAATAGTAATAATAATAATAAAAATGATTAAAAAAATCAAGTACCAAACACTAGGGTGTTTTGAAAAGATTTAAAAGAATTAGATCATTTATTTGGAAGTTAACTGATCAATATCAAATGTAATTCTTATTATATGAACCAATGCATTTTAAATTTCCTGATGAAATCAGGTGTGGACATGAGAATATAATTAACCCATTTTTGTTAAAAAATCAATGAGTATTATATATTCACAAATTCAACTTGAAACCTTTTATTCTGAGAACCCCCTCCACTTGTGAACCAAATGTCCACCCATGACATGGCTACTGTGAAGAAGAGAGAGGAGGTGAAGTGTTGGTGGGGGGGATCAGAGAGCAGCTAGGTGGCACAGTGGATAGAGCACTGGCCCCAGAGACAGGAGGACCTGAGTTTAAATCTGGCCTCAGACTAATTGCCTAGCTGTATGACCTTGGACAAATCACTTAACCCCACTGCCTTGCAGAGAGAGAGAGAGAAAAGAGGGGCGTCATGCTAGGGAGGACTTCTGAACAACATTAGGACAGAAACTAAACTTCAGACTGCTTATTCAAGGTCTTCTCCTGGCATGAACCTAATGTGAATTCTCTAAAGTTTCAAATGTCAGGGAATTTTTGTTAAGCATTATAACAAGCTGGAAAGGTTCAATGATGACCTATATGTAAACCAAGTACCAACTGAGAAAAGTTCAGAGAACTCTTCACCAAAAGCTAGTCACTGGGTAATGATTTTTCTTTTGGGATCACTGTACTCAAATTGTGCTTAGTGAAGAGAAGGGCTGCAGAAATTAAGTATTTTTTCAAGCATTAGTTTGTACAAAGTATATGAATTAAATACATTTTTGTTGAACTTCAGAGGGATTAAGAATTTATCTTATCTTTAAAATAGCTTTCTAGGAAAAATGTTTCAAAAGCTAAATCAACTTGCAATATTTAGAATGTGACCTCACGGCAAACTGTAAGACAGTTTACAGGCCAATCATTATCCCCAATCCCTCCAAATAATATATCCCCTGGAAAATCTAGCATATGTCTTCATTTTCTCTTCCTGGAAACTCATTTTCTTTTCTAAATATGCAATCTACATTTGACACTGTGGCCCATTCCTTACTTCTTGAATGAAGCTAGCTCTTAGACTTTGACATTGTAAGCCAAACAGTGATTTTTCTTTTGCCCTCTGTCTGCTGTTTTAAGTTATGACCCAACACCAAATAGCTATTGACTTTATTTTAAAAACTGTTTTATTCTGGTGCAATATATGCTATACCAATTACTTCAGAGTCTATATATAAATAGTCTTTATGAGATGACAGGCTCATGCTCCTCTGAACTAGTAATTTGATGATGGCTTCATAAAAGGGTAAGTTTTCATATTAAGGATTCTTTTTCATATTAAGATCATAAAGTGCAAAACAGTTCATACTTGTACTTATGTATGCTAGTATTTATCTTTCTAGAAACAAATGCATTATAGAAAACATTCATAGTAAGTATGTTTCCAAATCTATAACTGTATCATTTGTAAATCAGATAAAGGGGATTCAACTAAGAGGCTCATGGTCACACTTTATAATAGCAAAATGTTGATACTTATTTTCTGAAATTAAATGTATCACTGGTAAAAAGAAATAGTCCATAAACTCTGTACAAAAAGCAATAATGATTGCATAGTTCTAGCCATACTCTTATTTGGGTGGTGCTAGGAGGTGATACAAAGAAAAAATGAAATGGTCTGATTTTTAAGGTACTCTGAGTCAACCAAGGCAAAATACCAGCCCAGGTAGATACAAGCTATGTGCTGAGCAATTGGGGGGTGGGTAGGAGGACTACAATACAAGACCTTGTTGTAAGGCACTGTCCCTGAGTTGAGACCAGAAGGGAGCTGAGGGTTATGAGCATCTAAGAGCAGTTGGGACAGGACTGGAGATCAGGCACTGGAGGTAATCTGAGAAGTGAAGGGGCAGTGAGGGGAATAAGGCTGAACAAGGCAACTTTCAGCGTCAGACATAAGGGCATCCTGTTCCTGCCTGCTCGGACCTGAACCTCCTCAACACTCTGACTCTGGGAAGTTTAAGAATCACAGAGAGAGGCTCTAAAAAAGAACAACTCTGTCCATGTAGATGCCATGAAAAAATGCTTTCTGTAAAAGGACAAACCAGGCACAAGACATTTATACAAAAGAAAAATTCTGAAGATCATAATTTCAAAGACAAACATCCTGGTTCTGGTTGACTATTAATAACTATTCATGGCAAAATAGTAAACAACAGTTTTAAAATCACTTTTATGAAAATAGAACATTTGGACTTTAGATGTCATGGATCCTGACAGCCTGAATGATTACCAGCTCCTAAAGTGCTGGTGAGCGGAAGAACCATAATTAGTTTGGAAATAACCAATCACTACTCTTTCATAGCAAACTGTGTGAACAGTTCAACTAAGGCTTTGCTGTTCTCAACAGGTGAAGAAATGGAGACCAGCACATCTAGCTTGTTGTCATGCTTTGGTTACTCTGGACCTCTTAATGCTACCTTAGCCAGCAAAGGCACAATCCAAACCAGATTTTATAGGCAGAATTATAAAAGCTCTTTCTGCTACATCCACTCAAAGTCCTTCTTTCCACTCCCATATGAAGCTGAGGTTCCTTTCTAGGGCAAAGGGAGGTAAGGGAATAAGCATTTATGAAGTGCTGGACTCTGTCTAAAAAATCTTTTGAAACATTCCATAAGAGGATTTCAATGTGTGCATTACAACAAATCACTCTGGATAATGCATGGAATTGCTGCATGTGAATTTTTTGCCTTTCACAGCACATTTCTGAATTTAGCAAATTCAACTTTTTACTGTATTGTAAACTGGGAAAAACATTATACATATTAAGTATCAAGAACTCATTTTGAAGGGTGTTACACACAGAGTATCCCCAAAACTCCAGTCTTCTGAAAGAAGCACCTTAGCTCTCAAGGACACTGCTATTCACTGGTGATAGACGGACACTGCCTCCTAGTATGAGGAACTTTGAAAAGATTTAAATAATGTCTCACATAGACAAGCTACTTACATTCATCATAAAACCCATAAATTCTATTGATGCTGGCACATTCATGGTTCCCTCTAAGAAGAAAAAAATTCTCTGGGTATTTGATTTTGTAGGCCAGTAGAAGGCAGATAGTTTCTAAGGACTGCTTCCCTCTGTCCACATAGTCTCCGAGAAACAGGTAGTTGCTTTCTGGTGGGAAACCACCATACTCAAAAAGTCGAAGCAAATCGTAATATTGTCCATGAATATCACCTAAAAAACAAAAATTGTGTTACATAGCACTTTAGTACTCTGGTGCCACATTCATTATTTCACTTTGGAAATATATGCGCACTGGAGATTTTTCAATTGTAGTATGGCATTAAATATTTTCTTATTTTATGTCTGACCTAAAATTCAGTAAGTTGTTTGGACAAACTAAGACTCTCTGACCCCACGTTATATACTGCTTAGTTTTATACTGCACTCAATTCAATGTAATTTAGAATACTTATTATTTAAATCTTTTCACCAAGGGAAGAAAATTACACCTGACCAACAGACTAAATGTCTCATTAAGAAGATACTCCTGAATTTTTCTTGTCAAATTATAGCTTAGCCAAAGATTTTTTTTAGGTTTTTTCCAAGGCAAATGGGGTTAAGTGGCTTGCCCAAGGCCACACAGCTAGGTAATTATTAAGTACCTGAGACCGGATTTGAACCCAGGTATTCCTGACTCCAGGGCTGGTGCTTTATCCACTGCGCCACCTAGCCGCTCCCAGCCAAAGATTTTAAAGCGCTATTTAGGGAGTTCTTTACTTCTAGTCCAATGTGCATCAAGGAATTATTGTAAAATATTAACTCCAACTCAGATTTATAACTTAGTTTCCTCATTTATAAAAATATGAGAATCAGGTGTAGGAAATGATTTCTCTAAGGCCTCTTTTCCAGGTCTAAATTCTCTGACCCTGTGACATGGGTAATATAAATGGTTTATATAAATATAAATAGTATTTTAACCCTGTTTTGCACATGAGGAAACTGATAAATCAAAAAATTCCAAACCCTTTAAAACCATACATTTTCCCCATCTCTTTTTCCCTCCGTCAATACACTTTTCCTTAATCCTTAAAATCACTAAAGGAAAATATCCAAAGCACTTCTCACCCTCCCACACCTCAGGGTGGCAAAAGAAAGGGAAAGAGAAAAGCTATATGGAGATTTCATTTTCATAAGGAAGTCCTAGTGAGAAAATCCCCTCTAATCAACACAAGTCGGCCCAGAGGGTGTGGAGTGATTAAGTGATCTTTAAGTGATCTGCTCCCCATCCCAGGCAGGACTGGTAGCTTTCTTGTTTTATTAGAAACATTCCAGTACAGTATTTAAAAGTACCACCACAACAAGGGCCTTCTTAAGCATATAAACTTAGAGGAAGATTATGTAGAGATAGAAGGGACACATAAACTAAGTCAGTCCTCACAAGAGTTAAGGCTTCAGGAACTGAAGTCTCAGATATTTAAGCCTCATGAATGGGCAAGAGGCAGCAGTGACAAGGAGTTGGGCCTGGACTCAGGGAAAACCTAGAATCAAGCCTTGGCTCTAATTCAAAGAAACTAGAACCTGTTTCCTCCTGCCTTAAAAATGGGTGACGGTGGGAAGAATGAGACAATAAATAACTATTTCATTAACACATCCACAATTCAATTCAATGATTTAAAACAAAACAAAACAAACCTGGTTAATGTACCAGAACTTACCACATATTTTAAGTGGTGCTTCAAGTTCTAATAGGATAGGCTGACTGAGAAAAATTTCCCGTGATTTCAAGCACAGTCCTCTGATTTCATTCTCTTGTAGTTGGACATTTTTACCAGGCTTCGACCCTCTCACTGAGGAAGGATAAAATACAATCATATGAAATATCTTTTAAAAACATCTATTTTTTATTTTTAGCACTTTATTTAAAAAATTGAGTTAGCTTCAAATTCTTTCCCTCCCTCTCACCCCTCCTCTATCCACTGAGTAGACAAGCAATATTTTAATGTTTATGCGAAATCAAATAAAACATTTACATACATCTCAGATATTTTGTGCTGCATAGTAAAAATTTTAAGAAAAACACTATAGCTTTATTATTTTATTAGAAACATTATAATACAATATTTAAAAGAACCTGCAATTTTAATGCTCATCTCTAACTTAGTATTTGACACTTATGTGGAAAAACAGATATCACATAAACCTACATTGAGTTTGAAAGATCCTTAAAACTATTTTGTGGAAATTTAGGACTACAGTATTCGGACCCCATAAAGTATAACACAATCATGTGTTTGTTTATAGAACTAGAAGGGATTTCCATGGCTCCCTATCCCAACACCTAATTGAAAGGAATCCCTGTAGTACCAACAGGCCGTCATGCAACCTCAGCTTCCCAAGACCCCCAAAAAAGGAAGCCCATTCCATTTTGGGACAATTCAAATTGTTAACAAGTTTTTCTTCCTATCAAGTCCTTCCTTTCTGCTGGTTCTGTTGCCCTTTAAAGCTAAACAGAAATGGTCTTAGCAGCAATACCCCACCAGCCTTTTCCTTTTTTTGAAGCATAGAAAGATAATAAGAGCTCTCTCTTCCACAAATTTCATACCTAATCCAAATACAGTTCTTATCAGGTAGGGATCCTTCATTCATTATACTTGCAGGCCCAGCACGCAGCAAAGCACCTTGCACATAGTAGGCACTTTCAGGGTTATCAAGGTGGAACAGTGAGTGGACAGAGCACTGGGCCTTGAGTCAAGACCTGGGTTCAATTCTAGCCACAGATGCTTCCTGGTTATGTGACCCTGAGCAGGTTATGTCTCCTCTGCCTGCCTCAGTTTCCTCCTAGGTATCTGGGGATACAACAGTACCTCCTCCCAGGGAGGTCTGAAGATCAAGTGACATAACAATCGTAAAGCATTCTACCCAGTGGCTATGATTTTTAGTTATTATTAACAAATGCTCAGTGAGTTTTTCCCTTTCTAAAGAGAGATCATGTTAGTCTTGTGGATTTCAGTCAAACCAGGGCATCACCATTATACTTCAGTTTACCACAGATAATAATATCCAATATATCCAGTGGTAATTCTTGGGGTAGATCTTTATCATCCACAATACAAACCCTGCCATGTTTTTGTCCTCCAGCCTCTTCAAAATTCTGCAAGCGTTTCTTACAGGAACTCTCAACTGAATGAACAAATCTCTGCTCATCCTTCCTGATTTTATAGATCTCAATCTCTTCTTCCATCACTAGTATAAAAATCCTAGTTCTTTTGTCCTCATAAAGCAGTCCCTCCCATTTTTTTGATCATAGAGTTGACCTGCTTGGGACCTATTCCAGTTTAGAAACAGGTAACCACAGGAAAATAGCAATATCAAGATGTAGCTCTCCCCAGTCATTCCTCAGGGGAGCTATGAAAAGTTGAGGAGATGAAATAAAATCTCAAGGCTGGTCATGATCACAATGAAAGGCTCAAAGAATTAATATTATTAAAGGAAGAAGACACTAAAATAGCCTACTTGGTCACATACTATAGAATTTCTTAAATTTTATTATTGAATATTTAAAAACAAAAACTCTTGTAACAAATACGCATAGTCAAGAAAACAGTATCATGTGCATTGGTCATGTTCCAATATCTTTGCATTCAATCACTCCTCTGCAGCCCCAACTCCTAACAACAGTTCTTAGATGAATATCTGATATTTTAGAAATCTCCCTTCCTTCTGCTATCTCTACTGAATATTTTTGTACTCTTTCCAAATTTTTTCTTTTCATTTCCCAAGATTCCCCTAGTTTTCCTCTCCTCTTTGTTCATTTCCAGCAAACACAGCAATAATTAAATTTGAAAATACTACTTTACCATAAGCCCACCTACAATTATGCTTTTTTATAGTCTGCTTACCAAAGGGAATTCATTATAGTTATTTGAGAAAGTACAGATGTTGGACAGTTAAATAATACAAACACTACAGTGCTTTGCATTCATTGTAGGTATTTAATACTAGTTGAACTGAACTGTTAAGATAATTTAAGATACCCCTTCCTTTAGAAGAGAAACTCTGTCAGAGGCCTACAGTTCTATTTGAGGAATTCAGGCCTGGCCTAGATGACCTCACATCTCACAGAAGATATATATCTACATTTCTCCCTATTTTTTCCCAAAATTTCACAGTCCTTCAATGATTAGATCATAAAAGCTGCAAAAAGTATTTCTATACTCAGTAAATAGAATTATTTATTTTGCTTTCAATAGACACCATCAAAGATTTTATAATTTAGACGTCACAATTATTTAAGATAGTTATCAAAAATCTAAACAAACAAATGCTCTTTAAGTCTACAAGTAATACTGAATTAGCAACTGTTCAAATTGTAATGAATCAAATAAATTAGAAAGGATGAAGACAACAAGTGTATTGGAAGACAAAAAGTGCCAACTATATCAGCAGAGACCAAAGACAAACCCAAACATTTTCACTTGATATATATAATAGGCCAATAGTGTACAGGTAAAAATCCACAAAAACTGCTCATTGGAGGGTCCATCATTAGGAAAAAATAAGTGTGTTACTTCATATTGGTAAGGGAAGTCGGTCTTGTTCCCTACTTCTCCAGGGGAAGAAATCCCTGGCATCTGAGGTCAAGGACAGGTCAGCTCTAAAAGCACCTTAAGGTTATTATTTCTGCTTAATATGTTCTGATCAGAACTGGGACACTAATCAAAGTAATTCTCACACTCCCACCTCCCCCCATGACAAAGAATAAAGGTAAGAGTAGAAAGAGGGAAGAAGATGAAGAGAGCACACACAAGTAAAGAAAGGGCAATTATGAACACTGGATAGAAGAGTCAGGAGATCTGGTCTCTGATTATGTTCAGGGCTTTGACTAAGATAATTAGCTAGCTAGTAGCTCTGATTCTGTTTTAGACTTTTCCTTGAACAATTTATGTTTAAGTAAAAAATGCAGGGAGAAACAATTCACAATACTTCAAGTCATTCTTTAAGATTTCTGTTGCTTACAATTAATGCTAAAACTACTTTATCTGCAAATACATAGTGACCAATAAGAAAAAAAAAAAGGTTTGGTTTAAATCTTAGCAAACAGAGAAATAGAAAAAAAATTGCAAGATTCATTCACTCTTGACCACTAAAGCACCTTTCAAAAACTTCCTTGTTAGCAAAATGTCCCAGCTAAGAGTTCAAAGGAAGGCATGTAATAAGGCCACCTCCCCAAGTCATTCCAAGCTATGTTTTACCTCAGGCCATTGGGATGAACTTCTGGAGATGATGTGTGGAAAGGTTCTCAAGGAGCCTAGGACTGAGGAAGTGGTGAACCCCTAGGGTCCCAAAAATTCATGTGAACTGGACTGAAGCAGCTTCTTTCTAACTTAATAGGGGAATAAACCTCCTCAACTCCAAATTGATACTAACTTTCAAAGCTGCAAGTGGGGAAGGAAGAAGAGCTCTTGATCAGCTCTGAGAGGAGTGAAGGCAGAAGTGACCGACAGTCTTTTCTTTCCTTCTGCTAAAGGCTAAGTTTCCACAAGACCTCCAGGCTTCATTACCAGCCTCCCTTCAAAAAAATAATTTTTTTAAATATTTTTAGGATTCCTGTTAAAGACTCTATTTTAACCCCATGAGATATTTTAAATAGATTTGCAGATTTGTACTAAGCTAGGAACTGTGGCTGGTATTCCATATGTTTGACAGTCATCAATCAAGAAGCATTTATGAGGTACCTACTGTGTATCAGGGTACTGTGCTGTAAGTGCTGGGGATGCCAAGAAAGGTATGTGAAGAGTCAATGGGAAGGTAACAGAAACAAGGAAGGGTCTAGAAATAAGGAGGATCAGCAGAGTTCCTGAAGGTGGGATTTTTGAGCAGGGTCATGGAGATGAAAAAAGGTAGAAATGAGGAAGGAGAGAATTCTGGGAATCAATCAGGGAGGTAATGCCATGACAAGCAAATGAACTGGATCTGAGTCTGGGAGGCCTCATTTGAACTCAAGTCCTCCTGACACCAGGGGTGGTGTTCTATCCACTGTACCACTTAGTTGCCCATTGTTGAGAGACAGTAAGGAGCCTGTGTCCCTGGAATCCCACCACAAGGGTGTAAAGAAGACTGAAAAAAGAAGGCTGGGTTGTGAAGAGCTTTGAATGTTCCAAAGAGTATTTTATATTCAATTCCATAAGTACTGGAGAGCGTACAGCTTATTGATCAGGAGGCTGAATTTTAGGAAGATTAACGGATTAGAGTGGTGAGACTGGGGCAGGAAAACTAATCAGTAAAGCTACTGCAATGGTCCAGTTATGAGGTGAGAAGGGTCTGCCTCAAGGTGACAAAGATGCCAATGATGGAGGAAAGGCAGCTCAACTATACTTGATTATATCACTGTCACCAAACTAACATGTTCCAATAGAGGTTACATTGTAAATCTTGAAATCTAGAGAGAAACTGTTACTTATTTTGTGGGTTTCAGCTTCCAGAAGTCTAAGAAGGTACCCGACATGCACATTAATTTATTCTATCTGACAGCATCTGCCTCTGTTCAAGTCACTATACTGAGTTCCACTATGGGTATACAAAGTGGAAACAATGCCCATATTTATTTAGATGGTGGGAGTTGTATTTAGGAGAAATAGGAATAAGCAGAAAGTATTGAGAAGATTAGTAGAAATTTTCTTCTAAGTGCAAATATTGTCTGTATTTTCCAAACTATAGTCTGAGAAGACAGAGAATTTTCTAATCAGGTCTTGGCAAGTCAACCTTACAAAAGAACCCCCCCCCATTTCAGCAAGATCTTTACAACAGGGAAAACCACATACAGCTAATTTTAGGTTACAATTTACTGTTTTACTGCCATAAAATGCAACAATTTAAGAGTTTCTGTGTTACATATCTAATTTCTTAACTAAAGCAAATTATATGGTAAAAACATAGGTTTAATATCTTAAAATATTTACTTTAAAATTTATTTCTGCAGATAAAACATTAACTTAAGTTCTAATTTAATAGACTAGAAATAAGCAAAAACAAACATTCCTCAATCAGTCTACTAAAGTCATCCTAAAATTTTATAACTTTTGCTTTGGGGAAATTTCTAGTAGAACTCCATAAGACTTTGCATAAATGAATACTAACTTCATCTAATGCAGAAAGCTAAATAAACAAACTAAAACCAGTGGGGGGGGAGTATGAACAAACCAAATGAGAGAATTCAGAGGCCATTTATTTCCATTAGCTAAAAAAATCGACAAAAGAAAATTTAGGTCCTACTCAAAGAGTATCAAGATGAGCAATACAAAATTGAATCTGGGGGAAAAATCTCACAAAATATCATTTGATTAGGCAAGAAGTGTTGGCAGACAAAACAACTTTCAAATACTGGAGTTTTAACTAATTTGTAAGGAGGATTTTAGAGGTCTGTACTAAAAGGTTTTCAAGAGAATGTTCTGACTGATAGAATACACCTGGCAAATCACTAAGGCCAAGGCCTCCTGAAAACTTCTACCACTTCCTGAAGGACAACCTAATTAAAGAATTCCTAACAGGGCTTGTTGGCAGATCAACCGGATGAAACCACTTCTATACTCTGTATTACCACACATAAAGGAGAAGTTAATTTAAAAAGTTTCATGCATATTACATATTATCAGAGAATAAGAGGCTCTAGAGATGGCAGGGACTGTCCAAAAATTACTCTCCTAAATCCAAAAGGAGCATTAGCTTGGGAGGCTACACTCGATAGGTTGGTGGGTAGATAGGGCTCTGGGTCTGGAGTTCAAATTCAGTTTCAGACACTTAGCAGTTGTGATCCTGGGCAAGTCATTTAACCTGTTTGCCTCAGTTTCCTCATCTGTAAATTGTAAATAATAACTGTATCTTTCTCACAAGGTTCTTAAAAGAACCTGACACATAATAGAGGTTATATAAATACAAGCTTATTATTATTAGTTATTACTATTCTAATTATTTAAAACATTTTAGAAAATTGTGGAGGGTAAGGGGAAGAGAGGATATGGATTTCAGAATGAATTTACAAGATAACAATCAAGTTGCTGATGAGGTACACCTTATTTTGTTAGCTGACCTTGCCTTGTGCACCCATTTTTTCCCCACCAAATGAGCAATGAAACTGAAAGCACCACTGTAGGTGCTCAGAAAGACCCACATTTTTGTGAAGGACTACAAAGTTCAGAAACACAGTGACTCCATAGCAGTTTTAGGCCTGCCTCAATGACAGCCCTCATTTATATATGCTGATGTGGGGCTACTTGGGTAATTAAAAATATTTTATTACCTTACCACCAAGCCCTGTACAATAATCTTCAGCATAGAATCAATTAAGCAAAAAATACTTAGTGTCTATGATACAGAAAATGTACTTTTTTTTCTAAAAGTGTTATGAACACAACAAAGCAGTCTTAAAGCCTCTGGCCCAGTTTTCCAAGAATCCTCAATCTAGAAGGCAAGATACCCCTTTGAAAAAAAAAAGACATTAAATAAATCCAAGACATTATTAAATAAGTACAAAATGAGCAGTCTAAATAAGTGCTACAGGAATTTAAGAGGGAGATAGACATACAACAATTTCCTGTCTTGTAAACCCTCTCTTAATTCTCCCTAAACTTCCAAATGTTGGATAGTTTCACTGTCCAGAGGACAACATTTAAATACCTGAAATTTTATCAAAGGCACAATGATGAAACAAATAAGCTACAGGATGAATTTTATAGGTGGCTATATTACAAACAAAAAGAATGAAAACTACATGGAGGGATAATACGTACAAAAGTCAACAACCAGGAAAACTTTTAACTGCTGCAGAAAAACTTCAACTATTAAATACAAAAACAACATAAAGGTAGAGTACAAGGAAATTTTTAGAGCCCATGGTCACAAGGAAATGAGGGGTATAGATCTTACTGATTTAAAATAATCACACACCAATAGTCTTTAAATACATCCAATTATAGTAAATTCAATGGCAGTAAAAAAAAGTGGCATAAGTCACAACTATAAAATTTTATTTAACATTCTCAGAAATAAAAGATTGAAATGTTAAAACTGAAAAAAAATCCAACAGGAATTAAAACCAGGGACATAGAACTGTGGAAAGAAAAATGAATTTGCAATTAGTGGCCTGGGATTCAAATTATGTTGGGGGGGGAGGGAATGACCCTTTGGAAGGACCTCAATTTCTTTATTTATAAAACCAATAGATTTG